>NC_139992.1:29833600-29928893 GCF_964263955.1 Coregonus lavaretus | reverse complement strand
CAAAGCGAACTGCCATGGCGATGTCACAATCGTCCACAGCAACCACAGCCACCTTCTCACCCGAGGGTCCATGGGGGATCCCCAGACGACCAATGTTGGGCTGGAACACAGAGGTCATAGGTCACATGATTTTTACAGGAAGTAAAAATTAACATACATCAATAATGGAGGAATGAAGAAGTTGCCCTTCTTTGGACTTTACTGTTTGGAAACAGTTTGCATTCTAAAGATGGCATGAAACTTAAAATTGCAATTCCATCTCTATGAACATGATATAAAACAGTTATTCACACCATAAACAGTAAAAGCTATTAGGTTAATTAGGTCATAACGGACACTGATTAGAGCAATTCTCCTGATCAAGGGCTCTGGCCTATGAATGTTGATCTGAGAGAAATTAAGATCAGTTTAGAAAATCTGATTAAACTCCTTGGTTTTAATCGCTGTGTCAATGCACAGGCTGAACATTTATCTGCTGAAATATTTCCTCTAACAATAGCCAAGCAGTGGGCTTGTGTGGAAAGACCAGTATTTTCTCACAGTGTATTTACTCCACAGCCTGGCCTGGCCTGAGACCACAGAATAGTTGATTACCTATCTCTCTCTCCCTGGAGAACAGTAAAGAGGTAAATTAGTCTACCCGTACAATAACTGCAGTACAGATCACAACTCAGATGAACAGTAAAGAACTTGCCCCTACAATAACTAACTACAGATCACAATGCAGATGACAGAGTTTACAGAAGATAGGAAGGGTTTTAATCCTGGGTGCTTAAAGACTGGGCTTGAAGAGAGGGGGAGAATGAGAGAGAAAGAAAAAGAGATAGTGGGGTTGGCACATTGTGTTTATCGCACACAGTTTATCACTGACAAATAAGATTAAAGTAATAGGACACTGTATGGTAGGGCAGACAGACTGTGGGAGGGAAGAAATACAGAAATAGAGAGGGAGACTATAGTTAAAAATAGAAAGAGAAAAAGTGAGAGAAAAACAAGAGAAAGTGTGAGCGAATCAGAGAAACAGAGAGCGTGCTCCATTTTGGGTCCGAGCGGTCCCAGGGTGGCACATTTGCCAGGACACAATAACCTTTATCAGCACTATCACTAACACTCCTTTAGCCCCGCCCCTTTCCACCGCTCTCCACGTTCAAAACACTTTCACATTTTCCACATAAAGACCTATCCAAACAACAGTGCGCTTCTGATCTGATTACACTCTCTCCCTACGTATTTCTCTAGCAGTCCCTCTCTCTTTATCTGTTCCTGTTTCTCTCCCTCTCTTCTCTCTCTCTCTCTCTCTCTCTCTCTCTCTCTCTCTCTCTCTCTCTCTCTCACACACACACACACACAAACACACACACAAACAGGGTTTAACAGGTACGGTGTGTGTCTAGCAGTGAGGGTATTTGATCCCTTTCCTGTGGAAGCGTGACAATGGGGAGGATAGGCTGTTGAAAGGCAGGCAGGCGTGGTCCAGCAGAAGGAGCAGGAGCAGGCCATCGTGGGATAGCTCTCAGACAACATACCACCAACTGTGTTTGACTGTCTACAAATTCATGAAGAGCAGCTTTTTCAAGTACAAAAGCTTAATAAAATGTAATTCACACAGGCCTGGTCTGAGGATGTAAGTCATTTTAGGTTACTGTTCTTTGCAGTGTACCCTCAATTGAAACTCCTAGATATTCTCTGGCTCATAGAGGAAGAGAGAGAAAGGGAACAGAGACAGAGAATGTATGTAAATTGTAAAGTCTTTTTCTTTATGTGTTGGACCACAGTAAGACTAGCTGTCGCCATTGGCGTCGGCTAATGGGGATCCTAATAAAAATGTATAAAAGAGAGAGTGAGAATAAAGAGAGTGATAGACAGAGAGAGAGAGAGAGAGAGAGAGAGAGAGAGAGAGAGAGAGAGAGAGAGAGAGAGAGAGAGAAGAGAGAGAGAGAGAGAGAGAGAGAGAAAAATGAGAGAGAAAGAATGATAGAGAGAGGTAGGAAGTATAGAGCACGAAAGCTTTGAACTTTTAAGTAGAAGTAGAGAGCTCAGCAGGTGGCGGGGTGTTTCTTGAGGTTGAGCCAACTTCTCTTGGTACCACGTACAGCTCAGTACCACACAATGCCCTGGTCTGCATACACACTGGGTCAACCTGTAGAGAGTCATAACTCTGGCTGGCCAGGCCTGATTTAAGAGCTGCACTGGGAGCTGTCTGGCTACGCTCTGAAGGCACCACTAGAACTCTCTATTTGTTTGATTTACTATAAGAGCTGGAATAGAGAGCTAAGCACCATGGCTCTCTATCTAATCTCTTTATCAGAGAGCAGAGAGAGGGAAAGTAGTAGCAAGTACACCGCTGCTGCCAAATGTGCACATATACACGTCAACACACGAACGCAAGCAAGCACGCATTCACACACACACGTGCACGCACACACTTACTGCCAAACACAGAAAATAATTACTTCCTTGCATTGCCACATAACCATGAGAAAAGATCGATATTCGATAAGAAACAGTTGCCTGGAAAAATAACACAAGGCCAGAGTTACATGCCTGTCATTCCTCCATGTTTCAACATCAAGGAAGGTATGTGCTAAATGAATGAGTGTAAGTGAATGAGAGAAAGTGTGAATGGCAGGCAGTTCTCAGAGTGGATAATGAACATACCTCTCTTAGCTGTGTAGGTGAAGTGTCTGCTGAATGACCATAGAAGTCTAGTGGATGTTGTAGTAGATGTTGTAGCCTTGCTCCCCATTGACAGGCCAGGCCAGCAGATCAATGGCTCTCAGGGTGAAGTGTCATTGGTATACAGTACTGGCCTCCTAAGCAGATACTCTCACACTCTGGTTATGTCCCAAATGGCACCCTATTTAACGCACTACTTTCGACCAATGTACAATGTAGGGCTCTGGTCAAAAGTAGTGCAGTGCACTACATAGCGAATAGTGCGCCATTTGGGATGCAGCCTCTCACTGTCACACGCACTCACTCGCTCTCCTGCTTAGCAGAAGACCTTCTCACACTCTCCGTGTCAGCCTAGTGACACTGTATGATTAATGAGATGAGGGGTGAAGCCACTCCGCAGAGCGGCACATCAATAGAGATGCACACACACACTCACTCACTGAAACCCCACTCTATACTTGGCTTGGCACACAAGGCCTCTCTTTACGCATTGGCAGCAACACACACTCAGCGGCAGAGGATTCGAAAAGAGTTGAGTGTGTGTGTTTGTGCCCAGGGGGACCGGGAGGGCTGTGTTTGGGCAGGTACAATATAATATCCTCTTTACAGTTAGCTTTAGAACAGAAACACAAATACATTATTGAGCATCCTGTTTCCATTGATCATCCTTGAGATGTTTCTACAACTTGATTGGAGTTCAGCTGTGGTAAATTCAATTGATTGGACATGATTTGGAAAGGCACACACGTGTCTATATACAGTGCATTCGGAAAGTATTCAGACCCCTTGACTTTTTCCACATTTTGTTACGTTACAGCCTTATTCTAAAATGGATTAAATAATGTATTTACCTCATCAATCTACACACAATAACCCATAATGACAAAGTGACAACAGGTTTTTTGAAAATTTTGCCAATTTAATATAAATATATATTTTATAAATACCTTATTTAAATAAATAGTCAGACCCTTTGCTATGAGACTCGAAAAATTAGCTCAGGTGCATCCTGTTTCCATTGATCATCCTTGAGATGTTTCTACAACTTGACTGGAGTCCACCTGTGGTAAATTCAATTGATTGGACATGATTTGGAAAGGCACACACCTGTCAAAATGTCTGCAGCATTGAAGGTCCCCATGAACACAGTCACCTCCATGATTTTTAAATGGAAGAAGTTTGGAACCACCAAGACACTTCCTAGAGCTGGCCGCCCAGCCAAACTGAGCAATCGGGGGAGAAGAGCCTTGGTCAGGGAGGTGACCTGGATCCCGATGGTCACTCTGACAGAGCTCCAGAGTTCCTCCGTGGAGATGGGAGAACCTCCCAGAAGGACAACCATCTCTGCAGCACTCCACCATGCAGACAGAAGCCACTCCTAAGTAAAAGGCACATGACAGCCCACTTGGAGTATGCCAAATGGCACCTAAAGGACTCTTCGCCCATGAGAAACAAAATTATCTGGTCTGATGAAACCAAAATTTAACTCTTGGCCTGAAAGCCAAGCGTCACGTCTGGAGGAAACCAGGCACCGCTCATCACCTGGCCAATACCATACCTACGGTGAAGCATGGTGGTGGCAGCATCATGCTGTGGGGATGTTTTTCAGCGGCAGGGACTGGGAGACTAGTCAGGATTGAGGGAAAGATGAACGGAGCAAAGTAAAGAGAGATCCTTGATGAAAACCTGTCCAGAGCGCTCAGGACCTCAGACTGGGGCAAAGGTTCACCTTCCAACAGGACAACGACCCTAAGCACACAGCCAAGACAACGCAGGAGTCGCTTCGGGACAAGTCTCTGAATGTCCTTGAGTGGCCCAAGCCAGAGCCTGGAACCCGATTGAACATCTCTGGAGAGACCTGAAAATAGCTGTGCAGCGACGCTCCCCATCCAAGCTGACAGAGCTTGAGAGGATCTGAAGAGAAGAACTGGAGAAACTCCCCAAATACAGGTGTGCCAAGCTTGTAGCGTCATACCCAAGAAGACTCGAGGCTGTAATCGCTGCCAAAGGGTCTTCAACAAAGCACTGAGTAAAGGGTCTGAATGCTATTAAATGTGACATTTGCGTTTATTTCATTTTATAAATTAGCAAAATTAGCAAAATTAGCAAAAAAAGGCATGGATTCTTTTTTTTTTGGGGGGGGGGGGGGGTATTATGGCCACACAAGGGGGATGCCACCGGGAAATTCGAGGCCTGGTGAGAATATTATCAAGTGCTTTCCAAATTGTCAATGAGAGACTGGTGAAGCGTGTGCAGCCTGCATAAGAAACAAATCAGATCTCATGCCTTTCATGATACTTTTTTCAAATCATCATTAGTCGCATCATGCAGCCTTACAATGTATAAAAAATCTAAACATATAGCCCAACGTTTGTATCACAACTAAAGTTGAATAAAGAACTCTAAATTAAGCATATAGGAGGACCTGTTCCTTTGTTAACAGCTCAACACAGAATAGCCGCATATGCGCACTCCCTCTGAAATCTTTTGGAGAAAATTTCCTTTCAATTTTATTCAGCTACGTTCCATAGTATCGTCATAATATAAAATAATGCCATGGAATTCTAATCAAATCTTGTCTGCTATATTAACTAGTGTAGCCCACAGCTTTATAGCATAGCCAGATCAAATCAAATCAAATGTTATTTGTCACATGCACCAAATACAACCTTACAGTGAAATGCTTACTTACCAACAATGCAGTTTTAAGAAATAATAAAAGTAACAAATTATTAAAGAGCAGCAGTAAAATAACTATAGCGAGGCTATATAGAGAGGGTACCGGTACCGAGTCAATATGCGTGGGCACCGGTTAGTTGAGGTAATTGAGGTAATATGTACAGTTGAAGTCAGAAGTTTACATACACCTTAGCCAAATACATTTAAACTCAGTTTTTCACAATTCCTGACATTTAATCCTAGTAAAAATTCCCTGATTTAGGTCAGTTAGGATCACCACTTTATTTTAAGTATGTGAAATGTCAGAATAATAGTGGACAGAATGATTTATTTCAGCTTTTATTTCTTTCATCACATTCCCAGTGGGTCAGAAGTTTACATACACTCAATTAGTATTTGGTAGCATTGCCTTTAAATTGTTTAACTTGGGTCAAACGTTTCGGTAGCCTTCCACAAGCTTCCCACAATAACTTGGGTGAATTTTGGCCCATTCCTCCTGACAGAGTTGGTGTAACTGAGTCAGGTTTGTAGGCCTCCTTGCTCGCACACACTTTTTCAGTTCTGCCCACAAATTTTCTATAGGATTGAGTTCAGGGCTTTGTGATGGCCACTCCAATACCTTGACTTTGTTGTACTTAAGCCATTTTGCCACAACTTTAGAAGTATGCTTGGGGTCATTGTCCATTTGGAAGACCCATTTGTGACCAAGCTTTAACTTCCTGACTGATGTCTTGAGATGTGGCTTCAATATATCCACATCATTTTCCTTCCTCATGATGCCATCTATTTTGTGAAGTGCAGCAGTCTCTCCTGTAGCAAAGCACCCCCACAGCATGATGCTGCCACCCCCGTGCTTCACGGTTGGGATGGTGGTCTTCAGCTTGCAAGTCTTCCTGTCACGCCCTGGCTCTGGGGACTCTAATATGTTGAGCCAGGGTGTGTAAAGTATATGTGTTTTGTTCTAGGTTTCACATTCTAGTATTGTTTGTCTATGTTGGCCAGTGTGGTTCTCAATCAGAGGCAACGTGATTCAGCTGTTGCTTGTTGTCTCTGATTGAGAACCATACTTTAGCAGCCTGTTTCCCCACAGAGTTTGTGGGATCTTGTTTCTAGTCTGTTGTGTTAGACCGTGAACTGTCACGTTATCGTTTTTTGATCGTGTCTCTAATAAAGAGTATGTTTGCCTGCAACGCTGCGCCTTGGTCCTCATCTCTGTTAGACGATCGTGACACTTCCCCTTTTTCCTCCAAACATAACGATGGTCATTATGGCCAAACAGTTCTATTTTTGTTTCATCAGACCAGAGGACATTTCTCCAAAAAGTACGATCTTTGTCCCCATGTGCAGTTGCAAACCGTAGTCTGGCTTTTTTATGGCGGTTTTGGAGCAGTGGCTTCTTCCTTGCTGAGCGGCCTTTCAGGTTATGTCGATATAGGACTCGTTTTACTGTGGATATAAATATTTTCTACTGTTTCCTCCAGCATCTTCACAAGGTCCTTTGCTGTTGTTCTGGGATTGATATGCACTTTTCGCACCAAGGTACGTTCATCTCTAGGAGACAGAACGCGTCTCCTTCCTGAGCAGTATGACGGCTGCGTGGTCCCATGGTGTTTATACTTGCGTACTATTGTTTGTACAGATGAACGTGGTACCTTCAGGCGTTTGGAAATTGCTCCCAAGTAAGAACCAGACTTGTGGAGGTCTACAATTCTTTTCTGAGGTCTTGGCTGATTTCTTTTGATTTTCCCATGATGTCAAGGTAGGCCTTAAAATACATCCACAGCTACACCTGCAATTGACTCAAATGATGTCAATTAGCCTATCAGAAGCTTCTAAAGCCATCATTTTCTGGAATTTTCCAAGCAGTCAACTTAGTGTTTGTAAACTTCTGACCCACTGGAATTGTGATACAGTGAATTATAAGTGAAATAATATGTCTGTAAACAATTGTTGGAAAAATTACTTGTGTCATGCACAAAGTAGATGTCCTAACCGACTTGCCAAAAATATAGTTTGTTAACAAGAAATTTGTGGAGTGGTTCAAAAACGAGTTTTAATGACTCCAACGTAAGTGTATGTAAACTTCCGACATCAACTGTACATGTAGGTAGAGATATTAAAGTGTGCAATGCAAATAGTCTGGATATCCATTTGATTAGCTGTTCAGGAGTCTTATGGCTTGGGGGTAAAAGCTGTTTAGAAGCCTCTTGGACTTAGACTTGGCACTCCGGTACCGCTTGCCGTGTGGTAGCAGAGAGAACAGTCTATGACTAGGGTGGCTGGAGTCTTTGACAATTTTTAGGGCCTTCCTCTGACACTGCCTGGTATAGAGGTCCTGGATGGCAGGAAGCTTGGCCCCTGTGATGTACTGGGCCGTACGCACTACCCTCTGTAGTGCCTTGCGGTCAGAGGCCGAGCAGTTGCCATACCAGGCAGTGATGCAACCAGTCAGGATGCTCTCGATGGTGCAGCTGTAGAACCTTTTGAGGATCTGAGGACCCATGCCAAATCTTTTCAGTCTCCTTAGGGGGAATAGGTTTTGTCATGCCCTCTTCACGACTGTCTTGGTGTGCTTGGACCATGTTAGTTTGTTGGTGATGTGGACACCGAAGAACTTGAAGCTCTCAACCTGCTCGACTACAGCCCCATCGATGAGAATGGGGGCATGCTCGGTCCTCTTCTTTTTCTTGTAGTCCACAATCATCTCCTTTGTCTTGATCACGTTGATCAGGTCCTAACACAAAATAAACATGATATAAAGGGAACGAGTCCTACAACTCAGAGTATGCTATTCTGTTCTTCTGAAATAGACTACATTTTCTTTATATCATGTTTCTGTAGACCTGTCTAAAATAAATAATTGATTTATTGTGATGGTGTAGGCTAAATTAAATTGATTTATTCAACTTTTTTAAATGTAGATGTTGCAAAGGTCTGCATCAGTGGCTTGTAGGCTATTTGTGGAAACCAGGAAATGCTAAATGTGTTTATGTTAATTAACGGTAAATTACTGTGAGACCAGCAGTTATTTGCTTGACAATCACTGGCTGACAAAATGTCATGACCACAGCCCTACCCAGGACGTTTTATAATTAAGCAATAAGGCCCAAGGAGGTGTGGTATATGGCCAATATACCACAGCTAAGGGCTGTTCTTATGCTCGACGCAACGCAGAGTGCCTGGATACAGCCATTAGCCGTGGTATATTGGACATATACTGTACTACAAACCCCCAAGGTGCCTTATTGCTATTATAAACTGGTTACCAATGTAATTAGAACAGTAAAAAGTAATGTTTTGTCATACCAGTGATATACCACGGCTTTCAGCCAATCAGCATCCAGGACCTAAACTACCCGATTTATAATATACAGTACATGTATGGTATCAGAGGTGATATATGTATTGCAGCAGGTGATATACATTATGCAGGTATGCAATTGATAATGAGAACACACCTCCGTCTCTGGCACAGTGCCATTCTCCCCCGGGACCTGGCAGGTGCCTACCTGTACCTGGGTGCCCCCTGGGGTCCCATGGTAACCACAGACATCCCTCTTTCCTGTCTAGTACCCTTAAAGGGGCAATCTGCTGTTCAAACAATAACAAAGCTGACTCCCCGTCACCGATTTGGTAAATAGCTGAGGGTTGGGGCTGGAGAAATGTAACCAATCTCAAATGCAGATTGCCCCTTTAAATGCCTATGGTGGTTCTTCACCTCTGAACCACTTTGTTGAGTTGAGTGGTGGTGACAGCAGGCTACTGTATTACCACACCAGAGTTTCTTCAACAGAAGCTAGTAGTTAGTAAAACCACACAGAGTGGAGGATATGTAGTCAGTGTGACCTTTGTGTTCCCCTATGTCCTCAGCCGTGCAGGGCTGGTAATGCAGGTGTTTTATCACTAGAGTGTGTAATTACATGGTATGTTTTAGAGAGATAGAGAAAAAAGAGAGGAAGAGAGAGTTAGACCGAGAGAGGAGAGAAAGAAAGAAGGAGAGGAACAGATGCAGGTCCAGATGTGGTATATGGGGGTCCCACACAGAACGGTGGAGGGTCTGCAGCAGCTGTGCTCGAAACTCACTTAATACGCACACACACTGAAATCCCACTGCATACTCGGAGGTCCAGGATAGGGATCCGATATGTGTCTGACGTATTGACGTATGAGCTGGGGATACATTACCATTTAAACAGCTATCGGCTGGTCACAAGTGTCTCCCACATATACTCACACACACACACACACACAAATACTGTATATAAACTCAGCAAAAAAAGAAACGTCCTCTCACTGTCAACTGCGTATATTGCCTTACAACAGGCCTACAAGCCCTCAGTCCAGCCTCTCTCAGCCTATTGCGGACAGTCTGAGCACTGATGGAGGGATTGTGCGTTCCTGGTGTAACTCAGGCAGTTGTTGTTGCCATCCTGTACCTGTCCCGCAAGTGTGATGTTCGGATGTACCGATCCTGTGCAGGTGTTGTTACACGTGGTCTGCCACTGCGATGACGATCAGCTGTCCGTCCTGTCTCCCTGTAGCGCTGTCTTAGGTGTCTCACAGTACGGACATTGCAATTTATTGCCCTGGCCACATCTGCAGTCCTCACGCATCCTTGCACCATGCCTAAGGCACGTTCACGCAGATGAGCAGGGACCCTGGGCATCTTTCTTTTGGTGTTTTTCAGAGTCAGTAGAAAGGCCTCTTTAGTGTCCTAAGTTTTCATAACTGTGACCTTAATTGCCTACCGTCTGTAAGCTGTTAGTGTCTTAACGACCGTTCCACAGGTGCATGTTCATTAATTGTTTATGGTTCATTGAACAAGCATGGGAAACAGTGTTTAAACCCTTTACAATGAAGATCTTTTAAGTTATTTGGATTTTTACGAATTATCTTTGAAAGACAGGGTCCTGAAAAAGGAATGTTTGCTGAGTTTATATACACACACACACACACACACACACACTGTATACACACACACACTTCCCCAATACAGCTCCAAGACATTGTCACGGTTTCGGCCGAGGCTGCCTCTCTCCCTTGTTCGGGCAGGCTTCGGCGTTCGTTGTCTCCGGAATACTAGCTGCCACCGTTGTATGTTTCATGTTCGTTTGCTTTTGTCTGTTTGTTGTCACACCTGTTCTTGTTTAAGCCTAATTAGTGTTCTATAAGTTTCTCGTTGTGTTTGTCTAGTGTTGTGTGTTATTGATTTTTGTCAGTCGTGTATAGGGCGTGTTTCCTGTATTTCGCTCGGTTGAGCTTCCCTCCACTGTTGGAGTATTTACGCACCTGTTTGTGCGCTTTTGTTTTGTTCGCCTTCGTGCGTATTTCGCCTTCGGGCAAGAGTGGACCTATTGCCGTGTTTGGCGATCACTAAAGTCTGTTGGATTATCCGTCTGTGTCCTGCGTTTGATTCCACCACTGCACCCACCTACAGCACGCGTTGACAGAATAACACACCTTTTAAATGGAATCAGCAGGAGCCGCAGCAGCCCAGGCGACACTGGAGGACAGGGTCCGGGAACAAGGTGACCAGATCCTGCAGATGGGGACCGCACTGCAGGAGGTGATCACCACCATCCGAGGCTGGGGGACGCCTCCACCGCCACCCGCCCTGCCAGCACCATCGGCCAGTCAGCCTATTCCCGCACCGGAACCCCGAGGAGTTCGACTCTCGCTCCCGAGGGCTTACGATGGAACCGCGGCTGGGTGCCAGGGTTTCCTTCTCCAGGTGGAGCTGTACCTGGCCACCATGCACCCGGCGCCCTCGGGACATGAGAGCGTGTCCGCCCTGATCTCCTGCCTGTCCGGGAAGGCGTTGGAATGGGCCAACGCGGAGTGGAGGAGGATCGACGCGGACACCATAACCTACGAGGAGTTCTCCCGCCGCTTCAGGGCGGTGTTTGACCATCCCCCGGAGGGGAAAGCGGCGGGGGAGCGCTCAGGAGTTCGCCCTCGAATTCCATACTCTAGCGGCAGATGCAGGGTGGAATGATCGGGCTCTCGTCGATCACTACAGATGTAGTCTACGAGAGGACGTCCGTCGGGAGCTGGCCTGTAGGGACACCAGCCTCACGTTCGACCAGTTGGTCGACATGTCCATCAGGCTGGATAACCTGCTAGCTACCCGCGGACGTCCCGAGGGGGGTCCGTCCATTTCACCCTCCAGCGCCTCCGAGCCGTGCCCCATGGAGCTCGGGGGCGCTGGCGCTAGAGAGAGGAGGGGTCGGCTTACTAGGGGGTCCATCCCCTGCACCAACTGTGGTCGGGGAGGACACACCGCGGCTAGGTGCTGGGGATGGCCTCCTAGGGGAGAGGACGACAGGTCCCGCACTGGGGATTCCTTCCAGGTGAGTAGGCGCCCCACTCACCCAGAGCTCTCTGTTGCACATTTCTGTATACCTGTGCGTTTTCCACAGGTAGCACCTCATTCCCAGCATAAGGCGCTGGTAGATTCAGGCGCGGCTGGGAATTTTATTGATAAGAAGTTTTGTTTAGCTTTAGGGATTCCCCTTCTTCCTGTTGATGTCCCTTTCCCCGTTCATGCCCTAGATAGTCGTCCGTTGGGTGCGGGCTTGATCAGGGAGGTCACTGCGCCACTTAGGATGTGTGCGCAGGGGGGTCATCAGGAGATGATTCAGCTATTTCTGATTGACTCTCCTGCGTATCCGGTGGTGCTGGGCATGCCCTGGTTGAGTACCCATAACCCATCTATTTCGTGGCAGGAGAGGGCTCTGATGGAGTGGTCTGCCCAGTGTGTGGGTAGATGTTTAGGCGTTTCCGTAGGGGCTACCTCGGTGGAGAGTCCAAACCAGGTGCCCGCATTGCACGTTCCCCCTGAGTATGGGGATTTGGCTATTGCGTTTAGTAAGTCGAGGGCGACGCGGTTGCCGCCCCATAGGCAGGGAGATTGTGCGATAGACCTCCAGGCAGGAGCTGCGCTCCCACGGAGCCATGTGTATCCTCTGTCTCAAGAGGAGAAAAAAGCTATGGAGACCTACATAGACGAATCTCTGAGACAAGGATACATACGGCCTTCCACTTCCCCTGCGTCCTCGAGTTTCTTTTTTGTGAAGAAGAAGGATGGTGGTTTGCGCCCGTGCATCGATTACCGTGGTCTCAATCAGATTACGGTGAAGTACAGTTATCCACTCCCGCTGATTGCGACCATGACTGAGTCATTGCATGGGGCGCGCTTCTTCACTAAATTAGATCTCAGGAGCGCGTACAACTTGGTGCGCATCAGGGAGGGCGATGAATGGAAGACAGCCTTTAGTACCACCTCGGGCCATTACGAGTATCTGGTCATGCCATACGGGTTGATGAACGCTCCGTCAGTTTTCCAATCATTCGTGGATGAGATCTTCAGGGACATGCAGGGGCAGGGGGTGGTTGTGTACATAGATGACATTCTCGTGTACTCGCCTACCCGTGTCGAGCATGTGGCCCTGGTGCGCCGAGTGTTGCGGAGGCTGGTGGAGCACGACCTGTATGTTAAGGCAGAGAAGTGTCTGTTTTTCCAGGAGTCGGTCTCCTTTTTGGGGTATCAGTTGTCTGCGTCAGGGGTGAAGATGGAGGTAGACCGGGTGTCGGCCGTGCGTAATTGGCAAACACCAACCACTGTGAAGGAGGTGCAGCAGTTTTTGGGGTTTGCAAATTACTACAGGAGGTTTATCCGGGGTTTTGGACAGGTGGCAGCTCCCATCACGTCTCTTTTGAAGGGGGGTCCGGTGCGTCTGCAGTGGTCGGCCGAGGCGGACAGGGCGTTTGGGAGGCTGAAGGACCTGTTTACCTCGGCCCCGGTGCTGGCGCATCCGGATCCCTCTTTGCCGTTCCAGGTAGAGGTGGACGCGTCAGAGGCCGGTCTGGGAGCCGTGCTTTCACAACGGTCTGGCACGCCACCTAAACTCCGCCCCTGTGCCTTTTATTCTAAGAAGCTCAGTCTGGCGGAGCGGAACTATGACGTAGGGGACAGGGAGCTGTTAGCCGTGGTACAGGCCCTAAAGGTGTGGAGGCACTGGCTTGAGGGGGCTCAACACCCTTTCCTCATTTTGACGGACCACCGTAACCTGGAGTACATCCGGGCAGCGAGGAGGCTGAACCCTCGCCAGGCAAGATGGAATATGTTCTTGACCAGGTTTACATTTAAGATCACGTACATCCCTGGGTCACAGAACGGTAAGGCAGATGCGCTGTCTCGGCGGTATGACACGGAGGAGAGGTCCGTGGAGCCCACTCCCATACTGCCGGAGTCGTGTCTGGTGGCACCGGTAGTGTGGGAGGTCGATGCTGAGCTCGAGCGGGCGTTACGCACCGACCCTAGTCCACCGCAATGCCCTGAGGGTCGGAAGTATGTTCCGCTCGAGGTTCGGGATCGATTGATCTATTGGGCTCACACGTCACCCTCCTCTGGACATCCTGGTATCGGCCGGACAGTGCACTGTCTTAGTGCCAAGTACTGGTGGCCCACGTTGGCGAGGGATGTGAGGGTTTATGTTTCCTCCTGCTCGGTGTGCGCCCAGTGTAAGGCGCCTAGACATCTGCCTAGGGGTAAGTTACTACCCCTGCCCGTTCCACAACGACCATGGTCTCACCTCTCGGTGGATTTCATTACTGACCTTCCTCCTTCACAGGGGAACACCACTATACTGGTCGTTGTGGACCGGTTTTCTAAGGCCTGTCGTTTGCTCCCCATGCCGGGCCTTCCTACTGCCCTGCAAACCGCCGAAGCACTATTCACCCATGTGTTCCGGCACTACGGGGTACCCAAGGATATTGTGTCTGATCGGGGTCCCCAATTTACCTCCAGGGTCTGGAGAGCCTTTATGGAGCGGTTGGGGGTCTCGGTGAGCCTCACCTCGGGTTACCACCCGGAGAGTAATGGGCAGGTGGAACGCGTGAACCAGGATGTGGGTAGGTTTCTTAGAACATACTGCCAGGACCGGCCGGAGGAGTGGGCAAGGTACGTTCCCTGGGCCGAGATGGCCCAGAATTCCCTACGCCATTCCTCCACTAACCTAACCCCTTTTCAATGTGTGCTGGGTTACCAGCCGGTTCTGGCACCTTGGCAGCAGAGCCAGATCGAGGCTCCTGCGGTGGATGAGTGGGCGCGGCGCTCGGAGGAGACATGGAACGCTGCACACGTCCACCTGCAGCGGGCCCTCCGACGTCATAAGGCGAGCGCCGATCTCCACCGCAGTGAGGGACCGGTGTACGCACCTGGTGATCGAGTCTGGCTCTCTACCAGAAACCTGCCCCTCCGCCTGCCCTGTCGGAAACTGGGTCGGCGGTTTGTAGGGCCATTTAAAGTCCTGGGAAGGTTGAACGAGGTGTGTTACAAATTACAACTGCCTGTTGAATATAAAAGTATTAACCCCTCGTTCCATGTGTCCCTTCTCAGGCCGGTGGTAGCTGGCCCACTCCAAGAAAGTGAGATCAGGGAGACTCCTCCGCCCCCATTGGACATCGAGGGGGCACCGGCGTACACTGTGAGGTCCATCTTGGATTCGAGACGTCGGATGGGGGGTCTCCAGTATCTAGTGGAGTGGGAGGGGTACGGTCCGGAGGAGCGGTGCTGGGTGCCGAGGAGAGACATCTTGGACCCGTCTCTCCTGACGGAATTCCATCGTGGGCACCCGACGCACCCTGCTCCGCGTCCTCCGGGTCGTCCCCGAGGCCGGAGTCGGCGCACGTCTGGAGCCGCGCGTCAAGGGGGGGGTACTGTCACGGTTTCGGCCGAGGCTGCCTCTCTCCCTTGTTCGGGCAGGCTTCGGCGTTCGTTGTCTCCGGAATACTAGCTGCCACCGTTGTATGTTTCATGTTCGTTTGCTTTTGTCTGTTTGTTGTCACACCTGTTCTTGTTTAAGCCTAATTAGTGTTCTATAAGTTTCTCGTTGTGTTTGTCTAGTGTTGTGTGTTATTGATTTTTGTCAGTCGTGTATAGGGCGTGTTTCCTGTATTTCGCTCGGTTGAGCTTCCCTCCACTGTTGGAGTATTTACGCACCTGTTTGTGCGCTTTTGTTTTGTTCGCCTTCGTGCGTATTTCGCCTTCGGGCAAGAGTGGACCTATTGCCGTGTTTGGCGATCACTAAAGTCTGTTGGATTATCCGTCTGTGTCCTGCGTTTGATTCCACCACTGCACCCACCTACAGCACGCGTTGACAGACATACAGTAGACATTTGACTAAGTCCTGTGTGAAATAATTTTGCCCTTTGTATGGAATGGGGCTTTCAGTGACACTGACTGTTATTCAGCATACCGACAGTTAGATCTGTATGTATGGGAGAAATGTATCGAGTTACACCAGAGTTTTCAGCAAAAATGTAGGCCTAGGCCCTATACAGTTTCAGTTTCAACAGAGTTTCTGATCCCCTGACTAAAAGTGGACTTGGCTCACAGACAGGGCCCCCTGGGAGTCTCCAGTTTACCCCCTTTCCCTCTCTCTTTCTCCCCCTCTTTCTTTCTCTCTCTCTGGGGTGTTGACAATTCTGCTGTTCACCTCTTAGCTCGTCGCTGGGGACGATAGCCTAGCTGGTGCCATAGCAACACACTTGATCCATACGGCAACCGACAAAGAGGAGAAGGTCAGAGAACACAAGCAACAAGTAACACACACAGACAAACAGACGCACGCACAAACGCACAAATGCATGCGTACACACTCTCTCTCTCTTCTCACCGCCTCTTTGAGTGTGTGAACTAACTAACTCTCTCGCTCTGTGTACTTGTTTTCAGCTCTAACACAAGTCAGTACAGGCAAACACTCCATGTTATAGCCTTTAGATTTTTTTTACAGAGCGACTTACTTAGTTAGTGCATTGATCTTAAGATAGCTAGGTGGGACAATCATATGTCAGTCATAGTAAGTACATTTCCCGCAAAGTAGCTTTCAGCTACTGTGTTAGTTTTCGAAAGGCAAGGTTTCAAAAAATGTTTTACCACTCAGTCTGCCCTGTAGCACAGTAGGTAGGGTATAAGGTTACTTACAGAGGCCTGATCTGACACCTATAGAGCCTTACAGAGCTGACAACACAGGAAACACTGCAATAACTACCCCATAACAGCCCTAGGACTTAACACTGACTAACTAACATTATATTTTCATCCTTAGACCTATTAACCCTGTCTACCTGTCTATCTGACACACACATGACAACTTTACTAGCCGGGAGAGAGGCTAAGGTCAGTGGTGGATGCATCAGATTACAAACAAAAGAGAAAAAAACAACTCTGAAAAGAAAATCCAGCCCTTTTATGAGGACTTGTAATACTGCTAATGTCATGACTGGAATCTTTCCAGGAGTACATATTGACATATTGGCAGTGTAAGGACCGTGGAGTGGGAGGGTGTGTGTGCAACTGTTAGCCAAGACTCGGGAGGGTGTGTGTGTTGTCGAGAGTGTGTATGTGTGCATCAGTCTTCCTCCGGTGTGTCACAACACTCCCGCACAAAGAGAAAGGGGAATGGGGAAACCCTGGACTTCAGATTGGACGGGAACCTCTTCAACATTAGGAGGCTCCAAGCTGCCATAAAGCTCAAATCTGAACGCGTCCTTGAGCTCCAGTATGCCGATGATCGCGTTCTTGTGGCACATACCCCAGAAGGTTTACAAGCCACCCTCACAGCAGCTGTGAGAGCATACAGCAGAATGGGGCTGTCTGTTAACATCCCAAAAACAGAGGTCCTATGTCAGTGGTCATCTGATCCTATACATGAAACACCCGCAGACACTTCACTTGCCATTGTACCCCCCTTTAAATATCCTGGAAGCATCCTCTCAGAAGACTGCAACATCGACCAGGATATCCAGAATCGGGTCAAACAGGCCTCATCCTCCTATGGACGGCTAAGGAAGAGGGTTTTTAACAACCTAAACTTACACACCAAAGTTGCAGTCTACCAGGCAGTGTGTGTATCTACACTCCTTTATGGATGTGAAACATTGAGTCCTTTCACATAAAATGCCTCCAATGCATTTTGAAAGTGACCTGGCAGAACCGTGTTCCACACTCAGAGATCCTACAGAGAACCAACTACAGGAGCATTGAGGCGTCCATCACACACCACAAGCTTAGATGGCTCGGCCATGCCATCCGGATGCCAGAGGATCGACAGAGAAGACATATGACCATGCCTGCACCAGCATCAACGGGACAGGCCTTTGTGTGCTCTGACTGTGGCAGACAGTGTGCATCCCGCATCTGATTATACAGTCATCAGCAAACCTACAAGCAGTAGTGGAAGTCATCATCGGATACGATGGACTACCTCAAGTAAGAGTGTGTGTGTGTGTCAGGCCCACACTGCAGGAAGTTGCTAGTGGAGGCGAGGAAAGGGTGAGCGGGGGTATTTTCATAATAAAGGAAGTTGGGAGCGAAGGATCTGATTTTACTTGGGTTTCACTGAGGAAATGCTATCGCCTCTCTCTCGCCCTCTCTCTCTCTCCCTTTGTCTGTCTCTCTCTCTCATTCCAACTTCCAGAATTATTTTAAAAGCTAGATCTCCTGCCATCCTTTGCTTTGTGTGCTTCTACGAAGGGAGGGGAAAGGCAAATGTTTAATGTGTGTGTGTGTGTGTGTGTGTGTGTGTGTGTGTGTGTGTGTGTGCATGCCTTGTGTGTGTATGAATGTGTGTGTATGAATGTGTGTGTTTGGTCTGGTGTGTATCTGTGCCTGTCGTGTGCGGGGTAGGGTGTCCGTGTAGCTGTGACGTCCCCATGTGTTCTCAGACCATTACCTCACCTACCCTCTGGCACTGTAAACCTAGAGCTGTCAATTATTCATACCCCCCGCCCCCCCAAACACACACACTAGAGCTGGGATGATAAGTCTAAAATTATCGACACCAACCATGCAGATCACTTCTCGCAGGCATTTTGCTGATATTATTCATTACGATAAGTAGCCTATACTAGAAAAATGTGAAGTTTTAAGTGAAATAAGTTTGCCAATATGGGTGATTGTTCATGGGAAAACTAGTAGTTGTAATTTAAAGGATAATAAAATAAACTGTGGTGCACAACGTTATAAACGTATCTTTCTATTGATCGTTATCGCATCAATTCAGGCTATTTTTACACACACACACACACACACACACACACGCACACGCACACACAGCCTGAGGATATACAATGGATGACAATGTTGCTCTCTCTCCCACAGGACATGAGGCGGACGTTCAACCCTATATGTTACCCTGATGCCTTCTCTAGAACACACACATATATGAGTGTTCAGCTCTTTCTCAGGCGATGCCAGATGGACAGCAGTATTGTCCTCTGAATACCCTGAGCCGAACAAATGACATGCTGAGGAATAGGAAACTTTCAAATATTGAGTCTCTCTCTATCATATGAGCCGTTATCGAAATCTGGAGCTAGTTGGAATATCTGTGAGATTACTATCTTACTACAAACTCCCCACTGTAGGTGTTACATTTACATTTACATTACAGGTGTGAATGGTTACTGTAATACATGTTTTATACAAGCCTAGGAGTACTGAAAACAAGCATCAAACACCCATAAGAATGTCTGGCAGTGAATGCTGTTACACATTAACACGGCTTATGAGTAAGAGAAATGGACAGAGCAAGTAAGGGAGGAAAGGGAGAGAGAGAGAGAGGGGGGGGGGGGGGGTGCCAGTTAATAATAAATCCCTTCATATCACCCTCACCCTCCCTCTAGTTATCTTTCTCCTGACCACGCTCTCCCTCCTCACTCTAATAAATCCCTTCATATCACCCTCACCCTCCCTCTAGTTCTCTTTCTCCTGACCACGCTCTCCCTCCTCACTCTAATAAATCCCTTCATATCACCCTCACCCTCCCTCTAGTTCTCTTTCTTCTAACCACGCTCTCCCTCCTCACTCTAATAAATCCCTTCATATCACCCTCACCCTCCCTCTAGTTCTCTTTCTCCTGACCACGCTCTCCTCACTCTAATAAATCCCTTCATATCACCCTCACCCTCCCTCTAGTTCTCTTTCTCCTGACCACGCTCTCCCTCCTCACTCTAATAAATCCCTTCATATCACCCTCACCCTCCCTTTAGTTCTCTTTCTCCTGACCACGCTCTCCCTCCTCACTCTAATAAATCCCTTCATATCACCCTCACCCTCCCTCTAGTTCTCTTTCTCCTGACCACGCTCTCCCTCCTCACTCTAATAAATCCCTTCATATCACCCTCACCCTCCCTATAGTTCTCTTTCTCCTGACCACGCTCTCCCTCCTCACTCTCTAACATTGAGTCATGCTACATGAACTGCGTGGAATCTCTGGCTCTCTCAGTGGCAGCAATTGGTCTGGAATAGGACACAGGTATTACAACAGGGGTTTTCAACTATTTCTTGCCACTCAGGCAAACCGGCGACCAAGGGACACCCATCATATGTTATCAAACAAAAATATTTTCACGACTTGTCTTATCATCAGGTGAATGCTAAGGAGAAGTAATCAACATTTTTAAATGAATAGATTTGGTAGATCGTTTTTTATTATTTTGACCTTATTTTTCTATATATTTAGCCTATTAGATAGAAAGGTAACTCCAAACACATTTTCGCTAATAGTGTCTGTTTAGCTGGTTAAACAGAGGTTAGTCATGTTTTGGCAAAAATTAATTAAGTCAAGAAAGCTTACCATCAGCCAGTGACACTTGTACTCACAAGTGCTTTTTCAAAGCCTTTGTCAGATACTCCAGAGACTGTAATTAGCTCCAATGAGTGTAATTTGCTCAATATTAGAAGTTGAGAAATAAAGTTGACATCATTAGAAATAAGATATTATCCTATTTTCTACTGTAGGTATGTAATTCAACATTCATTTATTATGTTGTTGCTAGCGATATATCTTTTAAAATATTTTCCCCCCACTTTTTTGTATATATACAGTATTTTCATGGACACCCTGAAGTACCTCCATTGGCCCCTAGATTAGAACACTGAGGGAGGGAGGTATAGAGAGAACAAAGGAGTGTGTGATAGACAAAGAGACAGACAGAGGGAGAGATCGAGAAAGAGAGACCGGGAGAGAGGGACAGTAAAAGAGGGATATAGAGAGAGAGAGAGAGGGATTGAGGGAGGGAGGAAGAGGCAGCCATGAATGCAGGTGGAGTCTGGCAGATTTATGACACACTCTAAACATCTGGGGTTTTCTACTACTGTAACTCACAAGTAGACACACACACTATGGCTAGGTCCTCATGCCCTGGTCTTATGCCTACACAGCGCTGGAACCAATACAGCTGGAGAGGTTGGGAAGGTCCACATTTTAATCCTTCACACAATCCCTTTAATGTAGCCATCTTTAATACATTAATCCCAATCAATCACTCCTATTAACAAGCCAATTATCCCAAAGTATCCTTATTATCACTGAGAGGAAATCAAATTGAGGAGATTAACCGTTACAGAGAGAGTCTCATCCACACAGACAGAAAGCACACAGCTCCTAATCCTGCCAACATCAATATTCACTTAGTTAAGAGAGTGAATTTTCAAAGGTACAGGTACATACATGGACAAGGAGACAGAGCCACTTCATTCATGGCACACAGCTGTCAACAGGCTGGGCTGACACACACACACACACACACACACATGCACACACGCACACACGCACACACACACACACACACACACACACACACACACACACACACACACAAACACACAAACATCGCCCTAGGCTCATAGTGCTGTATTGCCTGGCTACAAGAGTGGGTCTGCTAACAGATACAAGATAAAATTCCTGCCGATATTAAAGACTTGGCTTTGAACTTTAACTTTGAACTTTAAGTATTTTTTTTAAACCAACCGCTTTGGGCTGGATGTGTCAATGTGTAGTTCATACATGGATAATCAATGAGCAGAATTACTGTCTTACCTAAATTAGCCACAAAATACCTAGTTTGAGAGCGACTGTTTATCTGAAAGCTGTGCTGCTCCATTTTCCCTACATTTTCCCCCACATGAGCCAGTCCCCTAGCAATTAGAGTTCTAGCCAATAAGCTTCAGCCCCTCGACATTTGAGTGACAGCTAGCAAGATGCACAAATAGCAGAGCGAGAGAGCAATGACGAGTAGTACATACAGAATCTCTACATATGTGACGTAGTACGCAATTTTTGGGGAGCGCATTTGGCTTGTGAGAGCTACTTTCAGAACTACTGGCTAAAAAGTATACAAACGTACAGGATAATCTCTTTAATCCTACTGCTCCTGTTTGCTCCCTTGGTCACATGACCAGCCCTATTAGAGAAAATATGTCAGCAGGGAACGAGATCCCTCTCTGTGTGTCAGGGCCATTCTGACTGGTGATTGGATGAAATCTGACTCCTCACTTCACAATAAACACCTCCATTTGAACCCGTCCTCGGCTGAGCGCTACAGTAGGTGCTTGTAGCTCATAGTGCTCAGCGCTCCTGCAAGATTCCCTGTAGGTGTTTGAGAGGCTGCAGCATACACAGGCAGAGATGTCGACGAACACAAACACACAGGTTTAATGGGTGAGCATTGTGTTTTCAGTGAAGGAAAATGTAGCTACAGTGAAATGAATGAGAATCAAATGGAAACCTACGGCAAGAAGCGAAGTAACTCTGTTAAAGAATGGAGTCTGTAAAGACATGCAAACTTGTGAGACACTTCACAACATGTTGGATAACACACTGTGGACTAGAACCAAACTAACCATAGAACCACCGCAAGACTAGACCACGACTAGAGCCAGACCAGAGACTAGAGCCAGACTAACCCCAAGACTAGTACTACCACCAGTACTTGCAGTACTAGAACTAACACCAGTACTAGAGCTAAGACACTAGAGGCCATGCTACTGTACCTCCTTGTGTGTCAGCTCCAGCCAGGCAGTATAAAGAGGGACCCCCAGCACCCCATTGGACCCCAGCAGGTGCAGGCTGTCCTGGGTAGACCATGGGAGAGAGAGGGGTGTGTTAGATCCATTAAGATCTGCAACTAGTGTGTGTGTGTGTGTGTGTGTGTGTGTGTGTGTGTGTGTGTGTGTGTGTGTGTGTGTGTGTGTGTGTGTGTGTGTGTGTGTGTGTGTGTGTGTGTGTGTGTGTGTGTGTGTGTGTGTGTGGATTACAGCACCAACAGGGCATCCTCAAGTCTAGTGTAAGTGTGTGTGTGTGTGTGTGTGTCTGTAGGTGTGTGATTGTCTGTGTCTGCATGACAGGGAGTGTGTATGTGCATGGATGTTTGAGATAAATTGTTTCTGCTCATTTAGATCTCAGTGAATGGATTATTCTGTATGTTCTCGGCTCAGCACTAAAATGGTCTAAATAAAAGTTCCTAAACAACTCCAGGTAATATATCAACTTCTATACTAATATAGGGAACCCCAAATATTATCTCCCTACAAAACCAATGGCTATGGCAGATATGACTCCCATTTGAAATATACACAGTTTAACCCACTCAGAGTTTATGATCATGAGTCCAGCTGTGAGCAGTGAATGGAGCCTTCTTAACTGTTCTGAGGTGCTATCACTGATGATAAACTCTGCCTTTGAGCTCTGGAGTAATGTGCGTCAAGACATACAAAAGAATAACAAGCTGGCTTCCTTTAAAACACTCCCCTAAGAGACATAGAGACTGGCTTTAACCTAGAAAATATACAGTTGAAGTTGGAAGTTTACATACACCTTAGCCAAATACATTTAAACTCAGTTTTTCACAATTCCTGACATTTAATCACAGTAAAAATTCACTTAGGCAAAAAGGACAATGTGTGTTTTTTATTCAATAAGCGAAAAGATGCAAAATGGAGAGTTGAAAATAAATAGAAGGGAGGGCCAGAAAAGTAATGTTTGGTAAAGATTTGATGAAGTGGTAATAGAGAATGATAGCAGTGCATATGTTACAGTTGAAGTCGGAAGTTTACATACACCTTAGCCAAATATATTTAAACTCAGTTTTTCACAATTCCTGACATTTAATCCTAGTAAAAATTCCATGTCTTAGGTCAGTTAGGATCACCACTTTATTTTAAGAATGTGAAATGTCAGAATAATAGTAGAGAAAATGATTTATTTCAGCTTTTATTTCTTTCATCACATTCCCAGTGGGTCAGAAGTTTACATACACTCAATTAGTATTTGGTAGCATTGCCTTTACATTTTTTAATTTGGGTCAAATGTTTCGGGTAGCCTTCCACAAGCTTCCCAATTTTGGCCCATTCCTCCTGACAGAGCTGGTGTAACTGAGTCAGGTTTGTAGGCCTCCTTGATCGCACACGCCTTTTCAGTTCTGCCCACACATTTTCTATAGGATTGAGGTCAGGGCTTTGTGATGGCCACTCCAATACCTTGACTTTGTTGTCCTTAAGCCATTTGCCACAACTTTGGAAGTATGCTTGGGGTCATTGTCCATTTGGAAGACCCATTTGCGTCCAAGCTTTAACTTCCTGACTGATGTCTTGAGATGTTGCTTCAATATATCCACATAATTTTCCTTCCTCATGATGCCATCTCTTTTGTGAAGTGCACCAGTCCCTCCTGCAGCAAAGCACCCCCACATCATGATGCTGCCACTCCCGTGCTTCACGGTTAAGATGGTGTTCTTCGGCTTGCAAGCATCCCCCTTTTTCCTCCAAACATAACAATGGTCATTATGGCCAAACAGTTCTATTTTTGTTTCATCAGACCAGAGGACATTTCTCCAAAAAGTACGATCTTTGTCCCCATGTGCAGTAGCAAACAGTAGTCTGGCTTTTTTATGGCGGTTTTGGAGCAGTGGCTTCTTCCTTGCTGAGCGGCCTTTCAGGTTATGTCGACATAGGACTCGCTTTACTGTGGATATAGATACTTTTGTACCTGCTTCCTCCAGCATCTTCACAAGGTCCTTTGCTGTTGTTCTGGGATTGATTTGCACTTTTCGCACCAAAGTACGTTCATCTCTAGGAGACAGAACGCATCTCCTTCCTGAGCGGTACGATGGCTGCGTGGTCCCATGGTGTTTATACTTGCGTACTATTGTTTGTACAGATGAACGAGGTCTACAAGGTCTTGGCTGATTTCTTTTGATTTTCCCATGATGTCAAGCAAAGAGGCACTGAGTTTGAAGGTAGGCCTTGAAATACATCCACAGGTACACCTCCAATTGACTCAAATGATGTCAATTAGCCTATCAGAAGCAATTGTTGGAAAAAATGACTTGTGTCATGCACAAAGTAGATGTCCTAATCGACTTCCCAAAACTATAGTTTGTTAACAAACGAGTTTAAATGACTCCAACTTAAGTGTATGTGAACTTCCGACTTCAACTGTACATTTACCCCCCCCCCCCCCCCCCCCCCCCCCCCCCCACCTGGGTGTTGGAACTCATAACGCCCACCCCAGAGCAGAGTACAGTTATCTGTTGGGGGATAAATCTCACTGTGAGTGGATATATCATCCCCACTACCACACTACCCCCCCCCCCCATCATCTATCTGCACTGTTTGCATATAAATTATCCTTCATAGAGCAGAGACACACAGAGAAACAGAGACACTGTATATCACTCTGGCTGTCCTGGATAGAAATGCTTCTTAAAACACAAGCAAATCCCTCTGCCATAACACTAGCTGCTCTGTTTGGTAGAGCTAGCTAGAATGGCTGAATTAATAAGAGAAAGCTGGTGGAGGGTGAGAGTGGAGAGAGAGAGCAGGCAAACACTGTATTGTCCTGTGAGAATGACCCAGCAGGGGTCCAGTGAGGCTAGACCTGTTTGTGTAGCCTGGTCCCAGATCTGCTAATACTGTGTATAGCCAACTCGTATGGTCACTGCCGTGCTACTACTTCTGGTCCTAGGACAGTGGTTCCCAACCAGAGGTACTAGGACCCATGGGAGTACTTGGCCTATCCACAGGGGGTACTTGAGAAGACTCATGAGACCATTGGCCTACTGATAAAATGCACAAGGGGGTATTTCATGGGTACTCCTGGCAGAGCAAAATTCAGTTGGTGGTACACTAACCGAAAAAGATTGGGAACCACTGTCCTAGGAGATGAATATTCACTATTTTGCAACTCATGCAGTTTAACCGACAACTCTGGTGTTCAGGAAGAACCATGTTCCAACTCCTACTCCGACCAACTGAACCGCCAGAACCTGTTTTCTTTATTACAGCAGCCTAACAGCACTGTAAAGACAATGGGAAGAAAGCGTACACAAACCACTTCAACCCAGCTTGAACAAAAAAGGGAATCAGGTGCTCAAAAAAACATCAAAATCAGGCTCTGATGAAGGCGATTTACGTCGAAACCTAAGCCTGTTGTATTCCCCAATAAATTCTCATATCAATGCAGAAACAGAGTGCTCCTTTTTCTTTATTTTCCTGGATAGTCACCCGTTGAAGTGTCCTGGGGTTAGGGCTGTTGCGGTGACCGTATTACCGCCACACCGGCAGTCATTAGTCAAGACCGCAGTAAACTTCCATGTGACAGTTGAGTCACAGTAATCTCCTCTTATGCACTCTGGACATGCATTGGTAGTACCCAACTCGCTAACAACAATCGGGTCTCTAATGATCTGGTACTCAGGGCTCTATTGTCCCTCTAACCACTCTGACATCACATCAAACACTTATCATCAAAACAGTGTCATGCTTTTAAAACTTACCTCGCTGTGATTAATCAGTTTGAACAAAGAAGTTCAACAACACGTTGAAACTGTTTGTTGTTTCAAAGCCTAACACAACAAAATGGACAGCGCTTTCTAAGGTGATGATTAATTCAAAACATCCATATACAAATTAAAGCTTATGCATACGCTCTTATCCAGAGCGACTTACAGTTAGTGAGTGCATACATTTTTTATAGGCATATGCCTACCAATACATAGTCTACCGCATATTACGCACTGCATATTTTTTTATGACCTAGGCGATACTGTTGGATCATTGATTGTGCAGGGCGGCTTACAGAGTTAGCCTACAATTATAGTTCATTTGTATTGGATTTTTGAATAGCCTAGTAATAGGGCATTTTTTATATTTTCATAATTAATAGGCTGACACATTACCTTTAGCTACAGAATATCTTACCACCGTGCGTTTCCATCTCCTCCGCTCTCTCCTTCATTCCTTTCTCGAGCGTGCAGAGAGAGGGGATGTCAACAGTTTAATGAAATATGTTTCGTTGTGAAAACATGTTACTATCAATGTTCCCGAATAGATTTCACTTGGTTTCCCAAATTAAGCACTGGGTAGCTGCAGGAACAGGGTTGGAGAGCCCATAGCATACGGAGTTTGGGCAGAATATCACCTGTCGCGTAGCGAAAGGATGCATGCTCCTCAAACAGTGGTTGATGGGTGGAGTGAAATAACCGGAGTAGCCTAACTGGCATGATGGAAAAAACGAACCGGCAGGATAGGGGCCTCCATTCGCTATTCGAGTGCATTCAGCTAAATTCATTTATATTCTTCCTACTATAAAATCATATAATATAAAATAATGGCACAGGACTTATAAGCATATCTTGTCTACTATATGAACAAGCCTACAGCCTATGGCATGCACTAATAAAGACCCATATCTATAAAGGCCATGTTATCACCATCTCTATGAGTCAGAGTATGAGTTTCAGATTAGGGCTTCGATGCAGCAGTGTGATTAGAGCTAGCTAGGCCTGTCTGTGTCTGGGAATGTGGCTAAGAGCATGCTATACTGTAAAGTGTAAATAACATAATGTCCTCTAGACTACTCCGTCCAGACCACAACTATTGACAAGTCTGACACTACGCCCAGATTTAGACCCCTTTACAAATAAACACACAAATAAAGTACACAGACATACACAAATATGCACAAATACAGACACACACACACACACACTTGTCAACCTCTTGTCCTTTTTAAACTTTCATTAATCAACATAGTGCCAAAACTCATTCATCATAAGACAAAACCTGCCTGCCTGCCTGCCTGCCACTGCTTCAACCAGTGAGGTCTACAACAGAAAAGAGAAGAACAGAAATACACCACAGTGATTCAACATACTTCCTCCCCAGAAGATCATTGTTCTGAGAGATGACGTGACGACACTTCCTGCTTCATAATCATCAAAACCTGAACAGTCCAAGAATATCCCTCTCTTTCTCTCTCTCTGTTTCTTGTTTAGCTCTATGTGTGTGTGTGTGTGTGTGTGTGTGTGTGTGTGTGTGTGTGTGTGTGTGTGTGTGTGTGTGCCAACTCCTCTTGCTGTCCTTGAGACATCGCTGCTCCACATCCAAAATAAACGGGGAATTTCAAAAATGTCTTCTATTGTGTGAAATCTTCAATAGGGAGGGCACCCACGCCCTGCATGAGTCTCCCACCACACACACACACCACCGTAAATCACCAAACACAATGCAAGTGTGTCTGTTACCATGGAGGCCCAATGCCCCTCATAGCCCATCCCCTTGTGGCCTTTGACCTATGGATTGGGGAGAAAGGGGAACGGGTGCGTGCAGGGGCACCCTTAAACCCTCAGCCCCTGACCCCATAACTCACAGCAGACTGTTAGGGTCAGTTTGGGGTGACTGGGCCTCTCCTCTCTGATTCGGACAACCCTTAATCTAACCGGTGCCTTGAGAAGCCTTGAGTAGGCCATAAAAATATCATAGACAGTGTCCCAAATGGCACCGCATTCCCTACATAGTGCACTATGTTTGACCTGGGCCCATAGAGCTCTGGTCAACTGTGTATGGAATAGGATGCCATGTGGAACGCACACATTGAGAATCCCTTTATAAGTTCTCCAAGGCTCTGATGTAGAAAGTGATAGGTCTTCTGAGCTTAGTCTGGCTTTAGATGAAGGCCTGGATCCTATCTGGACTGTCAGGACCAGGTTTGGCTGCTCAATCTGACTGGGGTGATGTATAACATAAGATGCCAGCGTGCCTGGTTGCGGTAGCCTCTTCCTAGATTTAAGGGATTTCAGACAGTTCCTGGACAGCAAGGTTATTATAGTGTTTTTCTATTCGTTTTTTATTTCTATTCATTTTCTATTTTTATTTTAAATTCTGATTTGCTCATTTTTATTTAGTTTTAGTTGTATAAAAATAGTTATATTTAGTTTTTATATTTAGTTTTAGTCCAAGGGATAGAAAGCATGCGTGGGAGGCTAGTTTTTTGTGAAATGTTTTATGTCACTTCTTGCAACTGGGGGCAGTAATACACTGCTCAAAAAAATAAAGGGAACACTTAAACAACACAATGTAACTCCAAGTCAATCACACTTATGTGAAATCAAACTGTCCAATTAGGAAGCAACACTGATTGACAATACATTTCACATGCTGTTGTGCAAATGGAATAGACAACAGGTGGAAATTATAGCCAATTAGCAAGACACCCCCAATAAAGAAGTGGTTCTGCAGGTGGTGACCACAGACCACTTCTCAGTTCCTATGCTTCCTGGCTGGTGTTTTGGTCACTTTTGAATGCTGGCGGTGCTTTCACTCTAGTGGTAGCATGAGACGGAGTCTACAACCCACACAAGTGGCTCAGGTAGTGCAGCTCATCCAGGATGGCACATCAATGCGAGCTGTGGCAAGAAGGTTTGCTGTGTCTGTCAGCGTAGTGTCCAGGGCATGGAGGCGCTACCAGGAGACAGGCTAGTACATCAGGAGACGTGGAGGAGGCCGTAGGAGGGCAACAACCCAGCAGCAGGGCCGCTACCTCCGCCTTTGTGCAAGGAGGAGCAGGAGGAGCACTGCCAGAACCCTGCAAAATGACCTCCAGCAGGCCACAAATGTGCATGTGTCTGCTCAAACGGTCAGAAACAGACTCTATGAGGGTGGTATGAGGGCCCGACGTCCACAGGTGGGGGTTGTGCTTACAGTCCAACACCGTGCAGGACGTTTGGCATTTGCCAGAGAACACCAAGATTGGCAAATTCGCCACTGGCGCCCTGTGCTCTTCACAGATGAAAGCAGGTTCACACTGAGCACATGTGACAGACGTGACAAGAGTCTGGAGACGCCGTGGAGAACGTTCTGCTGCCTGCAACATCCTCCAGCATGACCGGTTTGGCGGTGGGTCAGTCATGGTGTGGGGTGGTATTTCTTTGGGGGGCCGCACAGCCCTCCATGTGCTCGCCAGAGGTAGCCTAACTGCCATTAGGTACCGAGATGAGATCCTCAGACCCCTTGTGAGACCATATGCTGGTGCGGTTGGCCCTGGGTTCCTCCTAATGCAAGACAATGCTAGACCTCATGTGGCTGGAGTGTGTCAGCAGTTCCTGCAAGAGGAAGGCATTGATGCTATGGACTGGCCCGCCCGTTCCCCAGACCTGAATCCAATTGAGCACATCTGGGACATCATGTCTCGCTCCATCCACCAACGCCACGTTGCACCACAGACTGTCCAGGAGTTGGCGGATGCTTTAGTTCAGGTCTGGGAGGAGATCCCTCAGGAGACCATCCGCCACCTCATCAGGAGCATGCCCAGGCGTTGTAGGGAGGTCATACAGGCACGTGGAGGCCACACACACTACTGAGCCTCATTTTGACTTGTTTTAAGGACATTACATCAAAGTTGGATCAGCCTGTAGTGTGGTTTTCCACTTTAATTTTGAGGGTGACTCCAAATCCAGACCTCCATGGGTTGATAAATTTGATTTCCATTGATAATTTTTGTGTGATTTTGTTGTCAGCACATTCAACTATGTAAAGAAAAAAGTATTTAATAATATTATTTCATTCATTCAGATCTAGGATGTGTTGTTTAAGTGTTCCCTTAATTTTTTTGAGCAGTGTACATAAGGTGATTTGTCAGGTCATAGGTTAGGTTAGGTTGAATTATTAAGTAAATCTCAACGTGACTTGAATTGATTAAAAGGAATAGCGGCCAGACTGGTGCAAAATAGAAGGAAACTTTCTCTCGGGTATGTTTACACCAATCCAACGCTTTTTAACTTTAGTAGTACATGTGAGAAGAATCAAGTTAGCTACCTAGATGATTTTTTCTGTTAGCTAGTGATAGCTAGTGATAGTGATCAAAGATTGTGTATACACTGACAAGATACTGGACTGATCGCTCTAACAATGGGAATACATGTTGGCAAAGGAGGTGAGGAGGTTGGATCAGGTGGGGACATTCAAGCCAATGAGAGGGCAGATACGCATGTGAACCACAGGCACAGTTGCCGGTATGCCACGTGCGGCCACTAATATACAGTTGAAGTCGGAGGTTTACACACACCTTAGCCAAATACATTTAAACTAATTTTTTCATAATTCCTGACATTTAATCCTAGTAAAAATTCCCTGTCTTAGGTCAGTTAGGATCACCACTTTATTTTAAGAACGTGAAATGTCAGAATAATAGTAGAGATAATTATTTATTTCATCTTTTATTTATTTCATCACATTCCCAGTGGGTCAGAAGTTTACATACACTCAACTAGTATTTGGTAGCATTGCCTTTAAATGATTTAACTTGGGTCAAACGTTTCGGGTAGCCTTCCACAAGCTTCCCACTATAAATTGGGGGAATTTTGGCCCATTCCTCCTGACAAGTTGGTGTAACTGAGTCAGGTTTGTAGGCCTCCTTGCTCGCACATGCTTTTTCAGTTCTGCCCACACATTTTCTATAGGATTGAGGTCAGGGCTTTGTGATGGCCACTCCAATACCTTGACTTTGTTGTCCTTAAGCCATTTTGCCACAACTTTGGAAGTATACTTAGGGTCATTGGAAGACCCATCAAGCTTTAACTTCCTGACTGATGTCTTGAGTTGCTTCAATATATCCACATAATTTTCCTTCCTCATGATACCATTTATTTTGTGAAGTGCACCAGTCCCTCCTGCAGCAAAGCAACACCACAGCATGATGCTGCCACCCCCGTGCTTCACGATTGGGATGGTGTTCTTCGGCTTGCAAGCCGACGCCTTTTTCCTCCAAACATAACGATGTCATTATGGCCAAACAGTTCTATTTTTGTTTCATCAGACCAGAGGACATTTCTCCAAAAAGTATGATCTTTGTCCCCATGTGCAGTTGCAAACCGTAGTCTGGCTTTTTTATGGCGGTTTTGGAGCAGTGGCTTCTTCCTTGCTGAGCGGCCTTTCAGGTTATGTCGATATAGGACTTGTTTTACTGTGGATATAGATACTTTTGTACCTGTTTCCTCCAGCATCTTCACAAGGTCCTTTGCTGTTGTTCTGGGATTGATTTGCACTTTTTCCACCAAAGTACGTTCATCTCTAGGAGACAGAACGCGTCTCCTTCCTGAGCGGTATGATGGCTACGTGGTCCCATGGTGTTTATACTTGCGTACTATTGTTTATACAGATGAACGTGATACCTTCAGGCGTTTGGAAATTGCTCCCAAGGATGAACCAGAATTGTGGAGGCTTAAGGACAACAAAGTCAAGGTATTGGAGTGGCCATCACAAAGTCCTGACCTCAATCCTATAGAAAATGTGTGGGCAGAACTGAAAAAGCGTGTGCGAGCAAGGAGGCCTACAAACCTGACTCAGTTACACCAGCTCTGTCAGGAGGAATGGGCCAAAACTCACCCAACTTATTGTGAGAAGCTTGTGGAAGGCTACCGAAACGTTTGACCCAAGTTAAACAATTTAAAGGCAATGCTACCAAATACTAATTGAGTGTATGTAAACTTCTGACTGTCACGGTTTCGGCCGAGGCTGCTCCTCCTCCTGGTTCGGGCAGGCTTCGGCGGTCGTCGTCCCCGGAGTACTAGCTGCCACCGATCTATGTTTCATGTTCGTTTGGTTTTGTCTGGATGTTGTACACCTGTGTCTTGTTAGTCTTCGTTAGTGTCCTATTTAGTTCTCGTTGTGTGTGCTCGTCGTTGTGTGTGATTGCGCTTCTGTTTCGTGTTTGGAGCTACTTTTTCCCTCCAGTGTTTTGGAGAGGTTATGTTGCACATGTTTGTGCGCCGTTTGTTTTGTCGCCTGTGTGCGCCGTGTATTCGCCTTCGGGCTTATTGTGCTTCCGTCTTTGATATATATTGCACTAAAGCCTTTGGACTGAGCCTCTGCGTCCTGCGCATGATTCATACACCACACCCACCTTCAGCACGCCTTGATAGAATCACACACCCTAATGGAAACAGCAGGATCGGCAGTGACGCCTGTGTCGCTCGAGGAGCATCTCCGTGGGCAAGAGGGCCAGATAAGACAACTGGAGACCGCTCTACAGGAGGTAATCAACACCTTGCACCGATGGGAGGCCAGCAGGGGACCCACACCTCCACCTACCCTGCCCACCCCATCGGTCGGTCCACCAGTCCCAGGTTCGGAACCCAGGGGGATTCGGCTCTCGCTCCCGAGGGCGTATGACGGAACAGCTGCCGGGTGTCAGGGGTTCCTCCTGCAGGTGGAGCTCTACCTGGCCACTGTACACCCGGTGCCCTCGGGATACGAGAGCGTTTCCGCCCTCATCTCCTGTCTCACGGGCAAGGCGTTGGAGTGGGCTAACGCCGAGTGGAGGAAAATGGACGCCAACACCATCACCTACGCCGAGTTCTCCCGCCGCTTCAAGGCCGTGTTCGACCATCCACCTGAGGGCAAAGCGGCGGGGGAGCGTCTAGTTCATTTGAGACAGGGGAGGAGGAGCGCTCAGGTGTTCGCTCTAGAGTACCGGACTCTAGCGGCGGATGCAGGGTGGAATGAACGGGCTCTCATTGACCATTTTCGATGTAGCCTACGAGAGGACGTTCAACGTGAGTTGGCCTGCAGGGATACCCATCTTACCTTCGACCAGTTGGTCGATATGTCCATCCATCTGGACACCCTGCTGGCCACCCGTGGACGTCCCGAGGGGAGTCCGTCCATTCCGCCCTCCGGCACCTCCGAGCCGAGCCCTATGGAGCTCGGGGGTGCCGGCGCTAGAGAACGGAGGAGGAGGAGCCCGAGGGGGCCTGTCTCCTGCACCAAGTGCGGTCGTGGAGGGCACACTGCGGCCAGGTGCTGGGGAGGGTTCTCCGGGGGAGAAGACAACAGGCCACGCACTGGGGGGGCCTCCCAGGTGAGTAGACGTCCCACTTACCCAGAGCTTTCTGTTGCGCACTTTTGTATACCTGTTTGTTTTCCACAGGTTGCACCTCATTCCCAGCATAAGGCGCTAGTAGATTCAGGCGCAGCTGGGAATTTTGTTGATCGAAAGTTTTGTTTTGAGTTAGGGATCCCTCTCCTACCTGTTGACAAACCTTTTCCCGTTCATGCCTTAGATAGCCGCCCGTTGGGGTCGGGGTTGATCAGGGAGATCACAGCGCCACTTCAGATGTGTGCGCAGGGGGGTCATGAGGAGACTATACAGCTGTATCTGATCGACTCTCCTGCGTACCCAGTGGTGCTGGGGATTCCCTGGTTAAGCACCCATAACCCTGCTATTTCGTGGCAACAGAGGGCTCTCGATGGGTGGTCTGCTCAGTGCGAGGGGCGATGTCTGGGTGTTTCCGTGGGGGCGACTTCGGTGGAAAGTCCAAACCAAGTGCCCGCACTGCACATTCCGCCTGAATATGGGGATTTAGCTCTCGTGTTTAGCAAAACTAGGGCGACGCAGTTGCCTCCTCATAGACAGGGGGATTGCGCGATTGATCTCCAGGCAGGAGCAGCGCTCCCACGGAGCCATGTGTATCCTTTGTCTCAAGAGGAGAGAAAAGCTATGGAGACTTACATAGCCGAATCTTTGAGACAGGGATACATTCGGCCCTCCACTTCTCCCGCCTCCTCGAGCTTCTTTTTTGTGAAAAAGAAAGATGGAGGGTTGCACCCGTGCATTGATTACTGTGGTCTCAATCAGATTACTGTGAAATACAGTTATCCACTCCCTCTGATTGCGACCATGACGGAGTCATTGCATGGAGCGCGGTTTTTCACAAAACTGGATCTCAGGAGCGCGTATAACTTGGTGCGCATTAGGGAGGGTGACGAATGGAAGACAGCGTTTAGTACCACGTCTGGTCATTTCGAATATCTCGTCATGCCATATGGGTTGATGAATGCTCCATCAGTCTTCCAATCCTTCGTAGATGACATTTTCCGGGATATGCAGGGACAGGGGGTGGTCGTGTACATTGATGACATTCTGGTGTACTCGTCTACCCGAGCCGAGCATATAACCCTGGTGCGTCGTGTATTGAGGAGGCTGTTGGAGCACGACCTATATGTCAAGGCAGAGAAATGTCTGTTTTTCCAGGAGTCGGTCTCCTTTTTGGGTTATCGGTTGTCCGCGTCAGGGGTGAGAATGGAGGTGGATCGTGTGTCCGCTGTGCGTAATTGGCAAACCCCAACTACTGTAAAAGAGGTGCAGCAGTTTTTGGGCTTTGCGAATTACTACCGGAGGTTTATCCGGGGTTTTGGACAGGTGGCAGCTCCCATCACGTCCCTTCTGAAGGGGGGTCCGGTGCGCCTGCAGTGGTCAGCCGATGCGGACAGGGCCTTTAGGAGACTGAGGGACCTGTTTACGTCGGCTCCGGTGCTGGCGCATCCGGATCCCGCATTACCCTTTCAGGTCGAGGTAGACGCGTCTGAGGCTGGTATAGGGGCCGTTCTCTCTCAACGGTCCGGCACGCCACCTAAACTCCGCCCCTGTGCTTTTTACTCAAAGAAGCTCAGCCCGGCGGAGCGTAACTATGACGTTGGGGACAGGGAGCTGTTAGCTGTAATTCAAGCCCTTAAGGTGTGGAGGCATTGGCTTGAGGGGGCTCAACACCCTTTCCTCATTTTGACTGACCATCGGAACCTGGAGTACATCCGGGCAGCGAGGAGACTGAACCCTCGCCAGGCTCGATGGAGTATGTTTCTCACCAGGTTCGTATTTAAAATCACGTACATCCCTGGGTCCCAGAATGGGAAGGCTGATGCGCTGTCCCGGCGGTATGACACGGAGGAGAGGTCCGTTGAGACCACTCCCATACTACCGGAGTCTTGCCTTGTGGCACCGGTGGTGTGGGAGGTCGATGCCGAAATCGAGCGAGCGTTGCGTACCGACCCCAGCCCTCCACAGTGTCCTGAGGGTCGGAAGTACGTTCCGCTCGAGATTCGGGATCGACTCATTTACTGGGCTCACACGTCACCCTCCTCTGGACATCCGGGTATCGGCCGGACGGTGCATTGCCTTAGCACTAAATACTGGTGGCCCACTTTGGCTAGGGATGTGACGGTTTATGTCTCCTCCTGCTCGGTGTGTGCCCAGTGTAAGGCGCCCCGACATCTGCCCAGGGGTAAGTTACAACCCCTGCCCGTTCCACAACGACCATGGTCCCACCTCTCGGTGGATTTTGTGACAGACCTTCCCCTCTCTCAGGGGAATACCACCATCCTGGTCGTTGTGGATCGGTTCTCTAAGGCCTGTCGTCTTCTCCCTATGTCGGGTCTTCCTTACTGCACTACGGACCGCTGAGGCCCTATTTACCCACGTCTTCCGGGTAGGTTTCTGAGGTCGTATTGCCAGGACCGGCCGGAGGAGTGGGCACGGTACATTCCCTGGGCCGAGATGGCCCAGAACTCTCTCCGCCACTCCTCTACTAACCTAACCCCCTTCCAATGTGTGTTAGGTTACCAGCCGGTTCTGGCACCTTGGCAGCAGAGCCAGATCGAGGCCCCTGCGGTGGATGATTGGATGAGGCGCTCGGAAGAGACGTGGAACGCTGCCCACGTCCACCTGCAGCGGGCCGTCCTTCGTCACAAGGCGAGCGCCGATCTCCACCGCAGTGAGGGGCCGGTGTACGCACCCGGAGATCGAGTCTGGCTCTCTACCAGGAACCTACCCCTCCGCCTGCCCTGCCGGAAGCTGGGTCGGCGGTTTGTGGGGCCCTTTAAAGTCCTGAGAAGATTGAACGAGGTGTGTTATAGGTTACATCTACCTGTTGAGTATAAGAATATTAACCCCTCGTTCCATGTGTCTCTTCTCAGGCCGGTGGTAGCTGGTCCACTCCAGGACAATGAGATAGGGGAGACTCCTCCGCCCCCACTGGACATCGAGGGGGCTCCGGCGTACACCGTTCGGTCCATCTTGGACTCTAGACGCCGGATGGGGGGTCTCCAGTATCTCGTGGAGTGGGAGGGGTACGGCCCGGAGGAGCGGTGCTGGGTGCCGCGGAGGGACATCCTAGACCCATCTCTCCTGTCGGAGTTCCACCTGGACCATCCCGCGCGCCCTGCTCCGCGTCCTCCTGGTCGTCCCCGAGGCCGGGGTCGGCGCACGGCTGGAGCCGCGCGTCAGGGGGGGGGTACTGTCACTGTTTCGGCCGAGGCTGCTCCTCCTCCTGGTTCGGGCAGGCTTCGGCGGTCGTCGTCCCCGGAGTACTAGCTGCCACCGATCTATGTTTCATGTTCGTTTGGTTTTGTCTGGATGTTGTACACCTGTGTCTTGTTAGTCCTCGTTAGTGTCCTATTTAGTTCTCGTTGTGTGTGCTCGTCGTTGTGTGTGATTGCGCTTCTGTTTCGTGTTTGGAGCTACTTTTTCCCTCCAGTGTTTTGGAGAGGTTATGTTGCACATGTTTGTGCGCCGTTTGTTTTGTCGCCTGTGTGCGCCGTGTATTCGCCTTCGGGCTTATTGTGCTTCCGTCTTTGATATATATTGCACTAAAGCCTTTGGACTGAGCCTCTGCGTCCTGCGCATGATTCATACACCACACCCACCTTCAGCACGCCTTGACACTGACCCACTGGGAATGTGATGAAAGAAATAAAAGCTGAAATAAATCACTCTCTCTACTATTATTCTGACATTTCACATTCTTAAAATAAAGTGGTGATCCTAACTGACCTAAAACAGGGAATTTTTACTAGGATTAAATGTCAGGAATTGTGAAAAACTGAGTTCAAATGTATTTGGCTAAGATGTATGTAAACTTCCGACTTCAACTGTATATATATATATATATATACAGTGGGGAAAAAAAGTATTTAGTCAGCCACCAATTGTGCAAGTTCTCCCACTTAAAAAGATGAGAGAGGCCTGTAATTTTCATCATAGGTACACGTCAACTATGACAGACAAAATGAGAAAACATTTTCCAGAAAATCACATTGTAGGATTTTTTATGAATTTATTTGCAAATTATGGTGGAAAATAAGTATTCGGTCAATAACAAAAGTTTCTCAATACTTTGTTATATACCCTTTGTTGGCAATGACACAGGTCAAACGTTTTCTGTAAGTCTTCACAAGGTTTTCACACACTGTTGCTGGTATTTTGGCCCATTCCTCCATGCAGATCTCCTCTAGAGCAGTGATGTTTTGGGGCTGTCGCTGGGCAACACGGACTTTCAACTCCCTCCAAAGATTTTCTATGGGGTTGAGATCTGGAGACTGGCTAGGCCACTCCAGGACCTTGAAATGCTTCTTACGAAGCCACTCCTTCGTTGCCCGGGCGGTGTGTTTGGGATCATTGTCATGCTGAAAGACCCAGCCACGTTTCATCTTCAATGCCCTTGCTGATGGAAGGAGGTTTTCACTCAAAATCTCACGATACATGGCCCCATTCATTCTTTCCTTTACATGGATCAGTCGTCCTGGTCCCTTTGCAGAAAAACAGCCCCAAAGCATGATGTTTCCACCCCCATGCTTCACAGTAGGTATGGTGTTCTTTGGATGCAACTCAGCATTCTTTGTCCTCCAAACACGACGAGTTGAGTTTTTACCAAAATGTTCTATTTTGGTTTCATCTGACCATATGACATTCTCCCAATCCTCTTCTGGATCATCCAAATGCACTCTAGCAAACTTCAGACGGGCCTGGACATGTACTGGCTTAAGCAGGGGGACACGTCTGCACTGCAGGATTTGAGTCCCTGGCGGCGTAGTGTGTTACTGATGGTAGGCTTTGTTACTTTGGTCCCAGCTCTCTGCAGGTCATTCACTAGGTCCCCCCGTGTGGTTCTGGGATTTTTGCTCACCGTTCTTGTGATCATTTTGACCCCACAGGGTGAGATCTTGCATGGAGCCCCAGATCGAGGGAGATTATCAGTGGTCTTGTATGTCTTCCATTTCCTAATAATTGCTCCCACAGTTGATTTCTTCAAACCAAGCTGCTTACCTATTGCAGATTCAGTCTTCCCAGCCTGGTGCAGGTCTACAATTTTGTTTCTGGTGTCCTTTGACAGCTCTTTGGTCTTGGCCATAGTGGAGTTTGGAGTGTGACTGTTTGAGGTTGTGGACAGGTGTCTTTTATACTGATAACAAGTTCAAACAGGTGCCATTAATACAGGTAACGAGTGGAGGACAGAGGAGCCTCTTAAAGAAGAAGTTACAGGTCTGTGAGAGCCAGAAATCTTGCTTGTTTGTAGGTGACCAAATACTTATTTTCCACCATAATTTGCAAATCAATTCATAAAAAATCCTACAATGTGATTTTCTGGAAAATGTTTTCTCATTTTGTCTGTCATAGTTGACGTGTACCTATGATGAAAATTACAGGCCTCTCTCATCTTTTTAAGTGGGAGAACTTGCACAATTGGTGGCTGACTAAATACATATTTCCCCCACTGTATATATATATATATATAGTAAGAGTAGCCCTAGAGAGATAAAGTGAAAGATCAAGATATGCCGGCGCAATGTTCCTAACACAGGCATGCATTTCTTTATACTTGTCAGATAGGCTACTACTGCTATACAGATACAGTGGGGGGGAAAAATGTATTTAGTCAGCCACCAATTGTGCAAGTTCTCCCACTTAAAAAGATGAGAGAGGCCTGTAATTTTCATCATAGGTACACGTCAACTATGACAGACAAAATGAGGGAAAAAAATCCAGAAAATCACATTGTAGGATTTTTAATGAATTTATTAGCAAATTATGGTGGAAAATAAGTATTTGGTCAATAACAAAAGTTTCTCAATACTTTGTTATATACCCTTTGTTGGCAATGACACAGGTCAAACGTTTTCTGTAAGTCTTCACAAGGTTTTCACACACTGTTGCTGGTATTTTGGCCCATTCCTCCATGCAGATCTCCTCTAGAGCAGTGATGTTTTGGGGCTGTCGCTGGGCAACACGGACTTTCAACTCCCTCCAAAGATTTTCTATGGGGTTGAGATCTGGAGACTGGCTAGGCTACTCCAGGACCTTGAAATGCTTCTTACGAAGCCACTCCTTTGTTGCCCGGGCGGTGTGTTTGGGATCATTGTCATGCTGAAAGACCCAGCCACGTTTCATCTTCAATGCCCTTGCTGATGGAAGGAGGTTTTCACTCAAAATCTCACGATACATGGCCCCATTCATTCTTTCCTTTACACGGATCAGTCGTCCTGGTCCCTTTGCAGAAAAACAGCCCCAAAGCATGATGTTTCCACCCCCATGCTTCACAGTAGGTATGGTGTTCTTTGGATGCAACTCAGCATTCTTTGTCCTCCAAAACACGACGAGTTGAGTTTTTACCAAAAAGTTCTATTTTGGTTTCATCTGACCATATGACATTCTCCCAATCCTCTTCTGGATCATCCAAATGCACTCTAGCAAACTTCAGACGGGCCTGGACATGTACTGGCTTAAGCAGGGGGACACGTCTGGCATTGCAGGATTTGAGTCCCTGGTGGCGTAGTGTGTTACTGATGGTAGGCTTTGTTACTTTGGTCCCAGCTCTCTGCAGGTCATTCACTAGGTCCCCCCGTGTGGTTCTGGGATTTTTGCTCACCGTTCTTGTGATCATTTTGACCCCACGGGGTGAGATCTTGCGTGGAGCCCCAGATCGAGGGAGATTATCAGTGCTCTTGTATGTCTTCCATTTCCTAATAATTGCTCCCACAGTTGATTTCTTCAAACCAAGCTGCTTACCTATTGCAGATTCAGTCTTCCCAGCCTGGTGCAGGTCTACAATTTTGTTTCTGGTGTCCTTTGACAGCTCTTTGGTCTTGGCCATAGTGGAGTTTGGAGTGTGACTGTTTGAGGTTGTGGACAGGTGTCTTTTATACTGATAACAAGTTCAAACAGGTGCCATTAATACAGGTAACGAGTGGAGGACAGAGGAGCCTCTTAAAGAAGAAGTTACAGGTCTGTGAGAGCCAGAAATCTTGCTTGTTTGTAGGTGACCAAATACTTATTTTCCACCATAATTTGCAAATAAATTCATTAAAAATCCTACAATGTGATTTTCTGGATTTTTTTTCTCAATTTGTCTGTCATAGTTGACGTGTACCTATGATGAAAATTACAGGCCTCTCTCATCTTTTTAAGTGGGAGAACTTGCACAATTGGTGGCTGACTAAATACTTTTTTTCCCCACTGTATAGGCTACTTCGTACATGTTCAATTAGAATATTTTTTTATAAAGATAAGCATTATATTGTTAGATTAAAGGCGTAACTCTGGTAGGCCTAAAACATTCTTCCTCACCTCAACTTCAACTGTCGGAGTCAGTATGCACTGCCTTCATAGGCCTGCAGTAACTAAGCCTAATAATAACCATAGCCTACCACACCAAACATTTACAAAATGTTCTTAACTTTATTAGGGTAATATCAAAAGTAAGTCGACATTGTTTATAGGGAAAATACGAACAGGTTATTATACTGCAGCATTAAATTATGTTTTGCATCTCGCCCTGTTTGGTTTGGTTCTCATGGTTTGAGTGTGAGTATCCCTATAGCAGGCCCTAGTGGTAATTCTATTATTTTTTGGCAAACACAACATTACAGTTGGAACTTAATTTAGCCAACAAAAATGTCTCTACAACATTAAACAAAACACTTTTTGCAAAGGCTATTTAAAGAACTGGTTTAGATGATTAAATAGGCCTACAATAATAATGATGATACACAATAATATGAATGATAAAACAAATTATAATAAATACGAAAATAAATAAATAAAAGTTAGAAAATTACATCAAACCTGAATAGCGAGTTGCACACAGTCCATTAAGGCCGTGCCAACGTTCTTCTTCTTTTGTCCACTACAATATTAAAACTTTTCACCTTGTCTGAGAATTGATTTATTTCAACGGAAAAGGCCTCCATCTTCACAAGCAACAGTAGCCTAGGCCAAGGCTCCTTTCACTGGCTCTCTCCTCAACAGCAGGCGCACATGAGGTGAGAAGCCGGAACCTGTTTCAGCTGGACATTAGCGATACGTGTTATTGAGTTGCAATTGGCTGACACATAACAAGCTTGCGCAGTTCTCATCACCTCACACACATTAAATTAACAAAGGATGGGTCCAATCGGGTCCAGTCGGTAATACATTTTTAGTTGCGCATACCCAACCCAGATCCGAAACAAAAGTCCGAATTTAGGACCCGCTTGGGTCCCGGGTCGGATCTCGGAATTTCGGGTCTGTTGGACCCGTGAAGATCTCTTGTGTGTGCACGTGTGTGTGGTAGCTCGCCTATGCGTGTATGCGTTTGTGTTTGTTTTACGCTGCCGACAGAACCCTAGTAGCGTAGAGGCGACAGGTCCAGTCACGGGAGAAACTAAACAAGTAAGAAAGCGGAGGATTTGGTTTAGAAACAGGAAATCTGCCCAGACTGGCATTAGCATGGAAATTAATCTCCCGTTCCCATGGTATTATACCCCTACAACACCCGCAATACAACACACATAACAATGAAAACCAACATTCCTTAAGTTTGCACAGTGCAAATAATACTGTGGTTGTCATGGCCAGGTATTGAGATGAACGAAGTACTACATGATACGTCGCTCGTTAACAATAATCATCCTCTTTAGAACTGGTTCCTATTGAGAAAGGTTGGGATTTGGCCTAAATACACCAATGACAACAATACATGAATGCAAAACCCATGACGCAACCATGCTGCTCTAAAGAACATCTTTATCTATTTACATTTCTGAGACAAAATGCTTGTCAGTGTCAGCATGCCTGGTAGAAACAAGCCTAGTTGATAGGTAGTGTAACAAAAGAATGCTACATTGTTTTCAGCTATCCTGGCGAACAGTCAGAACAGAGGCAGATACTCTTTAAGAGGGGGCTGAACAAAACTATACGTACAGTGGGGTCCAACATTAGTGTAATTAATTTTGGACCCCACTGTACGCACACACACACACACACACACACACACACACACACACACACACACACACAGACACACAGACAACCAGACCCTGGATGTCTCCCAACCTGCTAGGAAGTTGGCCAATCACAACGCAGTATTTCACGTCTGATAAAACTGGGGTTAGGGAAGCCAGGAAAGCGGGAATCAAAGACAGTCTGGAAATAAAAAAACCTGTGTCTTTTGTGACAAAAATGTATGAGGCTATACTAAAGCTTCAACACAATGCACATTCATTCCAGTTAACATGTAAGCTTTCCTGGAAGCCGGTTGGAAAAGAGTCTAAAAGTCGGCGCTAAGACACTCTCTCATGTTCTGAGAAGCATACTCTATAATATAGGTTTGAGGTAGATGATGTAGATGTTGTCAGTCTGCTATTATAATTCAATGGGCCCAAGGCCATGGATGTTTGTGGGAAAATAACACCCAGCAATTACAATTACAATTACAATTTAGTCATTTAGCAGACGCTCTTATCCAGAGCGACTTACAGTTAGTGAGTGCATACATTTATCATTATTATTATTTATTTTTTCATACAATTGACTGCCATGTAAGCTCGTCTAATATCCGATTACCTTTGGTGGTGAATTGGATCTGCGATATGAAATAAGCATTATAATGCTCCTTAAGATTGGCTTTTATAAAGAGCGTAAGGAAAATCACAGCCATGTTTCCCTCTGGTTTGAACAGTTCACATGTAATATAATTATGTATTAACTCGGTGTCACGACTTCCGCCGAAGTTGGTGCCTCTCCTTGTTCGGGCGTCACCGGCTTTCTAGCTGCCACCGATCTACGTTTCTTTTTCCATTTGTTTTGTCTTGATTGTACACACCTGGTTCCCATTACATTATATTATTTCCCTATTTAACCCTCTGGTTCCCACATGGTTTTGTGCGTGTTTGTTCTTTGTTTTGTGTCTGAGACTTATGTGAGCTGGTGTGTTTTCCCTGCGTGGAAATTAGTGTTGTTTATTTTTCGAGTAAAGTACGTCGTTTACGCAGTTCTGTGTCCTGCGCCTGACTCCATCCTACCGCTGCACATTGACACTTGACAGAAACATGCACCGCATATGGAGTCAGCAGGTGCATCCAGTCCTCCGGTACCAGTGGAGGAGCGTGTCCAGCAGCACGCAACGATGCTCCAGAATCTTGGCACAGCCATGGATCGCGTGTTGCAGACCATGGAGCGATGGGAGAGAGGGATTTTTCCCACAACCCCATCAACTTCAGATCAACCCACACCGATGTCCACCCCTCCGTCACCTGGACCCAGTGGGATTCGGCTCTCGCTCCCGAGGGCATATGATGGGACGGCTGCCGGGTGCCAGGGGTTCCTGCTCCAGGTGGAGCTCTACCTGGCGACCATCCACCCGGCTCCCTCGGGATACGAGAGCGTGTCCGCCCTCATCTCCTGTCTGTCGGGGAGAGCGCTTGAGTGGGCCAACGCCGAATGGGGAGGAATAGACGCAGCGTTGGTTCGCTATGAGGATTTCACCCGCCGCTTCCGGGCGGTCTTCGATCATCCACCTGAGGGGAGAGCGGCGGGGGAACGCTTGTTCCACCTCAGACAGGGGAAGAGGAGCGCACAGGACTTCGCACTGGACTTCAGGACCTTGGCTGCCAGCGCGGGATGGAATGAGAGGGCCCTGATCGACCATTACCGGTGTAGTCTACGTGAGGACGTTCGTCGGGAGCTGGCATGCAGGGACACCACCCTTACCCTCGACCAGCTGGTGGATTTATCTATACGGCTGGATAACCTGTTGGCCACCCGCAGACGTCCGGGTCAGGGTCCGTCCATTCCATCCCCCAGCACCCCGACCCTACCCCTATGGAGCTCGGAGGTGCTGCTTTAAGGGTGACCGGAGGGGGGGCCGTTTCCTTCACCAACTGTGGCCGCAGAGGGCACACTGCTGGAAGGTGCTGGGGAGGTTCCCCAGGGAGTCGAGGCAGCAGGCAGGGCACTGGTGGATCATACCAGGTGAGTAGGCACCCGACTCACCCAGAGCTCCCTGTTGCGCACATGTGTGTATGCATAGAATTTCCTGAGTTTTCCCCGCATTCCCAGCATAAGGCGCTAGTAGATTCAGGCGCAGCTGGGAACTTCATTGACCGTTCATTTGCACGTAGATTAGGGATCCCTATTGTTCCTGTTGATGTGCCCTTCCCTGTACATGCCTTAGATAGTCATCCTTTAGTGTAGGGCCTGATTAGGGAGGTCACAGCTCCACTATGTATGAAAACGCAGGAGTGTCATGAGGAGAGAATTAGTCTCTTCCTGATCGATTCTCCTGCGTTTCCTGTGGTGTTGGGGCTTTCCTGGTTGGCCTCTCATGACCCCACTATTTCGTGGCAACAGAGGGCTCTCAAGGGATGGTCACGTCAGTGCTCAGGGAGGTGTTTCCATAGGTGCAACTATGGTGGAGAGTCCAAACCAGGTCTCCACTATGCACATTCCCCCCGAATATGCCGATTTGGCTGTCACCTTCTGTGTTGTGTCTGAGACTTATGTGAGCAGGTGTGTTTTCCCTGCGTGGAAATTAGTGTTGTTTTTCGAGTAAAGTACATAGTTTACTCAGTTCTGTGTCCTGCGCCTGACTCCGTCCTACCGCTGCACATTGACACTTGACACTCGGACACACAGGATTCATAAGATCTTTATGATATATTCAGGATCATTATGATTAATACGGTACTTAAATGTAGTCACACTTTATTTCGACGGTCAATAATAAATGATCTACAGCTGGTCAAAATATCAACAGACTATCAACCAGGTTATCTGAGTAGGTAAACTTGACAGGTATGCAGACTCCTCAATTGGGGTGTCCATTACATTTCTGTCTTCAACATATGTTTACTGTTTATATGTATAGCAACAAACAAACCAGACAGAGAGATAAACAAGGTGTAGCAGTGTCTTACCCTGTTGTAGTAGTGCAGTTGGACAGAGTGCCACTGACCATCACTGACCCCTCCGGGAACAAAGGGATGGACCACGGTCTTAGCCTCTCCTGGAGGAGGGAGAGAAAGTGATGGGGAGAGAGGGAAAGACAGAAAATACGAGAAAGATGAAAAGAGGTTGTGGTTAATTCAATACCATATTGTCTGTTGAATGTACACTACCAGTCAAAAGTTTGGACACGCCTACTCATTCCAGGGTTTTTCTTCATTTTTACTATTTTCTACATTGTAGAATAATAGTGAAGACATCAAAACTATGAAATAACACATATGGAATCATGTAGTAACCAAAAAAGTGTTAAACAAATCAAAATATATTTGATATTTTAGATTCTTCAAAGTAGCCACCCTTTGCCTTGATGACAGCTTCACTATTATTCTACAATGTAGAAAATAGTAAAAATAAGGAAAAACCCTGGAATGAGTAGGTGTGTCCAAACTTTTGACTGGTACTATACATAACCTTGCATGCCAGACTTTAATAGGAAGGATAACTGTCTCCTATTATAGTAGTGTCATCGTAGAACATGCATTTTTAAAAACATTTTTCAGCCTCTAAGTTAAAATCAACGTAAGGAAACCTATTTCTCTCCTCCATTCATTCATTAAGTTAAAACATGAAACTCCAACATGGGGAAATAAAAACGCAGCCAGACTCACAAAGCCAGCCAGCTCTCACAGTCATCATAAATCACACTCACTGTAAGAACACCAGGGTATTCCAACCATGTCAATGGTTCTCATTCAAGTCTACAGAGCAACAATCACACCAGATTTACCCAGGGCTTTACTGACTGTTTACCAAGGGCAGGAGTCCCTCTGGAAGAATTTACCCACCGACTCAGTCAACAGTAATGCAACACTGTAGCTGTGTTACACAGAGCCATTAGTCATGGTGTTTAGTGTGTCTTTATCAGAAAAACTCAATGACTTCTGCAGTACAACGTTGCCTTTTCTCAATGGCTGTGTGGTATAAACTCTAGGGCTCTCTAGGCATTGGCAGTGAGACACACTCAGCGCAGTGGATTCAACAAGAGCTGTGTTTGTTTGCGTGCATATTTGTGTTTGAGCTAGAGGAAGCAGTGACCCAGTCCTTGCTCCTTTGTTTATGAGTGTGTGTGAGCAGGGCTGAGCAGGGCTGAGGTGTAAGTAGGTCTTTATGGCTTGTTAAGTGTCTATACTGTCATGAATCAGTCTGCCCAGGCTCTGTTATGGGGGAAACAGCTGCTCTCTGACCACAGTAAAACACTCATTCCTTTCACACAGCCAAAGCCAATGCATCTCTAGGTGTAACGGCACAGCAGCATAGCCAGACAATGGAGAGGACACATTCTAATGAAATCCTGTAACGGTTTGTTTCACACTGGTCAAGGAGTTCAGCTGATAAGAGTATTTACCAAGCGGTTTGTTTGAAAGCCACATTAATGATATCCTTAAAGCGGAGTTGATAAATCAAGCCATCAGCTAGTGTTGATACAAGCAACTTGTAAGTCATTGTCCAGCTCTTTGTGTGAGGATGATTATTTGTACTGTGGACACACACACTGCCGCCATTCTCACCTGCGGAGAAGGTGAGTTGGATCTGTTCCTCGATAATCTCCAAGGCGATAAAGTCGTGTTTCTCGTTAAATCTCCCATTGTACAGCAGCAGGGCATTCCTCTCTCTGGTGGCAAACCTGGGGACAAGATGGACACAGGGTCAACCTTTTATTGTCAAACACACATTTGGTGCCAAACTGGCACCCATTCAAATCCTACATCTCAAACATAGTTAGTCAAACTCTTTTTTTTGTGTGAAAAATTATTAATTAGGTTTTGACAGTATGTGCCTTAGACAAACTCCGTGACAGAGTCTGTGTATCTAACCCAAACTGCCAGATAAGATACACTATATATACAAAAGTATGTGGACACCCCTTCAAATCTGTGGATTCGTCTATTTCAGCCACAACCATTGCTGACAGGTGTATAAAATCAAGCACACAGCCATGCAATCTCCATAGACAAACATTGGCAGTAGAATGGCCTTACTGAAGAGCTCAGTGACTTTCAACGTGGCACCATCATAGGATGCCACCTTTCCAACAAGTCAGTTAGTCAAATTTCGGCCCTGCTAGAGCTGCTCCGGTCAACTGTAAGTCCTGTTACTGTGAAGTGGAAACTTCTAGGAGCAACAGCGGCTCAGCTGCGAAGTGGTAGGCCACACAAACGCACAGAACCGCCAAGTCAGCACAATAACTGTTTGTGGTGTCCATGGCCAAGCAGCCGCATACAAGCCTAAGATCACCATGCGCAATGCCAAGCATCGGCTGGAGTGGTGTAAAGCTTGCTGCCATTGGACTCTGGAGCAGTGGAAACGCGTTCTCTGGAGTGATGAATCAAGCTTCACCATCTGGCAGTCCAACGGACAAATCTGGGTTTGGCAATGCCAGGAGAATGCTACCTGCCCCAATGCATAGTGCCAACTGCAGTTTGGTGGAGGAGGAATAATGGTCTGGGGCTGTTTTTCATGGTTCGGGCTAGGCCCCTTAGTTCCAGTAAAGGGGAATCTTAACGCTACAGCATACAATGACATTCTAGACGATTCTGTGCTTCCAACCTTGTGGCAACAGTTTGGGGAAGGCCCTTTCCTGTTTCAGCATGACAATACCCCTGTGCACAAAGCGAGGTCCATACAGAAATGGTTTGTCGAGATCAGTGTGGAAGAACTTGACTGGCCTGCACAGAGCCCTGACCTCAACCCCATCGAACACCTTTGGAATTCATTGGAATGCCAACTGCGAGCCAGGCCTAATTGCCCAACATCAGTGCCCGACCTCACTAACGCTATTGTGGCTGAATGGAAGCAAGTCCCCGCAGCAATGTTCCAACATCTAGTGGAAAGCCTTCCCAGAAGATGGGGGTGACCAACTCCATATTAATGCCCATTATTTTGGAATGAGATGTTCGATGAGCAGGTGTCCACATACATTTTGGTCATGTAGTGTATATGAGAGGTGGGATTTGGGCTTGGAGAGGTGTGTAAGGAAGGGGTGAGAAATTCCTGAGGAAGAGAGACTTGAAGGACAATATGGAAGTGGTCGTAAGACCAGTGGTCTAGAGACAGGAAGGAGGAAGTAGCCCCTGCTATAGTGTGTGCGTGTGTGTCTGCCTGCATGTATGCTATGAGGGGCACAGAGGGCACAAGAGTCAGACACCAGATGCCAGCAGAGTAGTGGGAGGTGCGGATGGGGGCAGGGGGGCAGGAAGATACTGCCTATAAAAGAAAACAGTGATAAGAGTACCTCATCACAGGGCACTTCCTGTTTTCACCCTGTTCTACCGTTTCTCACTGACACAAACTATGCTTTTTACATCAACCCACTTTTATGATCCTCACCCCACCTAGAACTTCAAATGGGACTAGCAACAGATCTGACGCAATATTTACACTATTGTGCAAGTGCACTAGTTTTGATCAGAGCCACATAGGGCTGCCACATATAATGTAGTTTCCTATAGTTTATGGGCCGGGAATATGGTGTCATTTGAGAGACAGCCGCTATGTGTTCCTGCCTTGACTAATGGGGTAATGAAAGGTGTTCTAGCTCATTTTCCTATACGGCAGATTCAACAGAGTGTGAACACAAACACACCCCTCTCGTGTTTAATGTAAAGATGTCTCTACACGCCCCACTGAACTGGTACACTGAACTGAGTGAAGTGTGTTTTTTGTGCAACCCTCCCCACACACGCAAACATGTACAGTAGGCATGTCGCTCTGTTAACACATCTAGGCTGTGTGGCTGTATGTGTGTGTGAGGGGAAGATCGACAGGAGATGCGAGAAGAGAGGGTAAATGGGGAGAATAGTACAATAGATGGAGATAGAGAGAGAGAGTAGATGGTTTCCAAGTACTCACATGAATGAGACAGTAAAGTGGAACCTCTGTCGTAGTCCTCTGAAGGTGATGAAAGACTGACCAGGAAAGGACCTGGTGGTCATCTCACAGTAAGGCTTCTCGTACTCTCCCGGGGGACACTGGCACATGAACCCCCCCACCAGCAGGTCCACACATTTCCCCCCATTCTTACACACCCCCGGGACACACCGCCCTGACCGGGCATTCACCTCACAGTGCTCACCTAGGGAGAGAGGGGAGGAGGGAGATAGTATGGTTTAAGAGTTATTAACAGCCAGTCAGACACACAAAAAGTCATATTCATAGACTGCATTCCCATTTATTTTACCCCCTTTTTTCATGGTATCCAATTGGTAGTTACAGTCTTGTCCCATCGCTGCAACTCCCGTACGGACACGGGAGAGGTGAAGGTCGAGAGTCGTGCGTCCTCCGAAACACAACCCAACTGCTCCTTGACACAGTGCCCGCTTAACCCGGAAGCCAGGCGCACCAATGTGTCGGAGGAAACACCGTACACCTGGTGACCCAGTCAGCGTGCACTGCACTCGGCCTGCCACAGGAGTCGCTAGTGCACGATGGGACAAGAACATCCCTGTCGGCCAAATTGTGCGCCGACACTGAGCAAATTGTGCGCCGCCCCATGGGTCTCCCAGTCGCGGCCTGCTGCGACAGAGCCTGGATTCGAACCAGGATCTCTAGAGGCACAGCTAGCACTGCGATGCAGTGCCTTTGACCACTGCGCCACTCGGGAGACCTTGCATTCCCATTTCTGAGAGACAGAAGACACTGAACAGACGTCACTGTTTCCATATTGGTCTGCTGAATGGTTCTCATGGAGGATCTAATAATAATAATAAAATGATAATATTTTATTGTCACATACACCGGATAGATGGAGTGACGTGTTGTTTTACAGGGTCAGCCATACTAATACGGCGCCCCCGGTGCAAATTAGGGTTACAGACACTAACTACTGCTCTGGACATCACATCACCACCACAGATACACAGCTCAGTTTCCCACTGACAGACTGTCTGTCTATGAGACCACAGGAAACTGGCTGACTGGCTCAAGTTTGCAGACCAAAGTGGGCCAGCCAAGGCAGATTCCTGATTCCTCCACTGACAGACTCCCCTGGGTCTGACTGGAACTCCATCTTGGAGTCCATCAGTTTCCTTATCTAAGATGGCCGCCAACCATCGGCGTCAACTCCAGCTCCAGTGTTGTGTCAACCATCATCCCGACAAGATCTGTCCAGGAGGGGGGACGGGGGGGTGGGGGGGGGGGGGACAGCCAGGTATGCGTGGGATGGAGTGGGGTGCAGGATGCCAGAACATCAGAGCTCAGACAATGTCTGGACCCTGGTAATGACTCTTCTCTCTGCGGTATAATCCCTTTTTCTGAGTAGAATTAGGAGGATCTGTTTCCCTGTAATGTGGGAATAATGTGGAAACCTAAGGCGAACACAGTAGGCCCCACTGTCATCGGCCACATAATGGCTCCTGACTAGCTGAGGTTGAACTGTGACCTTCAAAGACTAGGCCACCCATTGGAGGAGAGGAGGGGTGGAGGGTGGTATAATCAGGTAATTACAGCTGATAAGGAAGTGAAGGAGGGAAAGAGAGGAAAGGAGAGGTGGGGTTGTTATTATATTCTACCGGGCCCCATTGTAGGGACAGCGAGATGGAGAGATGTGGTATCATGATGAAAGCTCCCGTTCAGTTGACCTGTAAACTCCATAATAAAAACTTTCTGAGTGCATCTGATAGCACTCAGGATAGCACTGATAGCACCCTCAACCATCACTCATAGGCACAAAGAAAGGAGTAGGGAGTAGGGCCTACTATAGAGTGTACCTGGGGCTGCCAGCTAGACAGCATTCCAACCTCATCTCAAACATAAATCACATTGAGAAAGACCACATGCTTTCCCATTTAGTAAAGGGGTCATTTGTAGTTGATGGTTCATCAGTGGGTTGGCGCATCCTGCTGCTGGCAAACACCAGAGTTGATCTGCAGCCAAAATGACTGCCATGAAATGCGTGCATCACCCAAATTGGAAGCTACACTCTGATGGTGGATGGGGTGACTTACCAGAAAGTACCTACATATAATTTTAAGCTCTTAGAGACCTAGTAAAGTATTAGCCTGGTCCCAGATCTGTTTATGCTACTTTGCCAACTACTATGGCCATTTCACACCCTTGGCAAGACCGCACAACAGCTCAAAGAACAGGCTAGCAAAGGATAATCCAGTATAGAAACAACTCATTCACCGAGTGGAGCAACTCACCAGTGAAGTCTTCCTGACACTCGCATGTATAGCCTCCCTCTCGGCTGCGACACTTCCCGTTGTTCCTGCAGGGTCCTGAGTAGCAGAGGTCTATCTCCGTCTCGCAGTAGTCCCCGGTAAAGCCTGCAGGACAGCGGCAGCGCAGACCGTTGATGGGGTGGATGGGACGGAACAGCACCGTGTTGGAGGAGATGAAGGGCGGGGAGCTGTCAAACTTCAGCACAGACACACACTTCATGTAGTTCTCACACGGCTCCCTCAGGCAGATGTTGTCGTCGAAGGGAAGCACCTGGAATGGATACAATGAATTAGGAAATCGCTCAAATCCAGAAACTGAACTGGGGCGTTGGTTTTCGTTCGCTCCTTCGAATCAGTGGCTGACTTAGATCGGGAAAACCTGAGTCGTGTTCATTAGGGCACACAGTAGCTAAACTTTTCAAAACAACAACAAATATTTATTATTGTTCAGCTAGTACCTTCGAGTTTCTGAGAATGTTCTTCAATTTCGTGCCAACTGTACATGACCCAGTTCTACAGGAGTGCCTATAGGGTAGGTAGGGGTCGATTTGGGATTCATTCAAATGACCTGGTGTGAGTAGGTTACCTGTTGTGATGATATTAGTCGGAGCAAGGTGCGGTTCAGGTAGATATGCTCCTGCAGCTCCTCGGAGGGGAAGTACCTCCCTGGGGGACCCCCTGGCTGCAGCGCCGAGAAGGTCACGTTGAGGATGGCGCCGCGCACGTCTGTGTCGTTCTGGATGTTGAACACAAAGACGGCCTGGCGGCTGGTGGAGAGTAGGGAATAGCGAGTAGAGAATCTTATGATCATAGGGAGCAGAAGTACTGTAGCAGCAACAGAATGGCTACATGGACCTCCATGGAGTAGAAGCTAGAGTTACAACATTTCAATATCTTTCCCCAAAATTCCCAGGTTAGACCGAAATCCCGGTTGGTGGATTATTATTCCCTCCTGATACTGAGAATCTTCCGGAACCCTAAGTAGGAGCAGACAAAGTACCTGGTGGAGAGCACGGCTGCCACACCCTCCAGGAAGAGGGACAGCAGAGGGGACAGGAAGCGCTCCTGAGACATGTTCTCCAGGCGTACCGTGATGCTGTTGGTTAACATGTCGTCTGTGATTATGGTGACACGCAGGGTGCACAGGGCTGTGACCCGATGGATCCCGTCTGGGTAGGGGGAGGAGAGAGAGGGAGGCTAGGGTTAAATGGATGAACTACAGAGCATGGAACAGTTAAAAGGTGGATCAGAACTCATGTACACAATTGAAGCCATGAAGATTTGTTAAGATTTGTTTAGCATTTTGTTGAATATAGAAGTGATCATCATCTAAGTGGATTTATTCCAGAGCAGAAGTAGAGCCAACCACAGTTCAACCACATTAAACACATGAAGATTGGTGTCAACGTTGTTGAATAGTTAATGATTGAGAACATTTTGTTATAACTGTCCCGATCAAAGACATTAAATCAAGTAGACAGAGTCACTGGTAGGCATATACAGTGGCTTGCAAAAGTATTCACCCCCCCTTGGCATTTTCCTATTTTGTTGCCTTACAACCTGGATTTTTGGGGGGTTTGTATCATTTGATTTACACAGCATGCCTACCACTTTGAAGATGCAAAATACTTTTTATTGTGAAACAAACAAGAGATAAGACAAAAAAACTGAAAACTTGAGCGTGCATAACTATTCAGTCAATACTTTGTAGAGCCACCTTTTGTAGCAATTACAGCTGCAAGTCTCTTGGGGTATGTCTCTATAAGCTTGGCACATCCAGCCACTGGGAGTTTTGCCCATTCTTCAAGGCAAAACTGCTCCAGCTCCTTCAAGTTGGATGGGTTCCGCTGGTGTACAGCAATCTTTAAGTCATACTACAGATTCTCAATTGGATTGAGGTCTGGGCTTTGACTAGGCCATTCCAAGACATTTAAATGTTTCCCCTTAAACCACTCAAGTGTTGCTTTAGCAGTATGCTTAGGGTCATTGTCCTGCTGGAAAGTGAACCTCCGTCCCAGTCTCAAATCTGTAGCAAAGGGGGTGAATACATATGCACGCACCACTTTTCCGTTATTTATTTTTTAGATTTTTTAAAAACTATTTTGTGTATGTCCATTACATGAAATGCAAATAAAAATCCAGTTAAATTACAGGTTGTAACGCAACAAAATAGGAAAACGCCAAGGGGATGAATACTTTTGCAAGGCACTGTATCATTTGAATAAATAACCTGTCCTGTCAATGACATGAAAGTGTCAGTATTTTCCCCCTCTTGTCCAGAAACAAACTTTAATTACGTACAGTAAATATCTCAATCCTAACGGCTGACAACGGCACATATCTCTTCTCAGAGGAGATCTAGGGTGCATCCCAAATGGCACCCTACTCCCTATGTAGTGTATTACTTTAGACCAAGGCCCAGTGGCTCTGGTCAGAAGTACTGCACTTTATAGGGAATATAGTGCAATTTGGGACGCATCCCAAGAGTGTGACCACCAACACTTCCCACAAATGAGAGACGTGTGCTGCTCACAGCGATTTCCGGACAAATATTATGTTACAGTGAGACTTGGGAAGGACTGGCTTATATTTTCTTCAGTCTCTGCCAGTATTCTCTCTCTGTGCTGAGCTCCACTTGTTTGTCATGCCATTGTTCTCTCTCTGCTACAGTAGATTGAATTAAGTAGGTCTCCTTGTGATTCCACCTGATTCCACCTAAGTCATTAAACAAATCTGATCTTGATTTCAACTCGTGGAACAACTGAAAACTGCTAAGTCTTACTAACCCATATATCATATACAGGGGCGCAACTTTGGTTTTAGAAGTGGGGGGGACAGTAGGATTAACACTCCAAACAGCCTACCCGACCGCTCGGAGGCGTCCGCATGTCCTAAAGCACACCGTTGCCTTGTTTTGCATCAAATTCCAATGATAAAACTGGGGGTGACAAAAATGCAATTTCAGAATGTGGGGGGGGGGGGGGGGGGGGGGGGACATGTCTCCCGAGTGGCGCAGTGGTCTAAGGCACTGCATCGCAGTGCTAGCTGTGCTATTAGAGATCCTGGTTCGAATCCAGGCTCTGTCGTAGCCGGCCGCGACCGGGAGACCCATGGGGCGGCGCACAATTGGCCCAGGGTATGGGAGGGAATGGCCGGCAGGGATGTAGCTCAGTTGGTAGAGTATGGCATTTGCAACGCCAGGGTTGTGGGTTTGATTCCCACGGGGGGCCAGTATGAAAAAAAAAGTTTAAAAAAAATGTATGCACTCACTAACTGTAAGTCGCTCTGGATAAGAGCGTCTGCTAAATGACTTAAATGTAATGTCGTCGTCCGTCCCCAGTGAAATTTGCACCCCTGATCATATACACTGAGTGTACAAAACATCAAGAACACCTGCTCTTTCCATGACATAGACTGACCAGGTGAAACCTATGATCCCTTATTGATGTCACTTGTTAAATCCACTTCAATCAGTGTAGATGAAGAGGAGGTGACAGGTTAAAGAACACCTTTTTGAATATTGAGACAATTGAGATATGGATTGTGTATGTGTGCCATTCAGAGGGTGAATGGGAAAGACAAAAGATTTAAGTGCCTTTGAACAGGGTTTATGGTAGTAGGTGCCAGGCGCACCGGTTTGTGTCAAGAACTGCAATGCAGCTGGGTTTTTCATGCTCAATAGTTTGACACAACTGTGGGAAGCATTGGAATCAACATGGGCCAGCATCCCTGTGGAACGCTTTCAACACCTTGTAGAGTCCATGCCCTGACGAATTGAGGCTGTTCTGAGGGCAAGGGGGGAGGGAGGGGGTGCAACTCAATATTAGGAAGTTGTTCCTAATGTTTGGTATACTCAGTGTAGATCCTACAGGCCTGGGCCCATTCGTTTTAATGCTGGGTTATAGGGAGAGAGCTGACAACTCAAAACTGCTAACTCTAACTGATCAATCCAAGTCTATAGGGCTAGGCTATATGTTCAACACCAAGCATACAGAGAGAGCCTATAGGGCTCTAATACTGTGGTATCTGTGATGTAGGAGGAGAGTTGCCAACAGGTGGCTGCAGCAGTTGAAATACTGTTGAAACGTCTCTGAGTGGGAGATCGGGTTGCAGGAGTCTTTTTGAGTCAATGTGTATGCGGGCTTGAGAGAGGCGGCTGAGCGGCAGGTGCCTTGTCAGTCACTCTCCCCCAAATTAGGTCATTTCTCAGGACCCCTATACCACTTTCTACCCCGCCTCCCCCCTTCCCATATCCCCTCTCTGCTCCCGCCCCCGTCAGTGCCTCTGTTCATCAAACTGCCTCACACTGTTTAACAGACAGGGTGTTGATACCATTGTCTCCTCACAGCCTCCTCCTCCTCCTCCTCCTCCTCCTCCTCCTCCTCACAGCCTCCTCCTCCTCCTCCTCCTCCTCCTCCTCCTCCTCTCCCTCTTCTCTAAAGTGTTGGCCAGTGTGTCATCATCATCAGACAAAGAAGAGCAAGACGACCCATGTTTTCCACTCTGTTACACCCACATTCCCTTAATTCACGGTAGAGAGACTGTGCTCTACTAACACAGAGAGTATCTGTTACATTAGCCATCCGTTACAGAGTAGCCTACCCAGTTGTCCACTCCCCACCTGTCCCTCTGCCTGTCTGTCCGCACAATACACTGTTAGTACACATGGTGGTCTAGAAGCTAGATCAAACAGCTGATTGATTGAAACACAAACACATATGCAAGCAGGGATGGTCAGACAAACGTATGCGTGCACACACACTTTCACACACACACACACACCCCAGAAAGTCATAATGCAGGAGCCAGGTGTAAGAGGTTCCAGTCACCTGTTCAGTGTTGTCATTAAGCAGCGGTGAAGCAGGTCCTGACACTAGCTGTTGGCACTCAGCTTAAGACAACAGTAGCACTCTAAACCCGTTGCAGTTGAGAGTACAGCTCAAGCCGTCTTGATTGTGGGCTGAATGATGTGTTTGACACATGTTTCATCGCCTGTTCACAGTGTACTCAAAAGGCAATCTAAGCTATTCACTCACTGAGTAAACTAACCAGGAAAAGGCCTACTGTATTGGCCATGAAGTACATGCACACAGTCCTGACTCTCTAAGTAAGTTACTACATAGATCCACTGAACTTCATTCTGTTCCCCACACACAATGCTGAGGGAATGAGGGTTGTCAACAGGCCATTAACAGGGGAGAACAAGGTTAAATACAGGGAGAGTTTTACAGGTCTGCCATATTTTTCCTCTCTCTTTCCTGTGGCATCCCAAGAGAGATTGCTAGAGAGAGAGATGCTATTTATATCTCCCCAGCTGTTCTATTTGGGATCAATGAGAGGGCAACACACACACACACACAGGGTGTCCCTGGGCAGATCACAGCCAGTCATCCCAGGGTGTGTCACATTCAGACACCATGGAAACAGGAGCTCTCTGACGGTAAACAGGACTACAGAGTGACATGGGGGAAGACAGGACCCATCCCAGGGTGATATAAAACACCACATTACAAAGATGCCGTTTACAAGTATATTTGAGTTTGTCACAATGAAATATCCTGATGAAGGTCTATGGAGTCTGAAACTTTGGTGAAATAAGATCAATTACATTTGTTGGAAGCATCAAGATCGCCAGTGTGCTACAGTTTTCTAATTTTTTTTGTCTTTATTTTTGTCATTTAGCAGACGCTCTTATCCAGAGCGACTTACAGGAGCAATTAGGGTTAAGTGCCTTGCTCAAGGGCACGTCGACAGATTTTTCACCTAGTCGGCTCGGGGATTAGAACCAGCGACCTTTCGGTTACTGGCACAACGCTCTTAACCACTAAGCTACCTGCCGCCCGAGCGGCAATTACGATATGCCAAGCATTTATGAACTAGTAATAACCATTAAGAAGATATGAGACTGATATACTAGTGCAAACGTAAATAAACTAATATATTATCTAAGCAATAAAACTCCTTAACGTCACAGCATATCACTCATTGTTTTATTAGTCATCTCAGCCAGACAATATACTGCCGAGCTGTAGCAGTGAATGAATCATAGATATGATGATTGCAATTGTGCTTATTGGATTAATAAAATGAAATAAACCGCAATCTGTTTTCCATAGACACAGATCTAGTCAGCAATAACTGCCTCAATCCTATCCATAAGTGGGAGAAACTCAAAACTCACCTTAGATCAGTGTCTAGGAGCATCTTGTTTATGAGGCAGGAGGTGCTAAGGCTGTTAACAGACTGTGAGACAGTGATAAGCATGACACCAGCCAGTCCCTGTATTTTATAAGCCATCTTAACTATGATGGAGCTAGACACTGGGACACTGGGACATTCCACCAAGGTCCCCAGCTGTCACAGTGAGTGACAACAACATCTTTGTCTATATCACTAACTGACCCACCCACCCACCCATTCTGGGGATCGATGACAATGCTGTCACTTTCTGTCTATGGTCTGTCACTGACAGAGTGTGGTCATCATGGTGTGGGGTAAATTATTTTTCAACTCACAATTTAGGAAGCATGTTTAAATGTTAGAAATGATGTTGAAAAATCCTCATAGAAACAACAGGTGATTTTCAATTCAATAGAATGAACTAAAAAATGAAGCAGAGCACAACCCTGGTGGCCACCCACTCCATCCAACGACGACAGCAGTGTTTTCACAGATAACGGAAGAAGCAGAGAGAGGGTGGTAAAACAAACGACAGACGTCTCATCTGTACGACAGTCGACAGGTTCCCCTCGCAAACCTGTCAACCCCACCCGTGTGAGACAGAGGGGGGATTCAGACCCCCCCACACTAGGAAGAGAGTGGTATGTTCCGCTCCTAAATCACTATGACAGGGGAAAGAAGGAAAGGACAACCCCTGCATTCCACACAAAGACCAATCCTTCCCTGCATTGGCTTGTTTGCAGTGGAAATGTGATTATTTAAATCATTTTGACATTTACCACAGTCAAATAGCATGGTAATATGAGGAATAGTGTTTAATCCTTGAAGAAAGCCAACAATTATTACAACAGACATACTAGAAGGCAAGTCAGTATAAAGTAATTTTTTCTTATTTTACTGGCAACCACGTTTTATTGCGCAATAAAAATGTAAAGGTACAGCGACCAATGAAAACCAGTGAAAACTGAGCCCTATTTAGCAGGTATAATAAAACGCCACAAAGCGACCAACTGACCCCTTTCTCTCTCCGAACGTTCAAATATTTGAATCACAACAATGATTCGAAACCGACCGTACCTCGACCAATCAGTGTCTAGAGTGATATCAGCTCCCTCCTTCCCTGTGACACACCTAACCGCCCCTGGCCTATCAGGTACAGAGCAAACAAACAGGTTGTTTGACTTTAGAGTCAATCCCACACTTTCACTGACAGTTTGGCTTTCTCAAAAATCTGCTTGAGAAAGTGCAATCTCTCTCTCTCCCTCTCACGCAGACACACACACAGTGAAACTTTTCCCTATAAGAACTTGGTAACTAACCGTTGTGCCCTGGATCCAGTAGAAGAGTTTCTATCACACAGTGTGAGCAAACAGACAGACTAGGATGTAGGATCACATATCAGCAGCCTACAGACATGCTGCCAGATATCCTGCTGTCTGTGTGATAGTAAGAAGAACAGGGGAAATCACCTCCTCTCTCATCATCTCTACCATAATGACCATTATATCCTACAGACTGACAGAATGGGAAAGACAATCATACTAGAATCAATCTATCTATTACTCAGGAATTCAATATGCATGACATGAGATGATTGGTTCGGGAAATGAATAGATTAAATGAGGACGGAAAGGTTCTTAGTAGTTGCCAAGTGGATGTATATTATGCGAGTGTGGGGAGGAGAGGAAAGGAGAGCAGGAAACAAAGAAACTGTAGCTGACAGAGATAATCACTGCAGATGATTGGGGATGACTGGGGCCTCCCTGAGACAGACAGACAGCTGTGCATCTGTCTCTCCCTACACACAACTGGCACACACATCAATCACGTCTCCACACACAAACCCACACAACTGCCATAGGTATCAATCAGGGGAGGACAGGAGATACTGACACCACGGCAAATCATTTTAGTACCATTATCAACTATCACTAATATAACTTTAACATCTCTGTTGCCAGACTACTGGGATGTGACTTTATCATGATAGCATGATAGTGTTTAAATATAGGCAATGTGTCAGGGACAGGTAGTAGGAACGTTGGCCGTGAGTCTGACCAGTGGCCCTTTAAATGAAACCATGTTCCAGGATCAATGGTTAACTCTACAGGAATGTGCAGAGTGACTGGGTTCACCGAGAAATACTGGCAGGTTTATAGACCACTAGAAAAAGCTGGAGCTCTTCTATCAGTTCACTCTTTAAAGTTTTTGAACTATGGCTGCATCCCAAATGGCCCCGTTCCCTATATATTGCACTACATAGGGAATAGGGTGCCATTTGGGACACTCCCTATATGTTTCCCATCCACACTGCTGCTCTCACTCATATTCCCCTTCACCAGGAATGAATTGTGCAAAGTCAGCGGAGAGTTGTCAGTGTCAACTGTAATTCCTCCACTGGCAGTCCATTCAAGTGAAGGAAGAGCTAGTCTACTACATATCTGGCGCAGTGGTCTAAGGCACTGCATCGCTGTGCTAGCTGTGCCACTAGAGATCCTGGTTCAAATCCAGGCTCTGTCGTAGCCGGCTGCGACTGGGAGACCAATGGGGTGGCGCACAATTGGCCCAGGGTAGGGGAGGGAATGGCTGGCAGGGATGTAGCTCAGTTGGTAGAGCATGGTGTTTGCAACGCCAGGGTTGTGGGTTTGATTCCCATGGTATGAAAACAAAACCAAAAAAATGTATGCACTCACTAACTGTAAGTCGCTCTGGATAAGAGCGTCTGCTAAATGACAAAAATGTAATATCTTAGCTCATCCCTTCCCTCGCTCGCACTATCTTTATCGGTCTCTGTCCGTCTGTATCTGTGTCTCATCCCTGTCTGTCCAGCAGGCCCGGTGGACTCTACACCCAGAATCCTTTATCTAACAGGATTAGTGTTTATGTACGTCTGGCCGCAGCTTTGATCTGCTCTGGCCTGAAGACAGACACACGGACTGCGTCTCAAATGGCGCCCTGTTCCCTTTATAGTCCAATACTTTTGACCAAGGCCCATAGGGATCTGGTCAAAGGTAGTGCACTATATAGGGAATAGGGTGCCAGTTGAAACGTAACCATGGACATACCTGAGAATAAATATGTCTGGGGAGATGAGAGGGGCTTTCACTGAGTGCTTCCAGACACACTGACAGTAATAGAGGAGAGGAGGAGAGCTTCTGGCCACTACTCCTCTTTTGAGGCTGCCAGAGGTAGTGTCCAAAAGTGTACCCTGCCATATTCTGTGTCTATCTGTAACTCTGCGGCCCTGGCTGTTTTGGAAGCGCTGGTGATGATGTCAAAGAGGTGTCCTATCCCACTAGACTAGCAAAATTCACTTCATGTCATAACTCAGACACACATACACAAAAACACACACAGCTGTCCCAGCAAAATCCCACTCGACACCTGCATCTCGCTCGTGGGTCCCGAGACCCCTCTTCTTCCACCTCTTCCCCCTCCTCTTCCTCTTCCTCCTCCTCCTCCTCCCCTACGGTACAATCACAGACTAAAGTGTGAGCTAACTGGGATTACTGCGCTCTCACTTAGTCAGTCAGTCACTCAGCCGTAGTTGTGAGGAGAGGAGAGCAGAGCAGCAAGCAGGAAGGGACACAAAAGACTCCTTTCACCCCAGGAAGAGAGAAGGGGGGCTAACAGGGAATAACATCCCTTCGACAGCACTGGAACAGGTGGGATTACAACACAGGAACAGACATATACTTATCCTTACTACAGGGAGAAATTAAATTGTTCCAGAGTGATCATAAAATGCAATCATGACACCCTATTCCAAATCAAATCCAATCAAATGTTATTTGTCACATGCTTTGTAAGCAACAGGTGTAGTGCAACAGTGTAATGCTTACTTTTGGGACGTTCCCAACAATGCAGAGAGAAAGAAAATAGAGAAATAATAGAAGAGTAAAACACGTAATTCTGATAACCAGGTGGCGAATCGTATCTCTGCATGTCTGGCAGACATATCAGTATGGATGACGGATCACCACCTCAAGCTGAACCCTGGCAAGACGGAGCTGCTCTTCCTCCCGGGAAAGGACTGCCCGTTCCATGATCTCGCCATCACGGTTGACAACTCCGTTGTGTCCTCCTCCCAGAGTGCGAAGAGCCTTGGCGTGACCCTGGACAACACCCTGTCGTTCTCCGCTAACATCAAGGCGGTGACCCGATCCTGCAGGTTCATGCTCTACAACATTCGGAGAGTACGACCCTGCCTTACACAGGAAGCGGCACAGGTCCTAATCCAGGCACTTGTCATCTCCCGTCTGGATTACTGCAACTCGCTGTTGGCTGGCCTCCCTGCCTGTGCCATTAAACCCCTACAACTCATCCAGAATGCCGCAGCCCGTCTGGTGTTCAACCTTCCCAAGTTCTCTCACGTCACCCCCCTCCTCCGCACACTCCACTGGCTTCCAGTTGAAGCTCGCATCCGTTACAAGACGATGGTGCTTGCCTATGGAGCAGTGAGGGGAACGGCACCTCCGTACCTTCAGGCTCTGATCAGTCCCTACACCCAACCGAGGGCATTGCGTTCATCCACCTCTGGCCTGCTGGCTCCCCTTCCTCTGCGGAAGCATAGTTCCCGCTCAGCCCAGTCAAAACTGTTCGCTGCTCTGGCACCCCAATGGTGGAACAAGCTCCCTCACGACGCCAGGACAGCGGAGTCACTCACCACCTTCCGGAGACATTTGAAACCCCACCTCTTTAAGGAATACCTGGGATAGGATAAATTAATCATTAAATAATATGTGCACTCACTAACTGTAAGTCGCTCTGGATAAGAGTGTCTGCTAAATGCCGTTAATTTAATGTAAATAACTACATTGCCTTCAGAAAGTATTCACACCCCTTGACTTTTTACACATTTTGTTGTGTTACAAAGAGGGATTGAAAATGATTTAATTGTATTTTTTTGTCAACGATCTACACACAATAATCTGTAATGTCAAAGTCGTAGAAAAATTCAAATATTTAGAAAACATTTATGGAAAATAAAACATTTGATTAGATAAGTATTCTACCCCCTAAGTCAATACATGTTAGAATCACCTTTGGCAGCAATTACAGCTGTGAGTCTTTTTGGGTAAGTCTCTAAGAGCTTTGCACACCTGGATTGTACAATATTTGCACATTATTCCTTTTTTTAATTCTTCAAGTTGGTTGTTGATCAAATATTTGGCCTTGTGTTTAAGGTTATTGTCTTGCTGAAAGGTGAATTTATCTCCCAGTGTCTGTTGGAAAGCAGACTGAACCAGGTTTTCCTCTAGGATTCTGCCTGTACTTAGCTCTATTCCGTTTATTTTTATCCTAAAAAAGTCTCTAGCCCTTGCCAATGACATGCATACCCATAACATGATGCAGCCACCACCATGCTTGGAAATATGAAGAGTGGTACTCAGTGATGTGTTGTGTTGGATTTGGCACAAACATAACGCTTTGTATTCAGGACAAAAAAATAATTTATTTGCCATATTTTTTACTTTAGTGCCTTATTGCAAATAAGATACATGTTTTGGAACACTTTTCTTCCGTACAGGCGTCCTTATTTCACTCTGTCATGCAGGTTTAGTATTGTGGAATAACTACAATGTTGTTGATACATCCTCATTTTTGTCCTATCACAGCCATTTAACTCCGTAACTGAGTGGTTTTCTTCCTTTCCAGCAACTGAGTTAGGAAGGACGCCTGTATCTTTGTAGTGATTGGGTGTATTGATACACCATCCAAAGTGTAATTGATCACTTATCCCCCCCCCCCCCATCTATCAATAGGTGCCCTTCTTTGCGAGGCATTGGAAAACCTCCCTGGTTTTTGTGGTAGAATCTGTGCTTGAAATTCACTACTCAACTGAGGGACCTTACAGATAACTGTATGTGTGGGGTACAGAGATGGCGTAGTCAATCAAAAATCATGTTAACCACTATTACTGCACACAGAGTGAATCCATGCAACTTTTTTTATTTTTACTCCTGAACTTATTTAGGCTTGCCATAACAAAGGGGTTGAATACTTATTGACTCAATACATTTCAGCTTTTCATTTATTATTAATTTGTAAAATATTATAAAAACAATATTCCCCTGTGACATTATGGGGTATTGTGCGTAGACCAGTGACACAAAACCTCAATTTAATCCATGCTAAACTCAGGCTGTAACCCAACAAAATCTGGAAAAGGTCAAGGGGTGTGAATACTTTCTGAAGGCACTGTAGGAATAACGTTATAGACCCTTCTCCTGTTACCAAGCCATTCCCGTCTAAGGCTGTGTGCTGCTTCCATTTTAACCTGTGGTTATCCCCATTTAAGGCCAGACCCAGGGAGAAGAAAAGAGCCACTGTTACAGCAAGACGACTACTAAAATGAGTCCAAATGAAGGACTAACAGCTTGATTTGCTATTTAGCTGTTGTTACTCCATCTTATCCACAATAGGCTGGTCTAGGCCATTGTCCTCTCTCTCACAGCTAGAGGCTGCTCAACGAGTTGTTACACTGGACCTGAGATTCTAAACACAGATAGAACAGAGTGCTTTGCTGTTGGTTGCCCATGTTGTCACTATAGGCCTAAGGTTTCAGATGGTGGTGGCTGAAAGCTGGAATTGCATTACAAGGTATATTAGATTAAGAAGCCAAGGGAGAGAAAGCGAGAGAGGGGGAGAGAGTGGAGAGAGTTTCATGTTCATTGTCTATTAAATTAGCTGGCAATAATTCGCCGGGTGTCATGCGATGTTCATCTGCTGTGAGGACAGAGACCGAGAATAGAGCCTGATGGCATTTCTACACTACAGGAATACAGTCACACGATGGATCACTGGATGGTCTCATCCACCAGCCGGCTCTCTCTCTCTCTCGGTTATATTTGCTAGCAATTATCCTGGGGACGAGGTCACTGGTGGCTACAGGGTCCTGTTGCTTTATCAGGGTTCATTAACTTCCCAAATCAGCAGCAATCAAAGTGCTCTCGTCGTCTCGTTGGAAGACACATACCGTCTTAATTGATTTTCACCGCTTAGATCTACTTAGCGGTTAACTCTGCAACTCAGCATCTCTTCCTACCTCTCTGTTCTCTCTCCTCTAATCGAGTTCCGGCTCTCCATTTCCCCTCATTATAAGGTCAGAGGTCATCATATCCAGGTGTCTCCTACTCATCACCAGATGGAAAGGTAGACGTGGCTCTCATGCACTGACCTAGGACCAGTTGTACCCTCCCCCAATATTAACCGTAGCGATTTGTTAGGGAAAGTGCAAAACTGACCTTCGATCAGTTTCTAGGGGCAACTTCTTCCTACTCCCCTCCAGACTGTTCTAAGGTGGAGGAAAGGGGGGAGGAAAAAAGGAGGGGTATTAGAAACAGGGGAGGAGAGGTTGATTAGAAAGAGGGAAAGGAGCGAAGAGATGGGGGAGGAACGAGAAGGGGTATGTCCGGAACAGATTAAGGGAGGGTTTAAGGCGTCCACATGCTTCCCAGACTAAACAGTTCGGAATATATTGCGACGTTTTTGTTCGTTTTGGACTTCAGTAAGGTTTTTTCAGCTGTTCGGGCACAACAGGCAAGCCGAAGTCGGTAGCCGAAGTCTACGCCCCTTCATCAGTGATTGGTCAACAGTAGGGATTCTTCAATAAAGTCTTTGTCATTCAATGAGAGACGACTCGTTTTCATGCACATTATTTCCTGAGTGCCTGTCCCTTACGGTTGTCAGAGCAGCTTACCGATCACTGCACCTGTACACAGCCCATCTGTAATTAGCCCACCCAACTACCTCATCCCCATATTGTTATTTATTTTTGCTAATTTGACCCCAGTATCTCTATTTGCACATCATCTTCTGCACATCTATCACTCCAGTGTTAATACTAAATTGTAATTATTTTGCACTATGGCCTATTTATTGCCTTACCTCCATAACTTATTACATTTGCAAACACTGTATATAGATTTTCTATTGTGTTATTGACTGTATGTTTTGTTTATCTCATGTGTAACTCTGTGTTGTTGTTGTTTTTATCGCACTGCTTTGCTTTATCTTGGCCAGGTCGCAGTTGTAAATGAGAACTTGTTCTCAACTGGCCTACCTGGTTAAATAAAGGTTAAATAAAAAAACGGAGACGCACGCTTACTCTTTAAGAATAGTGGCCACAGCAACTACACAGCCACCATGGGCTGACCTAAATACTCCTCTGTAGCCGGGGCCTTGGAGCATGGCCAGACAGAGAGCAAGAGAGAGAAAGAGAGAGGGGGGAGAGAGGGAGGTGAGAGAGAGAGAGGAGAGAGTGAGAGAGGGGGAGAGAGGGAGGTGAGAGAGAGAGAGAGAGAGAGAGAGAGAGAGAGAGAGAGAGAGAGAGAGAGAGAGAGAGAGAGAGAGAGAGAGAGAGAGAGAGGGGGGGAGAGTATGAAGAGAGAGATACAATATGTAGAGAAAGAGAGATGGAGCGAGAGACAGAGGATGCACCAGGGTTTGACCTAGGTTCTGTGATTATATGATTACATGTTCCTGACAAGATAAAACCCCTTTACCCATTACTTTATCTGCCTTATCTGCTGTAGTCAATCAGTGACAAAATTGATTAATTATCAGCATATTTCCCTGCTCAGATTGCTTTGCTTTCTCCTTTTAGCTGGATATGAGTACAGAATTCACAAACCCTGCATCACACTAGAGCTAGAGAGCGAGAGAAAGAGAAAGAGCGATAGAGCGATAGAGAGGAGGAGTGGGGAGGGAATATGGGAAAGAGAGAGAGAGAGATGGAGAGAGAGAGAAAAGAGAGAGGGAGATCTTCAATAACAGTGTTTAAAAAGTAAAATAAACAATGTCTGTGCTATCTAAGATGTGGAATAGGCTTCCTGTGGCATGCTACTGCACTGTGAGAGGGAAGAGGGTATGAGATGAGGAGATAGCTCTGTCTGTCTGGGTGATAAACTCACTCAGCAACACAACACAATGACGAAACCACCCTACCAAATCAAAACAATACACAAAACATGTCAACAATGAAGCACAGTCAATCAGGCCTATCAAAACTACTCATACCGCTAGGCCAGGGTAAAGTATCTTATTTCCTTAACATTTTAGCTTACATTTTCACACTAGTGAAGAGACACAGAAGCACATGAAAAGAAAGCACATGAGAAAGAATCACTACTGTCGATTACTTATAGGTTTTACATTTGACCTAAAACTTACAGCTTTTAAATTCCCCTAAACTTAACCTAACCTTGAAATCACCTGGGTTGTAAATCAAAGAATGTTCTCTGATCACTCAATCAGATTAAGGAATTTAAGGAACATACAAAGTAGTGATGGGGGGGGGGGGGGGGGAATCGATACAGTTATATATTGGGATATTATTTTTGACGATATATCATATCATTTTGACAATATTGCAATATTATTTTTGCGCTAGTTGGCTGTACCTGCACAAAAACGTCAGTACTTGTCCTTCACAGCTTGTTCTCCATCTTCTTTTTAAATAGGGAGCCAATATATTTTCAGCACTTTTAATTCCATGACTGATCAAAACTCGTTTTCTCAAGACTCTCTCTTGTCCCACTGCAGCAGACATTTGGTGAGAAATATGTTTGGAACATCGAATCGCAATAAAATCACAGTATTGAATTGGAATGCATATAGAACCGTGAGTATCGCAATACATTTCGGCACGTAAGTACTGTGATAAAATCATATCGTGAGGTCCCTGGCAATTTCCAGCCCTAATACAAAGTTAGAATGGATGAATGCTATGAACTTTCTAATCTTATGACATTCATGATCAAGGTAAGAACAGTATTGGACTAATGTCACACAGCTGCCTCAGGCACACACACAAAAGCAGACAGACACACACACATGCACACACAAGCGCTTGCATGCAGGCACACACATACAGTGTCCCACACATGCTAATGTATGGTCAAAGACAGTATTCCCCCTCTCCCTCTTTCTTCAGAGAGCTATAGACCTCCCACCTGAAGCACATCTGCTTTCTGCAGCAGCAGCCACCCTCTCTCTCCATCTCCCACACTCTGTCCCTCACTCTCTCTCCCGCCCTCCCTCCCCCTCCCTTAGACTGGTATGGCTGCAGCACCCATAGACTGACATCTCAGTATAACTCAGTGTAACACACTAGATTACTTTCTCAGACATCCTCTCTTATTAATAACCTCCACAGGCACTCAGAGATATTCCACAGGAATGCATTCATCTGTAAGAGAGATTAAGGAATGCTCTTTTATATGTGCAGGTCTGTCTTGGCAAGCGTGTGTGTGTGTGGAGGAGGGGATTGTGTGTGTGTGTGTGTGCATGATCCATGTCTCTGACCATTAGCGCTCTCTGAGTACGTTTACATGCACACTAATAATTCAATATTAAACTGATTTTGGCATTAGTCATGTAAACACCTTACTCTGCTTATCTTAATCGGCATTAGGTCATAATCGAAGTAAGCATATCTGAGCAATCTTTCAAATTATTAGGACACGTAAACACCTTCATCAGAGTTGCAGCGGTTTATTTGCATGTGCTAGCACGAGCGTCCTTCTTTTACGTGAGTGACGTGATTTTAGAAAAACTAAAAGTATTCATTTTAGAAACAGTTTTTACAAACAAAATCTATATGTCAGAATTCAGAATCAAATAGGCTTCACAAAAATAACGTGGTCGCTGTGGTAGAAAGTTTATTTTGATTGCCGATTTTCTGTATTTATCAAAGTCCCATCAGGTAGGCTGGTTTCAGATGTGTCCATGTAAACAGGATTATTAGGGAAATCGTTCTTGCAAAGAATGTAAATGTGTAAATCAAACTATTATATTAATCTGACTATTCACAATAATGGCATTATTGTGTGCATGTAACCATACTCTCTGGAAAGAGTCTGAAGGCATTCCTTTGTTCCTCGACACTTATAGTGTTATGGTAGAGTGTAGCAGTGTTAGCCCCCTTCGTTGCCAGACAGGTAAACTGGGGTCTGCTCTGCACGGTGCTCATTTAGAATCTGCACGGTTACTAAATCCAACATGGAGATTACAACATAGAGATCCATCGAGGTCAACACATCTGGTGGTAGCACAAATAATTAACTACCGTCCTATGACACTTATGACATGTTTCAGCAGCACAATAACAAAATAACAAACTATTTGGAAGCACTTCAAAATATGTAATATAAGAGCTATTTCCCCCCTTCTCATAAGTATCTTTCTTAATCATTTTAGTCATTTAGCAGACGCTCTTATCCAGAGCGACTTACAGGAGCAATTAGGGTTAAGTGCCTTGCTCAAGGGCACATCGACAGATTTTTCACCTAGTCGGCTCGGGGATTAGAACCAGCGACCTTTCGGTTACTGGCACAACGCTCTTAACCACAAAGCTACCTGCCGCCCCACGAGGGGGTGTGGCAGGGTGAGTTCATTGGTTCCATTGCCACAGGCGGTTCTAACTCTGTGTGTCTTCTCTCTCTCTTGTCACAACGCCCTCCTCCCTCCATTTTGTCAACAATTAATTTCCATCTACGATAAAGCGGTCGTCGACAATAACACCACACAGGTAGACACAGTCAACATGCTGCAACACGGCTCCTAGAACTTTAATAACAGTGTGTGTGACTGTGCGCGCGTGTGTGTATGTGCTCGTGTGTCTGTGTGCGTGCGTCTTTTAATGAGCACTGAAGGTATTTCATATCTCTCTCGCTGAGTGGAGTGTGGCGGGGCCAGAACCATAACTCATAGCCAGCAGAATGAAGTACCTCTATCTCTGAGGAGAGATATCATAGTTGTGTGATGTGAGGATGCGAAGTAAAGTGAGGGTCGTCACTCCAGGCGCGTTACTGAAGTCATACAGTAATTTACTATTTCCCCTTAACCCCCCACTGTGTAGGGAGGGAGGGATGTAAATATATTTTCTTTTCTTTTTTTGACAGGGAGTCAATGCTGAGACCAAGGTCTATTTACCACATGAGCCATGTTTAGCACAATACATGTCAAAATACAATATACATATTAAACTACACATCCATATACACATTAAATACATGTTATTATATACAATACATGAAAAGCAACAAAAAAAAACACGTCAGTGGAATTCCTCTTATCCCTAGACAGCCTCTTATCCCTCCCAGAGAAAAGGAGGAGAGGAGGCTGAGGAGGACCGGAGAAGGCTGAAGGCCTCTTCACTGTCTGTACGTAGGAGGTAAAGGTATCTCATCCCTCCATTCCTGCTCTCCCTGTCATCCCTCACTACCACCCACAATGCACTGCTGCTTAACAGCTCCCCAAAGGAGAGGACGGGGGGAGGACGGGAGGAGAGGAGGAAGGGAGGAAGAGGGGGATGGTGGATTCCTCTCTATTCCTTTACTTCCACAATCACATTCCCTCGCTCTCTCTCACTTCAAAAGAGTCTCCTGGTGAGCCAGGGATTATTCACCTTCAGTCAAGCAGAAAGCTTCATTTCACTCTGAAAAAGACCACAATTACATCCCATTCCACTGCAATAAAACAGCAGCCCTCGTAATATTCAGTTAACCACTCTATTCTTATGTGAAAACACTTCAGAAGCCTTTAGTATTAGTTGACTGGTGTTTCAGTCTAGAGCCTACCTCTTCAACCATGAGGAGCCCTGTATTTCTCTATCGCCCTTTCTCACGGGCACGCAAGCACGCACACACACCCCATCTCTCCCCACACACGTATGTAGTTTGGCTTACACACATTCCTCCATCCGCCTCATTAATGGGACTACAGATGTGTTAGTATGGGGCCTGGGCCTTTACTGAGCCTTTACACATTTCCATTTCACACTTGTACATGTTACCCACTTATACATGCAGTGAAACAGGATAAATATAAGCATCCACTATTTGACCTTTGTGGATTTGTGCCTCAGAAGTGTTGTGGTGTGGAGCTAGAGAGATTGGGTTGAAGCCTTTTCATCCAGCTCAGAGACCAGAGTGGAAGGAGTGGGTAATAGAGAGCACCTGGCCTAGTCTGCCTGCCTCTGTAGATTTCCCCTGATCTGCCTCTCTCCCTGCCTAATCTCTCTCTCTCCTCTTAAACCCCAGTGTGGTGGGCTGGGCCGGTACAGCTTTGTTCCTTGGACCAGAGGGGTAGTAAAACCGAGGGGAACCAGAACAGAACAAGGCACGGTGGAGGAGGAGGAGATGGTGGCTGCCTTCCTGCTACTGAGGTATTTAAGGTTTACAGCCCTGGTCCTGGGCAGCAGAGAGAGAGAGCGGGCAGGGCAGGCACCCAGCCAAAACTCAATTAAAACATCAATAACTCAGCCAAGAGGAGCACCAGGTGGGCATGAGCCTATTGCCTATTCACTCACAAGTCAACTCACAGGCTGATCACAGACTTGTAGTTTTGAAGTGGATGTAAAGGGTACATGCTTCTGTATTTGCTTTCATTTGTCTTTAAATATTTGTTCTAGTTTGTACAAGAACATGTTACATTTGTGCAGAGAAGTAAAATATATTAGTTATGGCATTGGTTTTATATTGGATAGGCATCTATGGTGAGCGGGAAAATTATTGTAAGAAATAAAAATCCACCTGTGAAGTTTTGTCCGTAAATCTACTGTAGTCTGATAATTATTAGGTTTCAAATCCCCCATGACAGGTTTAAACATCCGGAAAATGATCAATGATTTATAATTGAAACCCTTTCTTAGAGATGACAGTGTGTCTGTGGGCTATCCTCGCGGCGGTAGGCAGCTAAAGACGTCTAGCATAGAGTAGGGGTGAAATAGTGGGGATGTTTCACAATAACTAATTAGGTATGAAAACTACAATTATACCATCCCCTTTGAACAGCAGTCATTTGTTCACGTTTTATTTGGTTTCCTCAGAAATGTGACAGGAGACATAAAAAGAGGAATGAGAGGTATGTCTCTAGTCTCTATACATCCTACGGCAAACGCTTTCAGATAGCTACAGTTGAAGTCGGAAGTTTACATACACCTTAGCCAAATACATTTAAACTCAGATTTTCACAATTCCTGACATTTAATCCTAGTAAAAATTTGCTGTCTTAGGTCAGTTCGGATCACCACTCTATTTTAAGAATGTGAAATGTTAGAATAATAGTAGAAATAATTATTTATTTCAGCTTTTATTTCTTTCATCACATTCCCAGTGGGTCAGAAGTTTACATACACTCAATTAGTATTTGGTAGCATTGCCTTTAAATTGTTTAACTTGGGTCAAACGTTTCGGGTAGCTTTCCACAAGCTTCTCACAATAAGTTGGGTGAATTTTGGCCCATTCCACCTGACAGAGCTGGTGTAACTGAGTCAGGTTTGTAGGCCTCCTTGCTCGAACACACTTTTTCAGTTCTGCCCACACATTTTCTATAGGATTGAGGTCAGGGCTTTGTGATGGCCACACCAATACATTGACTTTGTTGTCCTTAAGCCATTTTGCCACAACTTTGGAAGTATGCTTGGGGTCATTGTCCATTTGGAAGACCCATTTGCGACCAAGCTTTAACTTCCTGACTGATGTCTTGATATGTTGCTTCAATATATCCACATAATGTTCCTTCCTCATGATGCCATCTATTTTGTGAAGTACACCAGTCCCTCCTGCAGCAAAGCACCCCCACAGCATAATGCTGCCACCCCCGTCCTTCACGGTTGGGATGGTGTTGTTCGGCTTGCAAGCATCCCCCTTTTTCCTCCAAACATAACGATGGTCATTATGGCCAAACAGTTCTATTTTTGTTTCATCAGACCAGAGGACATTTCTCCAAAAAGTACAATATTTGTCCCCAGGCTTTTTTCTGGCGGTTTTGGAAGTTTTCTGAGTTTGAAAGTAGGCCTTGAAAAATATCCACAGGTACACCTCCAATTGACTCAAATGATGTCAATTAGCCTATCAGAAGCTTCTAAAGCCATGACATAATTTTCTGGAATTTTCCAAGCTGTTTAAAGGCACCGTCAACTTAGTGTATGTAAACTTCTGACCCACTGGAATTGTGATACAGTGAATTATAAGTGAAGTAAACTATAGTTGGTTACAAGGAATGTGTGGAGTGGTTGAAAAACAAGTTTTAATGACTCCAACCTAAGTGTATGTAAACTTCCGACTTCAACTGTATGTGGTCTATATGGTCGTAATGTTGTTACTATCAAGGGCTTAATAAATCACTTTTGGAGAGCAGCAAACCGTAAGTGGATATATCTGTCTTTCCTCAGCTGGCTAGAGTAGCCTGACATTACAGAGTAATAGGTTGGATTATTTTATATCTCATACCACATTAGAGCAACAGATACAGTAACTGGTATACAGACAATTTAATATATGGTTTTTTATCAATGTCTGGCTACTGATGGCTCTTCCTATTAAATTAAACTCCTGAGTGATGTCCAGTCACTAATCCAGACCGCCATTATGGAGTGGCTTGAGTAAGATAGACACCAATACTTATATTATTATGCCTTTGCTTTGCACATTGTTAAGTTCTACACAGGGAATGTCTGTGGGGTTACAGCTTGCTTAGCGACAGTACAGGGGGTACACAGACGACAGAGGGTATTGGGGGTCATGCCATCTCTAGCTGTGTGTTGGTAATAGCTGTGAAAATGCCTCCACTCCTCCTCATAATACGCCTGCATGCCCCGGCACTACTTTTTCAAAAAGTCTCTGCGTCGCCCGGGCAACCCTTTCTTGGCTTTGTTGAAAAGAGCCAATCATCCGCGGGCGCGTAACTAAGTCTCCTGTTTATCAGTAACTAGGACCGACAATGCCTGTAACTTGACTCTGGTCCAACGGAGAGGGAGGGAGGGTGGGAGGGAGAGAAAGGGGGAAAGAGAGAGAAAGAGAGTAGGTGAAAAGAGCAGAGAGGAAGGCAAAAGAAACTGAGCAAGCCAAGAAAGCGAGGGAGAGTGAGTGGGAATGACAAGAGAAAGAGAAGACAGGAGAAATAAGGAAAAAGGAGCAAGGGAGTGCTAGCTAGCTAGAGGAAGATCTAATGACAGTGCAACTGATACTCCAGACCTGTCTTATTAGGACATGCACGGGTGGGTGTGTCTTAAACAGCGCAGCCAAGGAAGGGCTCTACCTGTAAGAAGGCGTCTCAAACAATAGTCAACTTTAGCCTTTGCTATTTGTTAGGGTTCAGTTAACTGGTTTCGTTATTAAATGAGATCAGTAATAATATGCCATTTAGCAGACGCTTTTATCCATAGCGACTTACAGTCATGCGTGCATACATTTTTTGTGTATGGGTGGTCCCGGGGATCGAACCCACTACCTTGGCGTTACAAGCGCCGTGCTCTAGCCTCTCTCTCACACAGACATACAATAGGGCTGGCTCTATGGTAGGGGAGGGCCCTATTGTATGTCTGTGTGAGAGAGAGGCTAACCAGCCTCTGTTCCAGCTGAGCTACAGAGGACCAACTCAACTAAACTGGGTGTGATAGGGGAGTATTTGGTAATGGTACTGTAGAGAGATAGACTTGGAGGAATACATACACAGACTGCTTGGTAGTCATATCTGGTAGACCAATACAGACTAGCAAAGGACTTAACACCCAGCGGGGTAAGGGTCGTTGGGGGTGTGAGTTGGGATGGTGGGCGAGGGGTTGGTGTTTAAGGGGCAGGGGCCCGTGACTGGGTGACTGGTGGTGCATGGCTGGCCCGTGTGAGAGCGTGGTCACAGCTCACTGGTTCTCTCTCCCAGTTGTTGAATAGGGCCGTTTGACTAATGCCCCCCCCCCTGTGATCTCCTCTGTACAGATCTAATAACCAGCCTCTGTTCCGTTTATCCGCAGCTGGCAATGTACCCCTGCTCACACTATCCTACCTCTATTCCCTATGCATGTACCGTATGTCCAGCTGGCTCTATGGCAGGGGAGGGCCCTATTGTATGTCTGTGTGAGAGAGAGAAGAACCCAGTGCTGCTTCCGGGCTCTTGTGATGCAGGCTGATATGCCCATTGCTTTTCAATATATTTCAAAACATTTTCCATTCAATATTGTCCTCCAAGAGTCCAGACTCCAGAGCAGCTGAGTATCTCTGGCCCATCTAGTGACTGTGACACAGTGCTAGTGAGACAGAGCCAGCCCCCCTGCTGTCCTCCAGTCACACAGATCAGCAGGGGGACACTACACTGTGAGGCACTCAGCGCGAGGCTCTCTTTCACTGGGCCTTCAGACTCTAGCCACAGCCACAATAGACCCCGGGCAGGAGCCCCACTCCACCCCAAAATGACCCTAAGAGGAGCTTCTGGTTGCTATAGAGATAGCCCAGTGGGCACCAACAATCCTGCAAAGGCTTTTGGGATAAGTGAGAGAGAGGAGAGGAAGAAATTAAAGGAGGGGAAGAGAGCGAGACAGAGAGAGAGAGAGAGAGAGAGAGAGAGAGACAGAGAGAGACAGAGAGAGACAGAGAGAGAGAGAGAGAGAGAGAGAGAGAGAGAGAGAGAGAGAGAGAGAGAGAGAGAGAGAGAGAGAGAGAGAGAGAGAGAGAGAGCAATGAAGAGAGAGGGGAATCTAGCCTATGCCAGTGTAATGCATGCCCACGCGGTACTGTCATCACTATAATAATAGAGCATTTACACTACCAGTCCCAGCCGTCCTTGCCTGCTTCAGTACCATGAGATATGTTCATACCAACCTCTGTTCCCCCGGAAGACATAACCACAACACCCCATTAAACCTGCAACCCAATGGAAACTATGTCTGACTACAGTACACACGGATAGCACTCGTTAAATCAGCATATCCATGCTGTTTTTACTCACATCAGATCACAGCAGGTACATAGGGTCCTAACCCTCTCACACACACACACAAATGTTGTTGACTTATGAAAGCAAGGTGTATATGTAACTGTTTCTAGGCTGTGTGGCAACAGGCCAGTTAAAGGAAGTGATGAAGTTCATCCTGTGTTTAGTGTGTTTCTCAGTTTAAAAGCTAAAGATAAAGCCATGCACTCCCAACAGCTACAACACACCTTACTGAGCAAACATTCACTCAACAGGGCTGTGTAATTACTATAGGAGGAAAGCTTGGGGGATAGAGAGAGATACTGTAGTAGTCTAGTCTCTACTGCTAAATGACTGCACTTTATGTACATTGAGAGAGGACAGACTCCCAGGTCTGTTTGCTAAACAGTGACTAGTCAGAACTTATGGCTCCACACGAAAGCTAGCTCCATTCAACTCCAGCTCAGTCTCAGCTCAGCACAGTGAACTTTATTGCAGACTTGTTTATCTAATATCATTACACACTACTACAGTATCTATGACAGCAAAAGCTTACTAGCTTATTAATGCCATAATATTTAATTGAGTGAAAATTAATAGGCTGGAAATATTGTGGTGATATGAGGGCTGGGATAGTGTGACACACAAGCAGTGTGAGTGTCTGTGTGTACTGCAGGCATTCAAATGTATGTGCGTTCAAGCAATCCTGCGGGAGCCTGTGTGTGTGTGGTGATAGATGAGGATAAGGGGGTCAGTGAGTATGTGAGGCATCCCAGTATGAAAACTGTCATCACCCGAGTGAACGGATCTCATTCCTCACATCACCGACATGACTGGGGCCTCACATCCCCCACTTGGGAGTGGGACCCAGCCCAGAGACCCAGGACCGAGCTCCTGCAGCGTCCAGCTCCATAGCTAGAGCCCAGAGAGGGGCACAGCATGGTGGAAACAGCCTTGCTCTAGACGTTACGTTTTAGCAGATGCTCTTATCCAGAGCGACTTCACCTAGTCGGTTCGGGGATTCGAACCATCAATCTTTCGGTTACTGGCCCAACGCTCATAACCGCTAGGCTATCTGCCGCCCGTAGACCAGCCCATGACTCATGCCCTGCCTCATACCCTGAGCCCAGAGAGGGGCACAGCCTGAGGGAAAAAGCCTAGAACCTAATGTAGACCAACTTAACTGGGGCCTAGCAAGACCACATCTATTCAGGACCCAGAAGCGAAAATGTGACTTTTCATTACAGAGGGTAATTAGGCTCCATTCACTTGCATTGTCCTGCAGGCCATTACAATGTGTGTGAATCATAACGCCTTATAACAGTCTAGGCTAATAAGGGCTGGGGCTACTGGGGCTTTGACAAAACAACCCCTTCCCCTCGCTCCATTGTCAATGCATTTACATTTGCTCTACATTATTAGAGGGTCAGTTTCAAAGTCCCACTATATTACTGAAAGAAGAGAGGAGATGATTGTGATTGCAGAGGAATCCCTGTTATGACTGCCGGGGTATAGACCTAGTTCATTAAGATAATTATTACAGTGAAGAGACAAGGGCCCTCCTTCCCTGTCTGTGGAATCTCAGGGCCACACAGGCGAACTGTTGTGTTCACATGGGAAAATATTAGCCCTGATAGAGACAGCTAGAACGCAGAGAGATAATACACACAGTAAACAGGACAGGATCAATGTTCCTATCAAACACTGAGTGATGGAAACTGTTCTGAAAGAAACGGACTTGGACATTCACTCATTTGGATTCTAATAGTTAAACACAACGACGATAAACAAGTAGTGTGTGTGTGTGTACGTGTTACAGCAGCTGCCCCGGGTGTGCCCTGGTGTCCATGCTGATAAGACTCTGCTGCCACTGTCCAGCATGCTAGGCTCTGGTCTAGTTGACTTCTAGGGTCATGACCCTGGGATCTGTGACCTCACTACCTCAGACCAGAGACAAACTCAGCTGACAGGGATCATAAATCCATACGATAATCAATAGATCAATAAGAGGAATTAATACAGATACACACTTTCTCAACCAACTGTCTCATCTCACCATAATGACAGAAAAGTTTGTCTTTGAAAATGAACAGGCGTTTCGAGGGTAATAGTGACCATAGATTCCATTCAATGGATCTCAGTGGACGTTTGTCATTCAGTAGTGTTCCCAGCAGCCAATCTATGAGTGGTGTGAGTGTCTATGGTGAGACAGTGAGAGGCTGTATCAGTGGAGTAGGCTAGATGTCTGCCTGTTATCAGTGAATCACTCTGTGAGTGAGTACAGTTGGCCAGCGGCCTGCACGGTTGCACTGAGGGTTGAGGGCAGTCCTCTGGCTGGCATTCTGCCGTTAGCTAGCCCGGTCCTGCCAACTAACCCTGATAAACGCTCTCCCTTCCTCCGTGACTCTCCCTCCCTATCTCTCTAGTAACTATCCTCCCTCTAACAAGAGAGAGGCAGATATACAGTTGAAGTCTGAAGTTTACGTACACTTAGGTTGGAGTCATTAAAACTCATTTTTCAACCACTCCACACAATTTTTGTTAACAAACTATAGTTTTGGCAAGTCGGTTAGGACACCTACTTTGTGCATGACACAAGTAATTTTTCCGACAATTGTTTACAGACAGATTATTTAACTTATAATTCACTGTATCACAATTCCAGTGAAGGCCTACCTTCAAACTCAGTGCCTCTTTGCTTGACATCATGGGAAAATCAAAATAAATCAGCCAAGACCTCAGAACAAAAATTGTAGACCTCCACAAGTCTGGTTCATCCTCGGGAGCAATTTCCAAACGCCTGAAGGTACCACGTTCATCTGTACAAACAATAGTACGCAAGTATAAACACCATGGGACCACACAGCCGTCATACCGCTCAGGAAGGAGACGCGTTCTGTCTCCTAGAGATTAACGTACTTTGGTGCGAAAAGTTCAAATCAATCTCAGAACAACAGCAAAGGACCTTGTGAAGATGCTGGAGGAAACAGGTACAAAAGTATCTATATCCACAGTAAAACGAGTCCTATATCGACATAACCTGAAAGGCCGCTCAGCAAGAAAGAAGCCACTGCTCCAAAACCGCCAGAAAAAAGCCAGACTACGGTTTGCAACTGCACATGGGGACAAAGATCGTACTTTTTGGAGAAATGTCCTCTGGTCTGATGAAAAAAAATAGAAATGTTTGGCCATAATGACCATCGTTATATTTGGCAGATGTTATTGCGGGTATAGCGAAATGCTTGTGCTTCTAGCTCCGACAGTGCAGTAATATCTAACAAGTAATATCTAACAATTTCACAACATATACCCTATACACACAAATCTAGTAAGGAATGGAATTTAAGAATATATACATATATGGACAAGCAATAACACACACACACACACAGTAGGGAGGGAGGGGTCATGAACTGAACACCTCCAACATGTTGTGTAAGGTAACATGGAGGTAGCCTGACACCTTTACAATAGAGAAGACAAATTCAATCCATCTGTGTTCTCCTGTCCGCTCCTCTCTCAGTATTAGACATTAGCCCAGAGGGGTTTAATAAAACACAAGACTTCAATCCATTCAATACATGTCTTACTCGGGGCCTTTGATATGCTTAGAGAAGGGATAAAGCTGGTGTAGTTAGGAGCTATAGGTGTGATGTGTGTGTGTGTGTTCTGCCAGATAACACCTTGTTGTTGCTCTGTTCTGACATTTGGAAGGGCTGTCAGCCGTCAGATGGTTGTAAAATAACACCCAGATGATTGTGTGTTAAGGGGAGAGGGGATATGTTGTCATGGGGGGGCTACAGACATGAGTGACAGGGACATTATTTATTCTATGGGCCATGGACCAGTTCATTCCATAGCAAAAAGGTACGGAGCATTTGGAAGAGTTTTATAAACTTTATAATCCCATTATTATCACCATTACAGTTGGTTTTGGGGTTTAATTTCTCTCTCTGAGCGAAGGCCATGTACCAACAAGTTTATATAAACACTCCTCTAACCATTACCTTAAAGGATTAGGATTAGTTAGATAGACAGACAGGCGTTCTCCAAGAGTCCTCTTAATACCTCTCATGCTACCATTCAGATGCATCACACACTCAATTCAATTTTTGTTCATAATACATCACAGAAATATTGTACATGGAGGATTGTGTACTGATAATAACAGTGCTATAGAGTTACAGCTAGGGCTGGGCATTCGATCCTCAGTGACATTTAAATGTTTTTACATTTACGTCATTTAGCAGACGCTCTTATCCAGAGCGACTTACAGTTAGTGAGTGAATACATTATTTTATTAATTTTTTCATACTGGCCCCCCGTGGGAGTCATTTATTTTAACACAGTGTGACTATCTGGCTCTTTCTTGAGTCATTTGTGTGTCTTAATTATTTAATCAAACAGTGTGCTTAAAGCATCAGACAAGCTCAGCGCATATGTAATTGATTTTATTCAAACACATAGGGTGTGTCTGTCTATGTATGGAAAAATACGTTTAAACATTTCGACCAATCGATTGGTTGAAAGAACAGGACAACTCTCGGTCAATCATTATTCTTTTTTTGTTGGGGGACAGCCATAATGCAAACACACACAAATGAATGTACGCATGCAGCACACACATCACACGCACAAACACACACACACAAATAGACACATACACACAACCCCTCCGGACCCCGTCACTCATTGCCCTGCTAAGACGGAGCACAGCAGCTTTAAAGTTCCATCCCCCCCCTCTCACTGTAGGGCCGACCCATGTAATGTCACACTGTTGTGCCGTTGGCTGAACAAGATGCTTTACCAGCCCCTCGGTGTGAAGGACAAAGATCTCTATTGTTAGGTTAGAGAGAGAGAGTGGGGAGAAGAGAGAGAGTGGCAGGTGTGTCGTGTTACATTCAAATATGTTCCCTCCAGTCCGGCTAGAGCTGAGTGATGAAAACAGTGTCCTGCAGCATGTTGGTCATGTCAGAGGGATGTGACTGTGTGTATGTGTGTGTGTGTGTGTGTGCGCGCGCGCACATGTGGCCGTGTGTAGGTGTTTTGTCTGTGTATGCTTGAGCATGTGTCTGTTGTGTCTGAGAGGGGAAGTGCTCAGGTGATGGAGTGAGCACGAGGTTCCAGACCTCCACCTTATCCCTCCTCACCACAGGTGAGAGAGGGGGAGGGACACCTGTCAGAGAGCTATGCATCAATAGGACAGGTACCCTCGCCCTCACCCCTCTGTCTAACTCCGTCTACCACTGTGCCCACAGCAGAAGTGTTTGTTAGCAAACAACCTCACTATAATCCTGTGTAAACGTTGACAGACCTGCTGGAGAGAGTAAGAGAGCGAGAGCGAGAGAGAGCTTAGAGCAGGAGAGAACCAGCCTACCAGGATTATATCATTTCTCATCTGTAACACACCCTTACCTATAGAAATCACTCCCATGCTGACAAGGATTTCCTGTATTAGACAAAAGACCTTGATGTGAATGTATAAGAGGGTTTATGGCAGTAGGAGGGGTTGGTACAGTGCATTCAGAAATTATTCATACCCCTTGACTTATTCCACATTTTGTTTTGTTACAGCCTGAATTCAAAATTGATTAAATATATATTTTCTCACCCATCTACACACAATACCCCATAATAACAAAGTGAAAACATGTTTTCAGAATTTTTTGGCCAATTTATTGAAAATGAAATACAGAAATATCTCATTTACATAAGTATTCACACCCCTGAGTCAATACATGTTAGAATCACCTTTAACAGCGATTACAGCTGTGAGTCTTTCTGGGCATGTCTCTAAGAGCTTTGCACACGTGGATTGTACAATATTTGCACGCTCTGTCAAGTTGGTTGTTGATCATTGCTAGACAGCTATTTTCAAGTCTTGCCATAGATTTTCAAGCCGATTTAAGTCAAAACTGTAACTAGGCCCCTCAGAAACATTCAATGTGATGTGTTGGTGAAATCCCTGAGCAGTTTTCCTCCTCTCCGGCAACTGAGTTAGAACGGACGGCTGTATCATTGTAGTGACTGGGTGAATTGATACACCATCCAAAGTGTAATTAGTAACTTCAGCATGCTCAAATGTATATTCATTGTCTACTTTTTTTTTGTTTTACCCGTCTACCAATAGGTGCCCTTCCTTGCAAGGCATTGGAAAACCTCCCTGGTCTTTGTGGTTAAACCTGTGTTTGAAATTCACTGCTCGACTGAGGGACCTTACAGATAATTGTATGTGTGGGGTGTAGGGCTGTCCCCAACCCAAAATATTATTGGTAGACCGAAAATCATCTGTTCTTTAGACCAATCAATTGGTGGAAATTTTAAACGTGTATTTTTTCCATATATAGACACGTGTTTTAATAAAAACAACTATATGCATTGAGCTTGTCTGATGCTTTAAGCTTAAGTTTTTAATGAAATAAGACAAATGCCTCAAGAAGGCACCAAAACTTAACCTGACCCAACTATTCTCCTCCCGCTCCTGCTGGCTTTCGCAAATTCTGCCATTACTCACCAGAAGTTTCCGGTAATAGGCTACACGAGGAGTCGGCAACTTTTCTCATGTGGAATGCCAATTTATCTTACCATTTCTACCGATCTGCGTGCCAGTTATGGTTTTCATATGCACATTTTCGTGAAACAGTTTAATTTAATTTATAACAACGTCTTCATATCTCAAAATCATTGTCATGTGGTTAATCAAAATTCTATCCAAATCTAAATTAAAATGATACAAACCTAAAAAGTAACTTCTATTACCATTGCCAACTACAGTGCATTCGGAAAGTATTCAGACCCTTTGACTTTTTCACATTCTGTTACATTGCAGCCTTATTCTAAAATTGATTAAATTGTTTTTTCCCCTCATCAATCTACACACAATACCCCATAATGACAAAGCAAAACACACAATACCCCATAATATTTTTTGCAAATTTATAAATAAATAGAAATTACTGAAATATCACATTTACATAAGTATTCAGACCCTTTACGCAATACTTTGTTGAAGCACCTTTGGCAGCGATTACAGCCTCATGTCTTCTTGGGTATGACGCTACAAGCTTGGCACACCTGTATTTGGGGACTTTCTCCCATTCTTCTCTGCAGATCCTCTCAAGTTCTGTCAGGTTGGATGTGGAGCATTGCTCCCTACAGCTTCACCGTAGGGATGGTGCCAGGTTTCCTCCAGACGTGACGCTTGGCATTCAGGCCAAAGAGTTCAATCTTGGTTTCATCAGACCAGAGAATATTGTTTCTCATGGTCTGAGAGTCCAGTAGTTGCCTTTTGGCAAACTCCAAGCGGGCTGTCATTTGCCTTTTAGTGAGGAGTGGCTTCCGTCTGGCCACTCTACCATAAAGGCCTGATTGGTGGAAGGTTCTCCCATCTCCACAGAGGAACTCTGGCCTGACCAAGGGAGACCGATTGCTCAGTTTGGCCGGGCGGCCAGCTCTAGGAAGAGTCTTGGTGGTTCCAAACTTCTTCCATTTAAGAATGATGGAGGCCACTGTATTCTTGGGGACCTTCAATACTGCAGAAATGTTTTGGTACCCTTCCCCAGATCTGTGCCTCGACACAATCCTGTCTCGGAGCTATACGGACAATTCCTTCGACCTCATGGCTTGGTTTTTGCTCTGACATGCACTGTCAACTGTGGGACCTTATATAGACAGGTGTGTGCCTTTCCAAATTATGTCCAATCAATAGACTTTACCACAGGTGGACTCCAATCAAGTTGTAGAAACATCTCAAGGATGATCAATGGAAACAGAATGCACCTGAGCTCAATTTCGAGTCTCATAGCAAAGGGTCTGAATACTTATGTAAATAATGTTTTTCTGTTTTTTATTTGTAATAAATGTGCAAAATGTTGATGCTTTGTCATTATGGGGTATTGTGTGTAGATTGATGAGGAAAAAAAATATTTAATCAATTTTACAATAAGGCTGTAACGTAACAAAATGTGGAAAAAGTGAAGGGGTCTGAATACTTTCCGAATGCACTGTATTTAAAAATAGCCTACCTAAAGCCAACAAATAAAAACATTGCAGGCTGCAGGTAGAAAATATCCTGATGAAAACAAATGTCCTATAAATCACATTGGCTACACATGACCTGTCTGCAACAAACTTGAAACACTGTATCAACTATTAACTTGGGTCCACATAAGCTTGTGCTAACAAACTTGCAACATGGTATAAAATATTCTGGGCCCTCAGAGTTTCCTGTGCCAGTGAGCTCGGGACAGACACAGCTCTAGGCTATTTGTGCAAGGGATAAGAAGCAGTGCTTGACTTGGGCAGGAGCTCACCGGAGCTGAGTAACGGCACCTCAAATGTTCTACTGCTTGAGCTCCTGTTCCTCTTTTAGAATATTACTTCAAAAATATTGTGGAGCTCCTGCACCTAAATATAAACAGTACCAGCACCCAAAATGAGTACAGGAACCTATTTCAGTCCAAGTCAAGCACTGATAAAAGGTAATTAATTCATGACGTTTCCAATGGATCAGAGCATGACATTTTTCCATGACATTTTTCACGCTGAGTGGTTATCGAAAGGGAGAGAGCTGGAAAGATTTTTCAAATACATTGAGGAACTATTGTAATTATCAATGGATGTAAAAACAGACTTTGTTTGCTTGCTGTTTGAGGTGAAGAGGTTAATCAGAAATACTATCAGATCTACATTTGCGCGCAGAACGGGTAGCCTATAGGCCTACTTCTATGTGTGCGCATCCTTACTCAACATTGACAGGAGCGCGCCAAACAAAAGACAATAACTAATTGACAAAACTCGTAAATGGAATGAAATAAACCAAAACTTTTTTCTCACAAGTGTAGCATAGGTTGTGCACTCTGCAAACAATGTGTCCACTACGACAATGATAACGGGAAGCCTGGAATAATAATATTGAATGCATTAACAGAAATGACCTGTCACGCCCTGGCTCTGGGGACTCTGTTATGTTGAGCCAGGGTGTGTAGAGTCTATGTTTTGTGTTTCTATGTTCAGGATCTAGTTCATTGATTTTCTATGTTGGCCGGGGTGGTTCTCAATCAGAGGCAACGAGAATCAGCTGTTGCTTGTTGTCTCTGATTGGGAACCATACTTAGGCAGCCGTTTGGGCATTTGTGTTTGTGGGATCTTGTTCTGTGTTGGTTTGTTTATGTTACCAAGGACTTCACGTATCGTTTTGTTGTTTTGTTCGTGTGGTTAATATATAATAAAGTATGTTCGCATTCCACGCTGCGCATTGGTCTACTCCTTTCAACGATCGTGACAGAAGATCCCACCAACACTGGACCAAGCAGCGTGTTTCGGAGCAAACGCCGGGTAGGGAGCTGGAGAAGTTGGCGATGGCCCAGGTGGGCCAATGGTGGTCCTGGGAGGACATGTTCGAGGGCAGAGGACCATGGGCAAGGGTTAAAGCCCTGGCGAGAGAGGAGGTACGGCGCCAACAGTGTCGTCGTCGGACAGACGAGAGGCACCCCCAAGACATTTTTAGGGGGGGGCACATGGCATGGGCGACGGGGCTGCTGGAGGCAGAAAAAGGGCGAGTTTGTGGACGAGGAGAGAAGGCCACCGGGTTACGGGAGCCATTGGTGATTAGAGGGAGGGAAAGTGTAGAGGCACGGCGAGAGGTACTGAAGTGTGTTGCCAGTCCGGTCCGGCCCGTTCCTGATCCCCGTATAAGGCCAGTGGTGTGTGTTCCCAGTGCGGTCCGGCCTGTTCCTGTCCCTCGCACCAAGCCTGTGATGCACGTCGCCAGCCCGGCCCGGCCTGTTCCTGCCCCTCGCACCAAGCCAATGGTGCGGGTCGCCAGCCCGGTCCGGCCTGTTCCTGCTCCCCGCACCAAGCCAATGGTGCGCGTCGCCAGCCCGGCCCGTTCCTGCTCCCCGCACCAAGCCAGGGGTGAGTGTCGTCAGCCCGGTCCGGCCCATTCCTGCTCCCCGCACCAAGCCTGTGGTGCACATCGTCAGCCCGGTCCGGCCCGTTCCTGCTCCCTGCACCAAGCCAGGGGTGCGCATCGTCAGCCCGGTCCGGCCCATTCCTGCTTCCCGCACCAAGCCTGGGGTGCGTGTCGTCAGTCCGGCACAGCCCGTGCCCGGTTCACCGGTGCCTGGTCAGGTACCTAAGCAATCCGCTCCACCGATGTCCAGTCCAGCTCCAGCCAGCGGGACCAGACCAGGGGCACTATGGGGGGGTTATTAGAGGGTGGTGGTCACGCCCGGAGCCGGATCCGCCTCCGAGGAGGAATGCCCACCCGGCCCTCCCCTGTTCGGTTTATGTTTGGCGCGGTCGCAGTCCGCGCCTTTGGGAGGGGGTACTGTCACGCCCTGGCTCTGGGGACTCTGTTATGTTGAGCCAGGGTGTGCAGAGTCTATGTTTTGTGTTTCTATGTTCAGGATCTAGTTCATTGTGTTTCTATGTTGGCCGGGGTGGTTCTCAATCCGAGGCAACGAGAATCAGCTGTTGCTTGTTGTCTCTGATTGGGATACATACTTAGGCAGCCGTTTGGGCATTTGTGTTTGTGGGATCTTGTTCCGTGTTGGTTTGTTTATGTTACCAAGGACTTCACGTATCGTTTTGTTCGTGTGGTTAATATATAATAAAGTATGTTCGCATTCCACGCTGCGCATTGGTCTACTCCTTTCAACGATCGTGACATGACCGTAACCAAAGTAACAAACATTGTAGATTAGGAATGATAGGAATTAAGGGTAAACGTACTACTGGTGATATATGTAATGGGGAATTGATATACATTAACAATCAAATGCAAACAATTCACACAATTTGGCCCAAGCAAGTCTCTTCTTCTTATTGGTGTCCTTTAGTAGTGGTTTCTTTGCAGCAATTCAACCATGAAGGCCTGATTCACACAGTCTCCTCTGAACAGTTGATGCTGAGATGTGTCTGTGACTTGAACTCTGTGAAGCATTTATTTGGGCTGCAATTTCTGAGGCTGGTAACTCTCATGAACTCCTCTGCAGCAGAGGTAACTTTGGGTTTTCCATTCCTGTGGCGGTCCTCATGAGAGCCAGTTTCATCATAGCGTTTTATGTTTTTTGCGACTGCACTTGAAGAAACTTTCACATTCCGCATTGACTGACCTTCATGTTTTAAAGTAATGATGGACTGTCGTTTCTCTTTGCTTATTTGAGCTGTTCTTGCCATAATATGGACTTGGTCTTTTACCAAAGTCCATATTATTTTAATTTGTAATTTTACATTTTAGTCATTTAGCAGACGCTCTTATCCAGAGCGACTTACAATTAGTGAGTGCATACATTACTTTTTTTCATACTGGCTCCCCTTGGGAAACGAACCCACAACCCTGGCGTTGCAAACGCCATGCTCTACCAACTGAGCTACACGGGACTCACAACACAACGGATTGGCTCAAGCGCATTAAGAAGGAAAGAAATTCCACAAATTAGCTTTTAAGAAGGCACACCTTTTAATTGAAATGCATTCCAGGTGACTACCTCATGAATCTGGATGAGAGAATGCCAAGAGTGTGCAAAGCTGTCATCAAAGCAAAGGGGGGCTATTTGAAGAATCTCATATATAAAATATATTTTGATTTGTTTAACACATTTTTGGTTACTACATGATTCCTATGCTTGCCTATGGAGCAGTGAGGGGAACGGCACCTCCGTACCTTCAGGCTCTGATCAGTCCCTACACCCAAACGAGGGCATTGCGTTCATCCACCTCTGGCCTGCTGGCTCCCCTTCCTCTGCGGAAGCATAGTTCCCGCTCAGCCCAGTCAAAACTGTTCGCTGCTCTGGCACCCCAATGGTGGAACAAGCTCCCTCACGACGCCAGGACAGCGGAGTCACTCACCACCTTCCGGAGACATTTGAAACCCCACCTCTTTAAGGAATACCTGGGATAGGATAAAGTAATCCTTCTACCCCCCCCCCCCCAAAAAAATTTTTTTTATAATAATAATAATTTGGAAAGTGGTTATCCCACTGGCTATAGGGTGAATGCACCAATTTGTAAGTCGCTCTGGATAAGAGCGTCTGCTAAATGACGTAAATGTGCCCTTGAGCAAGGCACTTAACCCTAATTGCTCCTGTAAGTCGCTCTGGATAAGAGCGTCTGCTAAATGACTAAAATGTAAATGTAAATTCCATGTGTTATTTCATAGTTTTGATGTCTTCACTATTATTCAAATGTAAATGTAAATGTAATTCAACAATGTAGAAAATAGTAAAAATAAAGAAAAACCCTTGAATGAGTAGGTGTTCTAAAACTTTTGACTGGTAGTGTATGTATATACACGACCGTTCAAAAGTTTGGGGTGACTTAGAAATTTCCTTGTTTTCGAAAGAAAAACTACTTTTTTGTCCATTAAAATAACATTAAATTATCAGAAATACAGTGTAGACATTGTTAATGTTGTAAATGGCTATTGTAGCTGGAAACGGCTGATTTTTTATGGAATATCTACATAGGTGTGCAGAGGCCCATTATCAGCAACCATCAGTCCTGTGTTCCAATGGCACGTTGTGTTTGCTAATCCAAGTTTATAATTTTAAAAGGCTAATTGATCATTAGAAAACCCTTTTGCAATTATGTTACCACAGCTGAAAACATTTGTGCTGATTAAAGAAGCAATAAAACTGGCCTTCTTGAGACTAGTTGAGTATCTGGAGCATCAGCAATTGTGGGTTCGATTACAGGCTCAAAATGGCCAGAAACAAATAACATTCTTCTGAAACTCGTCAGTCTATTCTTGTTCTGAGAAATGAATTCTATTCCATGCGAGAAATTGCCAAAAAACTGAAGATCTCGTACAACGCTGTGTACTACTCCCTTCACAGAACAGCACAAACTGGCTCTAACCAGAATAGAAAGAGGAGTGGGAGGCCCCGGTGCACAACTGAGCAAGAGGACAAATACATTAGAGTGTCTAGTTTGAGAAACAGACACCTCACAGGTCCTAAACTGACAGCTTCATTAAATAGTACCCGCAAAACACCAGTCTCAACGTCAACAGTGAAGAGGTGACTCCAGGATGCTGACCTAGGCAGAATTGCAAAGAAAAAGCCATATCTCAGACTGGCCAATAAAAATAAAAGATTAAGATGGGCAAAAGAACACAGACACTGGACTTTTTCTTTGCAACTCTACCTAGAAGGTCAGCATCCTGTGGGTAGAATATAGTAAAAAATAAAGAAAAACCCTTGAATGAGTAGGTGTGTCCAAACATTTGACTAGAACTGTATATATATTTGTTACTGCTCGACTAAAACAATCTCGGTCGACAAACAGCCTAACGACCAAACAATCGACCAGTCGACTAATTGGGGTCAGCCCTAGTGGGGTACAGAGACAAGGTACAGTGAGGGAAAAAAGTATTTGATCCCCTGCTGATTTGGTACGTTTGCCCACTGACAAAGACATGATCAGTCTATAATTTTAATGGTAGGTTTATTTGAACAGTGAGAGACAGAATAACAACAAAGAAATCCAGAAAAATGCATGTCAAAAATGTTATAAATTGATTTTCATTTTAATGAGGGAAATAAGTATTTGACACCTCTGCAAAACATGACTTAGTACTTGGTGGCAAAACCCTTGTTGGCAATCACAGAGGTCAGATGTTTCTTGTAGTTGGCCACCAGGTTTGCACACATCTCAGGAGGGATTTTGTCCCACTCCTCTTTGCAGATGTTCTCCAAGTCATTACGGTTTCGAGGCTGAGGTTTGGCAACTCAAACCTTCAGCTCCCTCCACAGATTTTCTATGGGATTAAGGTCTGGAGACTGGCTAGGCCACTCCAGGACCTTAATGTGCTTCTTCTTGAGCCACTCCTTTGTTGCCTTGGCCGTGTGTTTTGGGTCATTGTCATGCTGGAATACCCATCCACGACCCATTTTCAATGCCCTGGCTGAGGGAAGGAGGTTCTCACCCAAGATTTGACGGTACATGGCCCCATCCATCGTCCCTTTGATGTGGTGAAGTTGTCCTGTCCCCTTATCAGAAAAGCACCCCCAAAGCATAATGTTTCCACCTCCATGTTTGACGGTAGGGATGGTGTTCTTGGGGTCATAGGCAGCATTCCTCCTCCTCCAAACACGGCGAGTTGAGTTGATGCCAAAGAGCTCCATTTTGGTCTCATCTGACCACAACACTTTCACCCAGTTCTCCTCTGAATCATTCAGATGTTCATTGGCAAACTTCAGACGGGCCTGTATATGTGCTTTCTTGAGCAGGGGGACCTTGCGGGCGCTGCAGGATTTCAGTCCTTCACGGTGTAGTGTGTTACCAATTGTTTTCTTGGTGACTATGGTCCCAGCTGCCTTGAGATCATTGACAAGATTATCCCGTGTAGTTCTGGGCTGATTCCTCACCGTTCTCATGATCATTGCAACTCCACGAGGTGAGATCTTGCATGGAGCCCCAGGCCGAGGGAGATTGAAAGTTATTTTGTGTTCCTTCCATTTGCGAATAATCGCACCAACTGTTGTCACCTTCTCACCAAGCTTCTTGGTGATGGTCTTGTAGCCCATTCCAGCCGTGGTCCTCTGTAGCTCAGCTGGTAGAGCACGGCGCTTGTAACGCCAAGGTAGTGGGTTCGATCCCCGGGACCACCCATACACAAAAATGTATGCACGCATGACTGTAAGTCGCTTTGGATAAAAGCGTCTGCTAAATGGCATATTATATTATTATTATTATTGTGTAGGTCTACAATCTTGTCCCTGACATCCTTGGAGAGCTCTTTGGTCTTGGCCATGGTGGAGAGTTTGGAATCTGATTGATTGATTGCTTCTGTGGACAGGTGTCTTTTATACAGGTAACAAGCTGAGATTAGGAGCACTCCCTTTAAGAGTGTGCTCCTAATCTCAGCTCGTTACCTGTATAAAAGACACCTGGGAGCCAGAAATCTTTCTGATTGAGAGGGGGTCAAATACTTATTTCCCTCATTAAAATGCAAATCAATTTATAACATTTTTGACATGCGTTTTTCTGGATTTTGTTGTTGTTATTCTGTCTCTCTGTTCAAATAAACCTACCATTAAAATTATAGACTGATCATGTCTTTGTCAGTGGGCAAACGTACAAAATCAACAGGGGATCAAATCCTTTTTTCCCTCACTGTAGTTATTTAAAAAGCATGTCCATCCAACTTATTATGTGACTTGTTAAGCACATTTTTACTCTTGAACTTACTTAGGCTTGCCATAACAAAAGGGTTGAATACTTATTGACTCAAGACATTTCATCTTTTCATATTTAATTAATTCCACTTTGACTGTATGGTGCATTGTGTGTAGGCCAGTGACACAAAATTGCAATGTTATTATTTTCAAATTCAGGCTGTAGCACAACAAAAGGTGGAAAAAGTCAAGGGGTGTGAATACTTTCTGAAGGCACTGTATACATTAAAAGTGGGCAGAATAAATATCCTTATGCAGGGGTCCAGTTTCTAAGACAACAGGTAATACATAACCCATATGGATTATCAATCCCTTCAAATCCACTCAGAACTGATTTGAAATCAAACATACCTCTGGACTTAATTCCAATCAAAACCCGCTACAGAACATGAACAGATGTAATTTAATTGATTACAAATTCAAACTTCACTGTCAAAGGTGTAAAAGTAGTGGTAATAAAACATCTCTAGTCTGCATATTCTGTTTGGCACTCCATCCATAGCTAGACTGCATGGAATCCATACCATCGTTGCCTGCCCTGAGGGTAGTGATGTCCTAACCGGACAGGACCAGACTATAGATCCTCTATACTCCTAGGCCTGTAATTTACCATCTGTCAATACCCTTTAAAGTTACACTCTGGGATTCTTTCCTCAGCAAAATGGCAGCCCGGTCACAAGAATTTAAATGACCATTAAACAGGCACCCAGATTTCAAGATTGCGGAGATGGACACAGAGGAGAGATGTGCCGAGCCTGATCCCCTGGTAGTACTAGTTCCACTTCAAACTCCTAGCCCACACAGATACAGACACAAACAGTGGGCATACCTCTCTGCTGGTCCAATGGGCCCTAAGGGTTGGTAAATGCTGATACAGCCCTGTGGCTAGCTCTGGCTGGCTACATCTGAAGGCCAGACACACACAGAGAAACTAATGAGCAATGCTGAAATACCAGAGACGATAAGATGCCAAGAAAATCCCCTTTTCTATCTTCATAATTAATAGCCTCTACACTAATCAAATGGGATTAGGGTATAAATTAATGTAATCGATAAATCAAAACTAGCTGTAGGAGGTGATTGAGGTCATCTGTGTTTCCACAGTGTCCCTGGATAGCCGTTTCTCAGACACTCCTCTCTTTTCCTATCCATCCCCTCTTCCTGTCCTCCTTTAGAACTAGGCTTATACCACATCCACAAGTTCCTCCAACAATCTCAGTCACCTCGACACGCACCAATGACAGAAACAAACACACATACCACCCCCCGAAACCAGTGGTGTAAAGTACTTAAGTAAAAATACTTTCAAGTACTACTTAAGTTGTTTTTTTTACTTTTACTTCACTACATTCCTAAAGAAAATAATGTACTTTTTACTCCATACATTTTCCCTGACACCCAAAAGTACTCGTTACATTTTGAATGTTTAGCAGGACAGGAAAATGGTCAAATTCACGCACTTATCAAGAAAACATCCCTGGTCATCCCTACTACCTCCAATCTGGCGGATTCACTAAACACAAATGCTTTGTTTGTAAATTATGTCTAAGTGTTGGAGTGTGGCCCTGACTATCCGTAATAAAAAAAGAAAAAGAAAATGGTGCAGTTTGGTTTGCTTAATATAAGGAATTTGAAATGATTCATACTTTTACTTTTACTTTTCATACTTAAGTATATTTAAAACCAAATACTTTTAGACTTTTACTCAAGTAGTATTTTACTGGGTGACTTTCACTTTTACTTGAGTATTTTTACCTTTACTCAAGTATGACGATTGGGTACATTTCCACCACTGCCCGACACACACACACCCACCCGAGTGAGTGAGTGTGCAAGATTAAACATGAATCAGATTCCTTTCCCGCTCATTGAACAGGGAGAGAGACCCGGCTTACCCAGTTCAGACTGTTATTTCAGCTTAATTGATGTTCACGATTCACAGTCCTCTCTTCTCTCTCTCCCTCTGTCTCTTCTGTTGTAGGAGAACAGAGAAGGCTGGGGTGGGGTTAAGCCTAAAGTCATAGAAAACTCGACAGGAGAATCAGAGGCTAGCTATCCTGGGCCATGACAATCTCTGCCCTTGCTTTGTAGAGTGTTGAAGTGTATTGAACAAACCAACTTAGCTAGGCTACATTACATGTGAACCAAGAGAAGAAACACAATATAAATGTAGTACCAGATTTTTTTTTAAAGCAATATAAGAAATAAATACATTTCATTTCTTCTCAGAAGCTGTCAATGCATACGGAAAGTATTCAGACCCCTTAACTTTTTCCACATTTTGTTACATTACAGCCTTATTCTAAAATTGATCAAATAAAAAAAATCCTCATCAATACTTACTCATTTTACACACAATACCCCACAATACCCCATAATGACAAAGCGAAAACAGGTTTTTTGAAATGTTTGCAAATGTATTAAAAATACATAATTTTGCATAAATTTGCAAAAATTTATAAAAACCTGTTTTTGCTTTGTCATTATGGGTTATTGTGTGTAGATTGATGAGGGGAAAAAAAGATTTAATCATTTTTAGAATAATACTTTCCGAATGCATTGTACTAGTTTGGTTCAGTTTAAGTTTATCAAATGTAATATTGTAGCGATGAAATACGAGGATTGAAATACTCTAGGCTTGGTTCCGACTTGAGTTATGGGGAGCTCTATTTCTTCCCTTGGCTGCTGTATGGATTCTAGGCATAGCCTGGTGTTTTGTTCAAAGGCTGCGAGTTTCAGAGCAATGTCCATGTGTGCTGTGTGTGTGAGACCCAGACTGTTTCTGTAATCTAATAACAGTTTCTATAGACACCAAGGACAGATATAGCCTCCAAACCAGCAGCCTGGTAACCAACAGACTCTGATGACTCGCAATGAGGGCAATCCTTAGAGAGAGAGAGAGAGAGAGAGAGAGAGAGAGAGAGAGAGAGAGAGAGAGAGAGAGAGAGAGAGAGAGAGAGAGAGAGAGAGAGAGGAGAGAGAGAGAGAGAGAGAGAGAGAGAGAGAGAGAGGAGAGAGAGAGAGAGAGAGAGAGAGAGAGAGAGAGAGAGAGAGAGAGAGAGAGAGAGAGAGAGAAGAGAGAGAGAGATATTATAGAGTGTGATACATTGAAGGAAGGACGAGAGAGGAAGTTGTACTGTCTTAGGAATGACCAGGGAGAGTTGCTTGCTAATATCAGTTACTTTCAGTGCCAAGACTAATATACCACCATATCATGCGCATAAACATGTAAACAAAATCGAGTCTATGAATAGAGGATGACTTACATCACATGAAATGTAAACAAATCCATCAATCTCCGAACCCATAGATCCAATCTATCATGTGTCTATCTTCATTCTAAACTAAAGGCATGTTCCTCTAGCCTGGTCCAAGATCGGTTTGTGTTGTATAGCCAACACTTATGGACACTATTTCCATAGGAGTTAGCAATACAGCACAAAACAGATCTGGGACCAGGCCAATGCTCCTCTAGGCAGGACCTGTATAGGTAGTGATTCATCTCTACGAGCCTCTTCGGACATTGTAGGACATCCATCAGAGTTAGGGGTCAGAGGTTGTGTGTAGACACAGGAAGGAGCCCCACCACACCACTAACCCCCTCTCGCTCTCCCTCTCTGTTGCAGCTGGTTGAGTGCAGTCAGTCGCAGCAGTGGTAGTATTGTGACAGGCAGGGCTGGGATACACAGCTGGAGAGGGAGCACACTCTCCTCTTTCCCCACACACACACACACACACACACACACACACACACACACACACACACACACACACACACACACACACACACACACACACACACACACACACACACACACACACACACACACACACACACACACACATTTCCTTACTTTAGTCCTTTCCTTTAGCAAACTTCTTGTAAGATGTATTCAGCACCTAATATACTAAAAACATCTCTATGTATTATCTTACTCATGCTGCTGCAGTAGAGACCTCGGGTAAATCCAATTAAACCTCTTAGATTCCTGCAGAAATCTGATTATGGGACTTACATGAACGGTAAATAGAGAGAAAGAGAGCGTGATGAGGGGAGAGAAAATGAGACTGGGAGAGAGAAAGAGGGATATGGAGGGCAGAGAAATCTTCAAAGCCCAACTATATTGGCTTCCACAGAGTGGGGTCGAGGGCCCAAACCAGTCCTATAGGAGACGCTAGCTAAAGGCCCCTAGGGGGGAACGAAGGAGTGTGTGTGTGTGTAGCGGCACACTGGAAGCTGTCCCTCCCTTCATCCCTCCCTCCCTCCTTCCTGCCAAAAGAAGAAAGAGAGAGAGAGAGACCAAGTGGAAATGATGATTTAGCACCAATCACTCCAAATCATTAAGGTACATCTCACAAAGTCGGCCTACAGAAGAGTAATGTAACATTATCCATCCCTCGTCTCTATTATGGCCAGAGGGCCACACAAACAGACAGCTTATATCACACAGACAGAACTCCGTATGCTGGGCCTGAGAAAGACTTCGGTATCTAGATAGAAGCCTGAGGAGATAGATACATTAGATAGTCTTTTTAAAAGAAGAGCCATTGACTTGACTATGGTGAATAAAACGAGAGAGCTAAGTTCGGAGGGAAAAGCTTGTTGAATGTCAGATAAGAGATATTGTATTACAGTGGGAACACTCAGCCCCTACCATTCCTCATCGGTGTTGTTCTAAGGGGAGAGACAGAGTGGTGTTGTGACTAGAATGTTAACCTGCGTTAT
>NC_139992.1:29530773-29833400 GCF_964263955.1 Coregonus lavaretus | reverse complement strand
TAATATAATTGTTTTTTGGAACAAATATTTGTTTCCTTTCTCATAGGCCCTAATATTGGGCCTAATCTTCCAAAGCTCTGAATGAATTTGAGCCATGTCACTTTCTCACAGAGAAGAGAGAGAGAAGGGCTAGTGTTTCATTAGTAAAGGGAGCCAGTAGCAGGCTGTAGAGGTCCATCTCAGTCTGGTCTCCTGTTGTCCCTAGAGGGCCCTTCCTCTCCCCTGGGCCTGAGGTTGAGATGTCAGAGCACCAGTGTTAATGGTTACCTAACATTTGACATCAGGGTGTGTCTGGAGTAGTGAGGAGGAAGGTTGGGGGTTGGAATGTGTGTGTGTGTGTGTGTGTGTGTGTGTGTGTGTGTGTGTGTGTGTGTGTGTGTGTGTGTGTGTGTGTGTGTGTGTGTGTGTGTGTGTGTGTGTGTGTGTGTGTGTGTGTGTGTGTGTGTGTGTGTGAAAACACATTATTCTGATGGTCTGATGGAGGGGGGCAGGGGTGCCCCTCGAGGGACAGCCGGGGGTCAGCATTGTCAAGGAGACCTCAAGAGTCCCAATTGTTATTGGCGAATGTGAAAGCAGGGCTTATGAATGTAGGACACAAGGGACTAGTGACCACGAACCTCTGGACACTCATAGGGCCAGACTGTCTTTTGTTACACAGAAAAGACAAGTCATTGAGAAACTAATTATGGTTGAGAAGGAAAGGCTTAGAGAGGTTTCATTCTTGGTAAATAGAAAGAGAGAGAGAGAGAGAGAGAGAGAGAGAGAGAGAGAGAGAGAGAGAGAGAGAGAGAGAGAGAGAGAGAGAGAGAGAGAGAGAGAGAGAGAGAGAGAGAGAGAGAGAGAGAAGAGAGAGAGAGAGAGAGAGAGAGAGAGAGAGAGAGAGAGAGAGAGAGAGAGAGAGAGAGAGAGAGAGAGAGACCTTAAAGGTGCTAGGCAATTTGCCATTTCGGGAACTTGATGCGATTTGAAAGAAAAGCCTTCACAGAGAGACAAACAGCTGTCAAAATGACAGCATTCTCTCATGGGGATAGGATGCCTCTCTCCCACTTCTGCCTGAAACAAGTCAATATGAAGGCCTGTATAACATCAATGCTCTATATTACAGTTGAAATAGTCCCCTGTAGCTCAGTTGGTAGAGCATGGCGCTTGCATTGCCAGGGTTGTGGGTTCTGTTTCCCACGGGGGGGCCAGTATGAAAATGTATGCACTCACTAACTGTAAGTCGCTCTGGATAAGAGCGTCTGCTAAATGACTAAAATAAAATAAAAAAGAACCTCTACTACAGTGTCTATGTGAGGGTGTGAGCTATGGGTGTTTGCATTAGTGTAATCTTTAACTTAACAGAACAAAGTCTACTGCTGTATAAGAGGACATCTTTCACACAAATTATTTCTGCGTGACGTACCGACGAATGCAGATAACCCATCTTACATATATTACACTACACTGTATGGGCTGTACAACATAATCAGCAACAAGGCACTCCTCGTTTTCACCGAAATTGCAGCAAAATCCCCCAGCACGAACTGCTGACTAAGGCTATGTAAAGCACGAGAACCATTTCAGTGTGTGAATGCGTGAGACAGACATTGCAGCAGTTTTGATCATCACACTTAACCATTCCTGCTAACCTAAGTGAAAAAAGGGGACAACATAAGCTGTTCACATCTAACGTGAGTTCTTTGAAGAAGGTGTCTCGCGTGCCATGATGTTGATATGGGCAAACCGCATTTCTGCAGTGAAAAAAAAACAACATTGGTTTAAAAAATAAGGGCACCTGGTCTAATAGCACCGTTTATGAACCCAGGCAACCACCACAGTACAGTATCACACAAACAGTATAAAGCAGAAGAACCAGATCCTACCACTCACTAAACACAGACAGCACTTCAGCTAGGGCCTAAGCTCCGCGTCGCTTCAATAGAACGCGCAGTCAACTACACACAGTTCCAGACGATACATATAATATAACAAAGCGACTTACAGTCATGCGTGCATACATTTTTGTGTATGGGTGGTCCTGGGGATCGAACCCACTACCTTGGCGTTACAAGCGCCGTGCTCTACCAGCTGAGCTACAGAGGACCACAATATGATATTACAACTGTGATATCTATTCTCTATCTCACATATATTTATTACACTTTTTCCACTCTGCAAGCAGCAAACTATTTCAGGTGACTGGAAAGAGTGGAAAACCAAAATAGCTTACTTTCAAATGCTTCTTCGCATCATTTAATTCAACTCTCGGTCATACCAGACCATGAAAATCCCCACTGAGATATCCATCTTGAATAAATTCCTTTGCTTACTCATTCAACTCTGCCAGCAGGAAACTAGGCCTATTTTAAACCTCTAAATAGAAGGCCAGAAGAATATGATTTACGAACAAGGCGTTTTCTTTAGGTAATAAGACAGGTCATTACAGGTAATAATAATAATAATAAGACATGGTAATAAGCGGCTCAGCCCTTTGCATTTATACATTCGAGGTGCTCTTACCGGAGACAGAGACAGTCATGGGGGCCTCTAGAGGTCTGTTGTTATCCAGGTCTCTGCTGAGCTTTAGTTCCCCCGTGTCTGCGTTCAGCACCAGTAGGTTCAGCTCATTCCCCGACTCAAAGCTGTAGTGGAGTTTATCCGACACGTCCGGGTCATGGGCAGGCACCTTCCCTATGATCCCTGAGGGGAAACTATTGGACTTGTTGGTCACATAGTTGTTGAAGATAATCTCAAAGTTCTGCAGAACCGGGTCGTTGTCATTGATGTCGACTAAACGGATGTGGACTGTGGCCCGGCTGACGAGGGGAGCGGACGTGGCCTGGACCACAATGACGTACTCGGTTCTGGACTCGTAGTCGAGGTCCGTAAGGGCGGTGAGGTCGCCTTTGAAGATGTCCAGCTTAAAGACCTCAGGAATGTTCCCCTCGACGATCTGGTACATGATCTGAGCGTTGGTTCCCTCATCTGGGTCGGTGGCGCTGATCCGAGCCACAACGGAACCGACGGGACTGTTCTCCTCTACGTAGATAAACAGTTCGTCCTTCTCGAACACGGGCGCATTGTCGTTAATATCCAGCACCGACACCTGGATGTCCACCGCTGCTTTGAGAGGAGGAATCCCCTTGTCCACAGCGAAGGCCTTCAGGGTATACACAGGCACGTTCTCTCTGTCTAGCTTCCTGGCTGTTCTGATGATGCCAGAGTAGGGCTCGATGAAGAAGTCCCCCTCCCCGTCATCTCCACCCTGGAAGGTGTAGCTCAGCCTACCGTTGGACCCGGAGTCCCTGTCGGAGGCAGATATCTGGAGCACACTGGTGTAAACGGGTGCGTCCTCGAATACAGTCCCCTGATACATGTCCCGTAGGAACTGAGGTGTGTTGTCGTTGGCATCCAGGATTATTATCTCCACATAGGTTGTATCGGACTTCTGAGGAATGCCGTTGTCCCTGGCAATTATGGCTAGCGTGTACGACGCCTGGTCCTCGTAGTCTATCTCCATCTGGGTGGTGATGGCGCCCGTGTCGGGGTCGATCTTAAACTGGGGTACGTTGTCCTCCATGATGTACGTGATGCGAGCGTTCTCACCCGTGTCTTCGTCGGTGGCGCTAATGACGACCACGGTGGACCCTATGGGCCGGTCCTCGCTAATCATCACCTGGTAGTTGGCGCTCTGGAACACGGGACGGTGCGTATTGGCGTCCGTGACGTTGATGAACACCTGTGCCATGTCATAACGCGTGCCGTCCGAGGCCGTCACCGTCAGGATGTACTGGCGCTCCTGTTTGTAGTCTAAGGGTAATGCCAAGGTGATGAGCCCGCCTCCACTCTGACTGGTGATGGCGAAACGGTTCCTGGTGTTTCCGCTAGAGATCTGATAGGTTACGACGCTATTTACATCCCTGTCGACGGCTGTCACTGTCAACACACTGGTCCCCACCACAGCATCCTCATTAATCTTTAGAGAATACACCTTCTCTGTGAAGGTCGGGATGTTGTCGTTCACATCTAGGACCGTGATGCTCACGCTGGCCGAGGATGACATCACAGGTATCCCACAATCCCTTGCTTCCATGCCGAAGGTATAGAACTCAGTGGTTTCCCTGTCGAGCTCCACGGCGACCGTGATCCACCCAGTGCTGTTGTTGATGGTGAAGGGGAAACCAGCGGAGGTGTCGGTGAGACGGTACTCCAGACGGGCATTATCCCCAGAATCAGCGTCTATAGCCTGGATGTGGATTACTGAGTAGCCAATGGCCACATTCTCGAGCACAGTGGCTTGGAACGGCGTGCTGACGAACATAGGAGCGTTATCATTTACGTCAACCACCTGGACCACCACCATCCCAGTCCCATTGATCAACGGAGGCCTGCCGCCATCCTGAGCTTTAATCCGTAAATTATACTCCCTAATCATCTCGTAATCCAGGGGATTAATGACATCGATGACCCCAGTGGGAGAGTGGATGTAGAATTGTCCCTTTACGTTGCCACTGATGATGCTGTAGTGGACCTTAGCGTTGTTTCCCTCGTCTTTGTCCGTGGCCTCGACCTGAGTGACTTTAGAGTTGACGGCCACGTTCTCAGGGATTTGGACCACGTAACGTTTCTCACTGAACTGGGGGTAGTTGTCGTTCTCGTCCTCTACAGAGATGTTGACGGTGGCCGTGGCGCTCCGGGGTTCAGGGTCTTTCCCCTGGTCGTTGGCTTCCACGATCAGCTGGTACTGGGACATGGTCTCTCTGTCGGGCCGCTCTCTGATCCTCACCAGCCCGTGGCGTGGGTCGATCTCAAAACCAGCGTTCACTCCGTCGCTGTTGACTATTTTATAGACCATATTGGCGTTGGAGGGTGCGTCCCCGTCTGTGGCTCTTATGGTCATGACCTCAAAGCCCACTTCTACATTCTCCCGTATGGTTACCCGGTATTCAGTCTGCTCGAACACCGGCCCGTGGTCATTGGTGTCGCTGACCGTCACGGTGAGGTAAGACGTGGCTGAGCGCTGTGGGGAGCCGTTATCTGTTACCATTACTTTGAAGACGTGTGTGTCTTTGACCTCCCTGTCTAAAGGCTGCACTGTTGTAATAGCACCTGTCTGAGGGTTTATTACAAAAAAGTCGTTGGATCTGCTGTCAAAGAGGGCCTCCATTCCATACTCTATTCTACCGGCCTCTCCATCATCAGGATCAGTGGCCTTTAGTGTGATGACGCGGGTCCCTGATGGTTCATTCTCGGGAACAGACACCTGGTAGTTGGGGAGCTGAAACTGGGGGGGTGTGTTCACATTTCTCCGTTTTCGGTGGTTCCATTTGCCAGGCACAATCTGGATGGTGTGTGATGATGATAACTGCTCATGGCTCTCTCCCTCAACCACTGTCACCAACCGCAACCTCGCGCGCACGGAGACGCGGACGCGCCAATCACTCAGAGCACGCAGTGTACAATGCAAATGCACCTCGCTCAGCTCTCCGTGACCCAAACAGTAGTCGTCGTCCAGCAATAGATTGCCATGTTTAAATACTGCTCTCAAGTCTTTCCCAGTAGTACATGAAGCAGAAAAAGTGGTATTTCGCGTAAAGGCAGGCAAAAGGTCTGTTACATTCACAAGCAAATTACCTGCGGATAAGCAGGAAGTTGATTCCAGTTTGGAAAGGTAATTGATGTGAATGTCGGGCTTACCTATTATCCTCTTTCTCTTGTATTTGATAAAACAGTCCTGTCCGTGTACAAATGTATTGAAATGTGTCAAAACAAAATTTTCAGACGTCAACGACCCTATCCTGATATAGACAGGCACCGGGTTCCTCAATAAGCGCACACAATCCACTTTTCGGTACATACGGAGAGCTCCTTCTTGCCATTCCACTTGTAAAAAGTTCTGAATGTATTTAGGAGTTAAAGTCCTGTCGATTTTGTAAGTCCAACCGGGCCCCAGGGACAAATTTGCCAAAACGGTCCCAGTTTGTAACGTCTCCGAAAGGTGTAGCTCGAAACATCCCAGCAAGGGCACATTGAATAGAACACATACCCAGATCCAATACATCGGTAATTCCATGGTTTAAAACTCCAACAAATCCCATTCAACACCTCCACAAAAACATTAACTATCCCTCTCCCTTTTTCTTTTATCCTTCATGGTGAAGTTTTGAAGTATCAATAGTGTCCACGGAGCGCAGTCACATTATTCCACCGGCAAGTTTTAAATAACTACAAAATGGCTCCGCGGCTCCCCTCCTCCGAGAGTCGATTAAACCTGTTCTGTTCGGCTCACTGGGACACTTTCGCAGGGGGCTTTCTCATGGAGATTCGGACGTGTCCTGAGCTGTTGACGATTGCGCATTTGGACAATTGTTATAACAATACAGAGCGCTTGTTAACACGCGCATTGTGTGTTTGAGGGCCACTAGAACTTTGTTATAAAACAAGTTTGGTATCATTGAAACTTTCTCTGATGTTTTGAGATGAAAGTTGTGTATTGAGTTTGTCACCTGGGAAAATGGTACGTTGTTAGAGATGAGTCTGGCCACGGTTCCAAGAAAATGAGCACACAATTATCTATTGGAAAAGGTTAAGCTATTTGGTCAATGAGTCGCTATTGTCATGGTTAGTAGTCTAGAACTCAGCATTAGCATATCCATTCTGAATAAATAGTTTAAAATAATTTATTGATTTAGACTTGGCCCATGTGCTTGGATTTCTATTATGGAGTTGGATTATATACACTTATTATGGTCAGTTAATGTATCTATTTTCAGAATATACATAACTCTCCAGATCATCCAATTTAAATTAGATTATAATCCATAGCTTCCTCCATCCTACCATTTATGTTGGTATCCATATCAATGTAGCCTTGTTCAACGAAAAAGTGACCCTTAACGTTACCTGTTTGTAATGTATGCTGATTTAATTCATTCACAAGTTTTGGCGAATTGTAGGTTTTATTCCCACGGAAATCACATCACCGTTGAAAATGAAGGTATGCATGGAACTAAATTAAATAATGCATAATCTGCAAAGCCATTGAACAGGTACAGGTAACTGCCAAAATAAAGAAAACACCAACATAAAGTGTCTAAATAGGGCGTTGGGCCACCACGAGCCAGAACTGCTTCAATGCACCTGGGCATAGATTCTACAAGTGTCTGGAACTCTATAGGAGGGATGCGACACCATTTTTCCACAAGAAATTTCATAAATTGGTGTTTTGTTGATGGTGGTGGAAAACGCTGTCTCAGGCACCACTCCAGAATCTCCCATAAGTGTTCAATTGGGTTGAGATCTGGTGACGGCCATGGCGTATGGTTTACATCACTTTCATGCTCATCAAACCATTGTGATTACTCGTGCCCTGTGGATGGGCACGAGTCCTCTGTAGCTCAGCTGGTAGAGCACGGCTCTTGTAACGCCAAGGTAGTGGGTTCGATCCCCGGGACCACCCATACACAAAAATGTATGCACGCATGACTGTAAGTCGCTTTGGATAAAAGTGTCTGCTAAATGGCATATTATTATTATTATTGTCATCCTATGGGGGCATAGCCATGGCAGCCAAAATAATGGGGTGCCCAGCATTTTATACACCCTAACTAAGCATGATGGGGTATTAATTGCTTAATTAACTAAATAACCGCACCTGCTTTCAACATACTTGGTATCCCTCATTTACTCCAGTGTTTCCATTATTTTGGCAGTTTCCTGTACATTCCACCTGGTATAACATAAATACTGTTACTTTAACCACCAGAAACAGTGAATAGGCGAAGTATAGAAGGCTCAGTATAACTTGTGTGTGTTCGCCCCCTTGTGGCGAGAGTGGAAGAGGACGTGAAACAGTAGCTACAGAGGTAAAGTGAATCACATACTTCAGCTGGATTTCTTCAGAGAGGTTTTCTGCTGGCCACAAAAATGCAAGAAATCACTTATAATTTAAAACAATCCTAAATTGAATCACTTACTCTTCATTTCTGAATTCAAGTTATTCTCCATTTACAGATTGCATATTTTATACAGTAGTATGCGCTCCAGCAGGTATATCTCACTGGTCATCCCCAAAGCCAACACCTCCTTTGGCCGCCATTCCTTCCAGTTCTCTGCTGCCAATGACTGGAACGAATTGCAAAAATCTCTGAAGCTGGAGACTCTTATCTCCCTCACTAACTTTAAGCATCAGTTGTCAGAGCACCTTACCGATCACTGCACCTGTACACAGCCCATCTGAAATTAGCCCACCCAACTACCTCATCCCCATATTGTTATTTATTTTGCTCATTTGCACCCCAGTATCTCTATTTGCACATCATCTCTTGCACATCTATCATTCCAGTGTTAATACTAATTGTAATTATTTTGCACTATGGCCTATTTATTACCTTACCTCCATAACTTTCTACATTTGCATACACTGTATATATATTTTCTATTGTATTTTTGACTTTATGTTTTGTTTTACCCCATATGTAACTCTGTGTTGTTGTTTTTATCGCACTGCTTTGCTTTATCTTGGCCAGGTCGCAGTTGTAAATGAGAACTTGTTCTCAACTGGCTTATCTGGTTAAATAAAGGTGAAATAAAGAAAGAAAGTTAAAAAATAATGCAGTTCAAAATGTGTTTAGGTGAAATGGCACCAAAGGAAAAGGCACTCTACTTGTTTGGATTTTCACAAAATATGGATTTAACATTTTCTAATAATCTGTCCAAATAAATAAATTAGACAATGAATTACCATGTGCATGATTGTAACAAGTCCACACAATCAAATAATACTGTACCTCACAAGTACCCTAATAGGAAGAAGTATGTACTCACTAATTGTAAGTCGCTCTGGATAAGAGCGTCTGCTAAATGACTAAAATGTCAATTGGATCACTAAAAAGTATCAACTGAGGGCAACAGTCCAGAGGAAGTTTGAGTGTGTGTTTCTTGGAGAGTGGACAGGTCCAAAAGCATGATCAGTGTGCTCTTCTGTTCTACAGTAGTGGTTCAGAGAATGGGATAAGGCTTGTGGAAGTACAGTAGTCTTGTCCATCAGCAGTGTGACTGAAGTCTGGAAGGTTAGGTCCATATCGATAGTGGATAGGCCTGGGCCTAGGTCTGTTTCTAGGAAGTCTCTCTCAGGCTCAGCTGGCTGGTTCCAGAGTCCTCTCCTTGGCCACAGGGGCTTCTTTCATGCGGTCTCGTCTCTGTTGGAGTGTGTGCTCTGTGGGGCCCAGACGGACGATCTTCCCACTGCCAAGACACTCGTCCCCCTTGTACAGCACTGCAAACTGGGGGGAGATGAGAGAAGTGAATAAGGAGAAGTTAGAAGTTAGAAGGGAGGGTAGTGAGGAGCAGACACTGACGGAAGCTTTGAAGCAAAGCTATTCATTCAATGTCGAGGTAGATAAGACAGGCACAGAAAATTGATGTTAGTGGGAGACATTGATGCTGAATATTGACTCCTAGTCCCTCTGAACTAACCTCCACATTTGAGCGCACGCAACACACACCACTATTCTCTATCGCTTCTCTATTCATCTACCCTCACTCTGGCCTCGAGCCCAGAGCTCCAAGACAAACGCGTCTCGGCCATATTGTTTTCTCAGAGCAGTGGGTTATGGGATAGCGCATGAAGAAAGGGGGTAATCCAAGCGTGGACAAGGGTCTTTGTACCCTGACTAGAGTCTGGAGTAATCCCTGTCAGGGAAACCAGACACACTGGAGCAGCTGGCTACGTTTGTTGGGCCTATGATAGGCCTTTGTTCGCTGGCTAATCAGGATCTTAAGGAATAACACACTGGGACTAACACTAATGCACCAGCTCACACAGATTAACTAAAACCACTGTAACGATACATGGGTTGGCTTTACTCCTAAAAGCTGACCTAATGACAATAAATCAATTTGAAAATGGCCTAAAGAAATTTTACTCATAGTTTAAATTCTTCGGAGAAAAAAACATCCCTAGAAAGTAACGAAACCAACTGCCCAAACTCTGAAAAGGGTGAGACAGGCAGCTTACATGTCTACGTGTGGGAAACAACAGAGAGTTTACCTGTCCTGGTGTGAGTGCTCTGATTGGCTGAGACAGCATGATCCACACAGAGCCATCCATGTTCAAGGTCACAGTGCAAGGGGCTGGAGATACACAACCTCACTGTGTTATTAACATGTTACCAACACTTTTGAAGTGTACATTTTTTACCCAATAAAGCTGTTTTTAAGCCATATGGGAGGTAAAGGTATTGTTTATTAGATTTTAATTTTTCTCCCCAATTTCATCATATCCAATTACGATCTTGTCTCATCGCGGCAACTCCCCAACGGGCTCGGGAGAGGAGAAGGTCGAGTCATTTGTCCTCCGAAACATGACCCGCCAATCCGCGCTTCTTAACACCTGCCCGCTTAACCCGGAAGCCAGCCGCACCAATGTGTCGGAGGAAACACTGTTCAACTGAGGACTGAAGTCAGTCTGCAGGCACCCGGCCCACCACAAGGAGTCGCTAGAGCGCGATGAGCCAAGTACAGCCACCCCGGCCAAACCCTCCCCTAACCCGGACGATGCTGGGCCAATTGTGCACCGCCCTATGGGACTCCCGGTCACAGCCGGTTGTGACACAGCCTGGGATCGAACCCAGGTCTGTAGTGAAGCCTCAAGCACTGCAATGCAGTGCTTTAGACCGCTGCGCCACTCGGGAGGCCCAGGTAAACGTGTCATGTGACTCACTGAGAGGCATCTGGTGGATGAAGCGGAAGTGACACTCCATCATCTTAGTCTGGATCAGCTCAGTGGGAGGGTCCTCTGTTATCCAATGGAAACGATCTGTTCGTACCGTGTCTCTGAATAGAGCCGGGTGATTGGTGGTCGGACCCTGATGTTAGGGAGTTTAGAATCAAGAATCCAATTGAGAATCAACAGCAAATAACAGCAAGGAGGTGGGAGATCTGCCTCATAGCCTGTACTGTAGTTAGGCCAGATGTTTAGGACTAAATTAGCTATAACAGTATTGAAGAGGTAGAAACCATTCCTTACCACATACACTTCTCCAGTAGTGATGTCTTTGTCCACAACAAACCATGCGTCCCTCTGCCCACCAATCCTAGCCCTTTGGCCTAGTGTCAGGGTGAACCAACCTGAGAGGAAGAGGAGGAAGAACAGGCAGAGAACCAGTCGTTAATGTAAAGGTTTACCATTGGAAGAGCAGTACTCTTATAAGGATAGTGGGATAAGCAGTAACATAGAAGATACCACTGAGGATATCACACAGCATTACCCTTATGTTCACCCATGATCTTCCCATCCTCAATGGAGACAAAGTTCCCCGGTTTCGGCTCTAAATACTGACAGAAAAACAGCAATGCAGATATTGTTATTACACACAAACATGTTTATTCATTACTATGGCCAGTGTATCTCAATAATTAACTTGATACAGTACCGTACATGTTGTGTATGTATTTGAATTCCATACCTCTAGAATGAAATCCTCAAAGTTCCTCTCTCCAATAAAGCAGATGCCCATACTCTGGAAACAGATAATGATATTCAGTGTTCCCACACTGTCCACAAAAAAATACAATTGACTTTGTAAAATAGATTGCTCTATGTCAATACAGTGTAATTACAACAACACAACACAATGCAATTCAATTATGTTAAGCTTTGGTAATCTGTAGGCAGCTCAGAGAGGAGAGATGATCAATACTTTATCTACACTCCCGTCCGTATGCATTTGGACAGCAAAGCAAACATTTAAAATTTTGCTCTATACTCCAGCATTTTGGATTTGAGACCAAATGTTTCATATGAGGTGAAAGTACAGAATGTCACCTTTTATTTGAGGGTATTTCCATAAATATCTGTTTTACCGTTGAGAAATGAAAGCACTAGTCCCCACCCCCATGTGTAGAAGTCATAAGTATTTGGACAAATTCACTTATAGTGTATCAACAACAGGGGATGTTAGCATTTTTGGGGCAGTATGATCTTTATTCATGATTTTGGGGGTATGATCATCATTATTTATTAATGATTATCCGTAATCAGACCAGGCACCACACCCTAATAGGCTATATTCCCCCTTTACTCATATCAGAATGAAACTTTACCAGTTGAAAGTATACAGTGGGGAGAACAAGTATTTGATACACTGCCGATTTTGCAGGTTTTCCTACTTACAAAGCATGTAGAGGTCTGTAATTTTTATCATAGGTACACTTCAACTGTGAGAGACGGAATCCAAAATCCAGAAAATCACATTGTATGATTTTTAAGTAATTAATTTGCATTTTATAGATTCCGTCTCTCACAGTTGAAGTGTACCTATGATAAAAATAAACCACCATAATTTGCAAATAAATTCATTAAAAATCCTACAATGTGATTTTCTTGATTTTTTTTTCTCATTTTGTCTGTCATAGTTGACGTGTACGTATGATGAAAATTACAGGCCTCTCTCATCTTTTTAAGTGGAAGAACTTGCACAATTGGTGGCTGACTAAATACTTTTTTCCCCCACTGTACATAGGACAGTGTATCTGTCTGTCTGTTTGGTTAGTTACCTCTTTCTTCTTCAGGACGTGTTGGAAGCCGGCCTCGGCTGCAATCTTCTTCACGTAGTCTTTGGTGAGTCCCGACAGGGGAAAGACTGTATGCCGCAAAGAATCCTGCGACATCTGGCTGAGGAAGAATGTCTGGTCCTTAAAGCGGTCCGCTCCTTGGTACAACCTCACCGCTTCAACGGAGATAAAAAAGGGTTAAAAATCTGAGACACCAATCCAATGACAGTCCTATAATATAGGTCCCTATATCAAATATAACCAATGGTTGTACTCATTCAAGTTCCCAGAATTTCTCTACACATATCAAATGTCTACAGACTTACAAATAAAAGCATTTCACATTTGAATTTCGGTACCCTAGTTCGGTACCCTGGACCGTTTTTGGTCTCCGTTTTTGATTTCACAAGACCTGAAAATAACTGTTTCAGGGCGCACATTCTACATGACGTTAGCGAGCTAACTTCTTTACAGCGGTCAAAAAAGTTCCATGCGACTCACGCTGCCGCGTCACAATACTTGGTACTCTGATCCTGGATCTTGGACCCGCTACTCACACAGGTCCAGGATTAGTTTCAGCCAGGGTTCGTTTGCGTTTCACACATGCTTTATAAAGCGGATCAGGGTACCAAACGCTCCAGGATCTGGATCATAAGGGGATATGTGAAAGCGCCCAAAGTCTACGTATTATTATAAAGAGGTAAGATTGACATGATAATAATAACAACACATTGGTATGAGAAAAGCACAGAAAGAGGTTGAGAGGAGTTTGTTGTTCTTACGGTTCCTGATCTCAAAGCGGTCTCTGAAGACATGTTGAGGGGGAGGAGCCACGTGTCTCTGTTGGAAGAGTCCTGAGATGTCCTGGCATAGTGACCTGTCGCCATGGCATCAGCACCTAGGGGGAAATCAGCAACAACCCAATATCTGCTTTTTTTAGTACAAGCTCAGTTTCTTTAATGGTCCTTGAAGTTCTTAGCATACTTGGATATTTTTATAATATAATACTAAGCATACTAATAATACTGAACATTATTATTAGGCTACATACCCAAGCTGTTGATGGCATAACTGTAGAAGTGGTTGAATTTGATGTGTTTATTGCACAGAATGTCTGGATTTGGTGTCCTGCCCTTCTCATATTCCTTCAAAAGATTGCTGAAGAAAGGAGACAGTGGTCAGACATTGAGAGAGAACAATCTGGGGTATATTCATTTCAGGTCCCTCCCCATTTCTGTTTGGTTCTTAAACGGTAAACGGTTTACTTTGCAAGACAATGAACACACCCCAAATCTAGCCTTGTGACACCAGCCTAATCTCGCGATAACTCACATATTTCAATTAGGGTGAGTGCAATCATTTAATTAACGAGGTTACCTACGTGAACACTTCGTGCCAGTACTCATTGACGTAGGATACTTGATGGAAGGGTATGTCCAGATTCTGGCACACTTTGTAGGCATCTTCACAGTCCCTTTCGGAGGAACACACCCCCTTCTCATCCAGGGAATCCCAGTTCTTCATAAACACTCCAGTAACGTGGTACCCTGTCAATAAAACAAATCATTGGGAAGACGTTATACTTACAGTAAACAAGTAACATTATATATAAAATAATAACACAAATATTCCGTTTACTCATTTAAAAAATCTTAGGTTTACTTGTATCGTCTCAAGGAGTTTTTAGCTAGCTAGCTAATGTTGAGTGCTCCAGTGAAGGAATGTCTCACCTCTTCTTCCGAGTAACAAAGCCGTTACAGAGCTGTCAACTCCCCCAGACATCGCGCACACGATATGTCTCACAACACCCATGATTTTCACAACTATTTGCCACGAAAATATGTTTTAAATTGTCTAATTCAGGTTACAACTTCACTTTTTCAGATAGACGCGACCATTTCTTCGGTCCGTCTCAAAACAATGTCCGACTAGAAACAAGTCGCGTTGGCTTTACCTTCAGCTGTTGTTTACTTGTGTTGTGTTGCGGGGTGCCAGAATAACTGTAACACTGTGTAAACATAACGGAGCTGTTGAAATTCTGCTCCGTAAATTGAGTAAAAATCGTGAAAATCCATACATTTGCATATTTTTCGAAAGTATCAAGGTACGTGGACTAGTATTATACAACTGTGTCTCTGATTATATTGACTGCTACAACAGGAAAGGTGGAATATATTGTACAAATGTGTACATCTGTAGTAACAGTTCCACAATGTCAATGGTGAGATAATTTTGTGTTACGTAATTTCATTAAACTCGTTTTGCAAGTATTAACAGAGCAGAAGAATTCAACAAAATATAATGTTTATTTTGGTGGAAAGGAGCTAAGCAAGTCATATAAGGATAATCCTCCTCACGAAGTCTATGCAAATGAATGTTTTTAGGATAATCCCACCAAAGACTGTTTCGAACCTCTTTGATACAACTCTGTGGTTGTCTTCCAGCATGGTGGACGTGCCAGTATCAGCGAAAGCCATCACTTTGGATCTGCTAAGAGATGCCAGAGAGACAGTGAGGACCAGTCCTTTGGGAGTCATCAACACTCCTATGATCCCATGGTGCCAAACAACACTACCGCTCAACATCCCCTGTAACATCCACATCAAACTGGAGAACATGCAGAGAACTGGTGAGTTTGTGTATGAATTAAATGCCTTAGTCAGGCACATTTACATTACTACTGTATAAGTTTCAATTAATAATGTAGGCTGTTTTGTAATAGATATATTGATGGACATTGTTGATGTTGGACATTGAGAGTGATACAATAACAGCAGTTTCTGTCATTGTGTTAATTGCCAGGTTCGTTTAAGGTAAGAGGAGTGGCCAACCAGTTCGCCAGGAGACCAAAAGGAGCCCATTTTGTCACCATGTCTGCAGGGAACTATGGGAAGTCTTTTGCGTATGCCTCTAAACACTACGGCTCCAAGGGGAAAGTGGTGATGCCAGAGACAGCCCTTGTATCCAGATCTACACTCATACAAGTAAGGTTCTTGTTTCCAATTGACTGCTTCAGTCTTTAATTGTATCATCTAAAATTACACATCTGAAAATAACCAAACATATCAGTGAGTTGTTGAGTACAATTGCTGTGCACCCGCTCCAGAATTTTGGATGTGAGGTGGAACGGGTGCCTACGACCTGTCTGATGAACGTGGTGAATCGTTGTGTCCAGGAGGAAAACATGACGTTCCTCCACTCATACGATGACCTGGACCTGATTGCAGGACATGCCAGGTACAGAACAGCTGAACAAGGCAACACAACCAGCTTTATGCGGGCCTTTTCCCTCTTTTTGAGGGAAAATAAAATGCTGGTCTGTCTCTCGCTGTCTGTCTCTGTCACTCCCCCCCCCCACCCCCCTACCCTTGCCCCCTCTCTCTCTCCCCCTCTCTCTCTGTGCTGTAGTCTAGGTTTTGAGGTGCTGGAGGTGATGCCCCAGCCTGATGTAGTGGTGGTGTGCTGTGGAGGAGGAGGTCTACTGGCTGGGGTGGCCGCTGCCATCAAACTGGCCGGCTGCGAGAAGACAAGGATCTATGGAGTAGAGCCAGAAGGAGGTACATAACACCTGTTGGTTAAACCTCACCAAGACAATATCAGGCAGGGCTTTTTACAACTACGATACACCACTAACGGATGTACATGAACATACACATGGGGCAATATACTGAAGGGTTGATATACAGTATGACCATTTTGTTGACCTTATTTTCCTGTCTTTGATTCATTAGCCTGCACCATGTACAAAAGTTTCATCGAGAAGAAGCCTGTCAGCATGGACACCAAGAGCATTGCGTCAGGACTGGCGCCACCTTTTGCAGGTACAGTACACCTCAGAGAAGTAGATTGGCTAGACTTAAATAAATCCTAAAAGATCAGGACATAAGAGGGAACAACTTTGTCTTCATCTGGAATGAACCATAGCCAAGCAAACAAATCTGTGAAATGTACCTTCTTTACCTGTGCTAACTCCCTGATGTGTTTTGTACCATAAGGCACAAACATCTACCATTGCTAACTGCCTGGTGTGTTGTGTCCCTCCCAGGCACCCTGCCCTATGAGCTGTGCCAGCTTTACGTTGAGGAGATCGTACTGGTGAACGATGAGGAGATCAAGGCTGCCGTGTCGACCCTGTACAGGGCGGGGCTCCTGGTGGAACCGTCGGGGTCCGCGGCGTTCGCAGCCATCGCTAACGACAGAATCCCTGACATTGCTGGGAGGAACGTGGTGGTCATCCTCAGTGGAGGAAACATTGGCAAAGACGAGCTCACTAACTTCCCTGATTGAATGTCTAGTTACTTACTTGCTTAGGTCTTTTTCTACTCATGGAGCATAGGCCACTGACAACAGTTTTCCAGCGTATTTAGTCCTGGGTGATTTGTTCAAGTTCTCCTCATGTGTTGCCCCATTGAATGTTTACAGTTATTATTACAGTGACTACTACAGAGAATAAATAATGATTATTCCAACCAGTCTGAATTAGGAGAAATTATGCATTATTATTTTACTACATTGACTATTACAGAGAAGAAATAATGACCATCGCTCTAACCAGCTAAAGTTAGGGGCAAATCATGTATTATTTTTCTCAATAATAATTGTTATACTGTGATATTATCTTTTTGCAAATAAACTATGCAATGTATTCAATATCAGGAACATATGCTGTGTTTGATCATTGAAATGTCAACAACTCCCACAACTGTGCTCTTTGTTCAACTGAAAGACATACATTATACATCGTCCTCTACAAGGAGAACAAAGACACCATGGAAGCCATCAACGTGCTCTCGAAATTCCTCAGGATGAGGCCCAATGTGTTCTCCTACATGGGGACCAAGGACAAGAGAGCCATCACTGTGCAGGAGATTGCAGTTCTCAAGGTCACAGCAGAAAGACTGTCTCACCTCAACAAGTGCCTCAATAACTTCAAACTGGGAAACTTCTGCTACAAGAAACACCCTCTGAAACTGGGAGAACTACAGGGCAATCACTGTGGTCATCAGGAACATCACAGGGACAGAGGAGCAGGTCCAGCAGGCCATGACCTCCCTTAGAGAGACAGGCTTCATCAACTACTACGGCATGCAGCGCTTTGGCACCACCGCCGTGCCCAAACACCAAGTTGGCAAGGCCATCTTGCAAGACAACTGGAATTAAGTGATAGATCTGATCCTGAAGACTCGCCCTGGAGCGGAGAAAGGTTACCTGGTGAAGTGCCGTGAGGAGTGGGCCCAGTCCCAGGACCCAGAAGCAGCGCTGAAGAAGCTGTCTGTTAAACACTGTGTGGAGGGACAGCTGCTCCGAGGTCTCTCCATGTACGTCAAGAAGAACATCATCACTGCCTTTGTAATGATCCCTCGTAACAACCGGCTGATGTACATCCACAGCTACCAGAGCTTTATGTGGAACACCATGGTCAGCAGACGCATTGAGGCCTTCGGAGTGAAGGCTGTGGAGGGAGACCTCGTTCTCAGGGAAGGCACTGCATTCGTGCTGTCCGCAGCCGAGGCCGAGACCCACTCTATCCAAGACGTGATGATGCCCCTACCAGGGTTTGAAGTCATCTACCCCACTCACCATGTGGGTAAGGGCTACAGGGAGATGCTGAGTGCAGATAACCTGGACATTGACAACATGAGGCACAGGGTGAGGGACTACTCTCTGGCCGGAGCCTACCGACGTATCCTCATCAAACCCAGTGACGTCAGCTGGGAGGTGATTAACTATGAGGACCCTCGTGTCTCCCTGGTCCACACTGATGTGGAGAAACTAGAGGACCAACCTCCCCCAGTCTTCAACAAAGAGGGGAAGTACAGGGCTCTGAGGATGGAGTTCTCCCTGCCTCCCTCTACCTACGCCACCATGGCCATCAGAGAGGTGCTCAAGATGGACACCAGCATCAAGAACCAGACTCAGCTCAACACCACCTGGCTCAACTAATACAACACAACAGAACTGGGCCCACTGGGCTGCTTTTCCAGGCTGCAGAGCAGTCTGTCCTTTAGTGGGTGTCTACTTACTGTATGTGAGACTAACAGTCTATTGTGTGTGTGTGGGAGTGTTTTGATACTTTGCCAAGCTAAAGGTCATTCCTCTCAAGGTGTGTCAGTCAGGGTGATGGGAAATCTTACCTCATCCTACACAACCAAGAGCAACAACTCTGATATTATGTTGTTACTACTCTGATTATTTTCTTAAGTTTCTTCATTTTTTATCAGGAAGTTTTTACTGTCTTTTAAAGCTTTGCTGCACTGGAGAAATTCAGAGATATGTTTTTGAAACAGCTGATGTGCTACAGAAGCACTTAAAGGGGCTGTGTAGAAAAGTTTGTGTTAACCAATGGTGGTGCTCCCGAGTGGCGCAGTGGTCTAAGGCACTGCATTGCATTGCTAGCTGTGCCACTAGAGATCCTGGTATGAGTCCAGGCTCTGTCGCAGCCGGCCGCGACCGGGAGACCCATGGGCGGTGCACAATTGGTCCAGCGTCGTCCAAGGTAGGGGAGGGTTTGGCCGGCAGGGATGTGGGTTCGTTTCCCACGGGGGGCCAGTATAAAAAAATTAAATAAAAATAAAACAAAAAAACATGTATGCATTCACTAACTGTAAGTCGCTCTGGATAAGAGCGTCTGCTAAATGACTAAAATGTAAATATATTCTCATGTCCATACTACATAGCAATCACTTGATGGGGTGTATATTAGGCACGTACGAAGCACACATGCCTAGGTAACGCTATCAGTGAATCAGAGTTACCGAATAGATAAACAATGAGTAGCCCATAACCTCCCACCTACAGTGCATTCGAAAAGTATTCAGACCCCTTTTTCCACATTTGTCCACATTTTGTTACTTTACAGCCTTATTCTAAAATGGATTAAATAAAAACAAATCCTCATCAATCTACACACAATACCCCATAATGACAAAGCGAAAACAGGTTTTTAGAAACCTGTCTATATAAGGTCCCACAGTTGACAACGCAAGTCAGAGCAAAAACCAAGCCATGAGGTCGAAGGAATTGTAGAGCTCTGAGACAGGATTGTGTCGAAGCACAGATCTGGGGAAGGGTACCAAAACATTTCTGCAGCATTGAAGGTCCCCCATTAGTGGCCTCCATCATTCTTAAATGGACTCTTAGAGCTGGCCGCCCGGCCAAACTGAGCAATCGGGGGTGAAGGGCCTTGGTCAGGGAGGTGACCAAGAACCCGATGGTCACTCTGACAGAGCTCCAGAGTTCCTCTGTGGAGATGGGAGAACCTTCCAGAAGGACAACCATCTCTGCAGCACTCCACCAACAGGCCTTTATGGTAGAGTGGCCAGACGGAAGCCACTCCTCAGTACAAGGCACATGACAGCCCGCTTGGAGTTTGCCAAAAGGCACCTAAAGGACTCAGACCATGAGAAACAATATTCTCTGGTCTGATGAAACCAAGATTGAACTCTTTGGCTTGAATGCCAAGCTTTACGTCTGACTGGGGCAAAGGTTCACCTTCCAACAGGACAACGACCCTAAGCACACAGCCAAGAGAACGCAGGAGTGGCTTCGGGACAAGTCTCTGAATGTCCTTGAGTGGCCCAGCCAGAGCCCGGACTTGAACCCGATCGAACATCTCTGGAGAGACCTGAAAAAAGCTGTGCAGCGACGCTCCCCATCCAACCTGATAGAGCTTGAGAGGATATGCAGAGAAGAATGCGAGAAACTCCCCAAATACAGGTGTGCCAAGCTTGTATTGTCATACTCAAAAAGACTCGAGGCTGTAATCGCTGCCAAAGGTGCTTCAACAAAGTATTGAGTAAAGTGTCTGAATACTTATGTAAATGTGATATTTCTGGGGGGTTTTAAATATAAATGAGCAAACATTTCTAAAAACCTGTTTTTGCTTTGTCATTATGGGGTATTGTGTGTAGATTGATGAGGGAAAAAACAATTTAATCAATTTTAGAATAAGTCTGCAACGTAACAAAATGTGGAAAAAGTCAAAGGGTCTGAATACTTTCCGAATGCACTGTACATCATGATTGTTATCTCCTAGAGCTTGAGATCTAGGTCTCAGTGTTTTGGCACACTACCCTTATCTCCAGACAGCAACACCACTTCTCACTAGCCTCGTTTACACCTTGTGCTATCATGTGGTTTTCATTATCCGATCAAGCTGATCCAATTACAATCTGATCAAGTTCTGTCACTTTAACATATGACAATTATTGATGCCTTAAGTCAATGGTGTCACTTGTCAATCATTTTACTGGGCGCTATAATGATGAATTAAATGGTTTCACCCTCTATATCTGTTGACACAATGGACGTCACTAGTTAACACAGCCACAAAGTCAGATTTCCCAGCCACAAAGTAGGAATTGGTTACAAAAGTGAGCTTTTTGGTCTTAATTTAAGGTTAGCCATAATGTTAGCAGTGTGGTTAAGGTTAGGGTTTAGGTTAGGTTTAGGTTGAAAATCTAATTTTATGAAGGTAGAAATGGGCAAGGTTTAGCCATAATTATGACTTTATGGCTGTGTTAACTAGGGATGAGCAGATAGAATGTGTGTCTGACTACCTCTGGAGGTGGTTAAAGGGTATAACTACACTCAATACTTAGATGTGGCTTCTGCTATCAGAATACAATGATTGCATTGAAAAAACTAGTCGGCTGCGTTTACACAGGCAGCCCAATTCTGATATTTTTCCCACTAATTGGTCTTTTGACCAATCATATCAGATCTTTTCATATCAGATCTTATTCAGAGCTGATTTGATTGGTCAAAAGACCAATTTGTGAAAATAATATCATAACTGGGCTGCCTGTGTAAAAGCAGCCGTCTAAAAGTACAAAGGTCTGCATTGAGGTCTGATTGTGTTCAGATCAGGCTGACCCCCTCAGGAGGTCGGGGACGCATTGTGTGTGGCTTTCTCCTCAGTCTGGATACAATCAGGCGACCAAAAGTGCATACAGTGTGCGATGTCATCAACATTCCCACCACAAGTCTTCAGAAACGTGTGTTTTGGGAGTGAGGCACCTTTTTATTATAACGTTGTGGAGCAAATACGTTCCTACCCACTGGGCACAGACGTCAGTTCAACGTCTAGTTTTGATTTACATTTGGTTGAGTTGTCAACTAACGTGAATTCAACGTGAAATCAAACAAAAATGTCACCCTATCATTGGATTTAGGTTAAAAGTTGGGTGAAAAAAATACAAAATGACCTTACTTTGATTACTTTTTGCAAATCCAATCAGTTTTCCACGTTGATTCAACATCATCACATTGCATTTTGAGGTTGAAAGGAGGTGGAAACAACGTTGATTCAAACAGTTTTTGCTCTGTGGGTATCGTGTGAGGAACGTCTTTGCTGGCCTCATAAATGCTAGCTGGCTTATATTTAGAAAAACAAATGTTTGTTTGGCTAGAGTTTTATAGATGGTTATAATAAATAATAACAATGGCTACTGCCATGTTGTTCTGTTATTATACAATTTTGCCTATGCCACCTCATATTTTGCCTATGCCACTGTTCGCAATGCTTACTGGCATTTGAATATAGCGCAGCAAAAGGGAATCCGATTCCAGACACAATGTGGACAAGGCAGACACATTTAAATGTAGGTGTAGATGCATGATGTGTTTATGATTCCATTATCAGAATACAAAAACGGTATTAACTGTCAAGTCTAGACATGGCCAGAAATATCTGATTACAATCAGTTCCCAATGTGTATTTTGATTGTCTACACCTGTCTACAAATGTGGGCACAATCAGGACAAAAGACACATGTTAGCACCAGGTATAAATGGGGCTTCTGTAACACACACAGCTATTGCTGTTCAGCTATGGGACTGGAGACACTGGACAGACTGTAGATGGTTGGAGGGGAATCAAATCATACTGGACCATGAGGGACCCCAGTTTAAGAACTTAGACACTGAAGTGATTGTTTTTTATTTTGAGGAGAGGATGAACTCTACCAGAAGGTGGGATTGTGTTGTTTGATGTCTATTCTGCTCATATGAGGTTTAAACCTATTGTACAGTATGTTCAGATATATTTGATAGAATTATGATTCAATATTTGCATTTGCAGTATTTGAGTAATTAAATGCACAGCATAATTTCTATGTCTATCATATTCTATACAGTAGTTTGAGATTTGGTCAAATAAATCTATGATATAGTTTCTGATAGTTCATTTGTGTTCTAGGATCCTGCCCCTTTATGCTAGAAGGCAAAATGATAAGAGGGTACCAACGAAGAAACGACTATATCAGACCAAGTACATACAAGAAGTTGTGACAGCTGCAGTAGTTATGTCTATGATTATCATTGTGCTGTGGCATATATGGACCCAGGACAAGACATAGATGCCTTGCTATCTTTGAGTTAACTCAATTACAACTGTATCATCAAAGATTCATAAGTGTTACATCTGCTTCAAACATTTCCAGCATGATTCACGTTGCAAAATAAAGAATGTCGGTGAGTGGCGACACCGACAGATACCTGTAAGACAAAGGGGTGATTTAATAAATCCCCAACCTAAACTGTGACTAAGGAATATGAGAACATTGATTAATGATGATGTACCACAGTGCCTGTCACACTGCTGCAACTCAAGGAGCACCATTTCCTCTGAGTTCCCAAGCCCGCAGAGAGGACAGGACACTCAGGACAGGACTGTTCCCCAATGTGATGAATGAAAGGGCTATTTCAAGAGCGAGTTAGTTACACAATGCGGTGGATTATTTGTGGATTTAATAGGACAAGCTGTTTTTCATCAAATGTACTGACTGTAAATACATTGCATCATACTGTACAGTAAGCCATATTTGATAAATAATCTCAAAACTAGAAATAACCAAAGCATAGACTACTTATGTCATTATTTTCCATCCAACCTTGTTATGCGAGTAAAGTACGTCGGATAGAAAATGTCACGCAGGCCTGATGGAGCAGTTAATTTGTACTAAACTTTCCCAATGTCAACGAAAGAAAATACAATACCCTAGACAAAGTGGGATATTTTTGTGTCGGTAAATTTAATAATGATAGAAATGGCGGTGTAAAGGCCTTTTAGCGCAAATATTGATAGAATAACCATCATATCAAAGTAAACTTGGAGTCGCGCTGACATGGTGTGTGGTCCCCCCACTACCGGAAAGCATGCAGTTTATAACGCCTCGATCACACCGATAGTGCTGTTTGGTCAACATGGTATGCAGCATTATCTGGATATGTGTGCAACAAATGTTCAACATTCACCTTCTGGTACCATTTCTGTCAAGCTGTCTACCCATACAGTTTGACGCATACGTTCGATAAATCCAACGTATGCACCACACAGAACGTACTGCAACTGCCTAGCAGCACAATGCTGCTAGGCACGCAGCATTCCATTGGAAATTAATGAATTTCTGGTGTACCAAAACTCAAAAAACTGTCGGTGTGATCGAGGCGTTAGGCTACAGACGAAATAAATTATGATGAACTTCACAGGGTGGTGGAAATGCACGGTGATGAGATTGATGCTCCTTTCCAATAAATATCGAGGGTCTTATTCTGGTGACATGATGATCGATGCTTGGCTGCCATCTGACAAATATTTTCGCTCATTTGTTCAGAATAATCTCATCATGTAGGCAATACCCGCACTGTATCTGCGAGCTGTGGGCTAGAGCGCACGTGCCAAGGCACCATGGTGGGAACATTCGCTATATAACGCAATTTTGTGTGACAAAACCATCAGTTGAGTTGAAAATGCGATGGCAATCCATTTACATTGATTTTATTCGGTACATGGGATTTTAAACGCAAAAATTATTTTTTATGTGCACTACATCACCACGATCAGCCGTTTATCAGCAACAAGTCAATGTGATTTGATAAAACATCTCTGGTGGGGAAATGTGTTTTATGCAGATTTTAGAATATTTGCATGAAAATCTGTAGCCAATTGGATCGGAACCTAGCTATAGACACAAACCCATGTTGGTCCTCCAACTTTTTACACATCTGTCATTTTCTAACCAGATTCAACATTGCTGATGTGTAAATGAACAGTCATGTAAAAAAAATAAACTTTAATAACATATTCAAGGAGGAAAATATTTGTTTTATGACATTGTGCAACAACATCAATATGAAAAGCTAAACAACAACAAATGATATAACATTAATGGTTCCATTTGCTGCCATGTCTTCTTGCTGAGCTACATGACATCTTTGGTTGCCATCCTGCAGACAACAGCATCCAGTAGACACATATCCTCCTGGGGTGTGGTTTTGTACAGCTGGAGAAAAAAACAAGAGCATGTTGAGTTAGAGTTAGAAACATTTATTAAAGTGTCACTCCACAATGATACAATAGTTGACAGTACAAAATACAGATTTTAAAAACCACACTGTGGACTAGTCAAAGAGAGTTGAGACACTAGACAAACATGGTACAATATTTCATTTGGAGTCATTTATAATACATTACATCATCTATACATTATTGGTTTCAGTTATTATTTATTACGTCATCTATACACATGTATGCAGATGCAGTAGATAAAAGGACAACTTCTTCCATTTAAGAATTATGGAGGCCACTGTGTTCTTGGGGACATTCAATGCTGCAGACATTTTTTGGTACCCTTCCCCAGATCTGTGCCTCTACACAATCCTGTCTTGGAGCTCTACGGACAATTCCTTCGACCTCATGGCTTGGTTTTTGCTCTGACATGCACTGTCAAATGTGGGGCCTTATATAGACAGGTGTGTACCTTTCCAAATCATGTCCAATCAATTGAATTTACCACAGGTGCACTCCAATTAAGTTGTAGAAACATCTCAAGGATGATCAATGGAAACAGGATGTACCTGAGCTCAATTTCGAGTCTCATAGCAAAGGGTCTGAATACTTATGTAAATAAGGTATCTTTTTTATTTTTTTTGTTATAAATTTGCAGAAATGTCTTGAAGCCTGTTTTTGCTTTGTCATTATGGGGTATTGTGTGTAGATTGCTGAGGATTTGTATTTATTTAATACATTTTAGAATATGGCTGTAACGTAACAAAATGTGGAAAAAGTCAAGGGGTCTGAAAACTTTATGAAGGCACTGTATATATATTAGTGTGTGTGTGTGTGCCCAGCACTCCAGGAAAAACAAGACTGACAAAGAAAAACAAGACCAACCTTTTTGATCTTAGCAGGGTCGGTCAACATGGAGACATCTTCAACTGGGATCTGTTGTCCATCCACCTTGGCAATGATGTCACTCATGTGCTGCGTCTCCTCTTTGGGATGGACCAGAACTATGAGAACAGCACTGTCACTGTCTGACATTCCAAACCTCTTGAAGGCCTCTGAAATCTAAAGGAAAATATGTGTCAAAGACAATGGGATGGGATATTACTTTGAAAGGTGTGTCAATGTGTGTGTGTGTGATAATTCTAGAGGCTACTTACATTATTAGTGGGTGAAAGGTTGTAGATGATTTCGGAATATAAGCTCCTTGTCTTCATTTTTCTAGTTCTATGTAAATGGACTGCCTTGTTTGCTGCCACTAACACTTGGAAGGTGTTCACTATCTAAAAACAATTCAAATCATCAGTTTGTGGATCATTGCATCAACTTCAGTCAAGCATTCATACATTATATCAAACCAACATGTCTAGCTAGCTAGCAACATTGTCTCACCATAGACGGGTTTATCAAGGCACCATTAATCTTTCCTTCCATGGCATTTTTTCTCAATTCTGCGGGGTTTTTGACATCTTTGAATAGCAACTGAGTTACAGTACGATCAGGAAAGAGTTCCAATTCCTGAGTTGAATACATAACTGAAGAAAAACTAATTACTGGATAAAAAACATTCGAACGTTTCTGTTAGACCATCTCACGTGGTTAAAAAATGAAATACAGAGGGAACAAAAACAAAGTAACACAATTAATCTGAAAGGTTCCGGTTTTACACGAGAAAAAATATGTATGCTGTACCTATAAATTGTCAATACATATTATGAAATAAAATATAATAGATATATACTCGCATTGTACAACAGAGAAGCAATTCAATAATTTGTGAAATGATACTGATAGGAACTTCGAATTTTAAAACAGCTTCCGTACGGACTACCTTTCACTGACGGACCAGTAAACTGTCAAAAAATCTGAACTCTTCCGTTTGCGTTTTAGCTAGATGGAAAGAGCTGTATATTTATTGTAATCTTATTTCAATTTCATGTTTAGTTGACATGAAATTAAACGTTGTATGAGCGTACACCATATATAAGTATCTCATTTTAGATTGATTTCCGCGTTAGTTCGGAATTCGTAGGTGAAGATGGAGAAATTCGAAGGGTACATTTTTACTGCTCTCTGCAGCACCAACTTTTTGGTTTCATGTCTCCTGTTCTCCAAAATAACTCGGGAGCAAAGGGAGCCCTACATGGACGAAATATTTCACGTCCGTCAAGCTCAGAAATACTGCTACGGGAAATTCAACGAGGTATCGTTTTGCTATGTCAATGTCATTTCCTTGATTTTGTTACATTGTTGCTTGTCGGATTAACGCTTGTCCTTAGAATAATGTGACAGATTGCTAGCTAGACCATTTAACCCTTAACTAAGCCATCTGTGACGATGAACACAGACAGATCAGACCCTCGCAAGTCATTATTGTGGATAATATGCCTGAATCCTGAAAAGCATTGTACGAGTCTGCAGTGGTATATAGCCCAAATGTAACAACCATTTGGCATCTGACTCTATCTTGAATAACATTAACCCTTTTAAGTTCAATGCTGTAGTAGAGGCTCTTTAATGGGATATTTTTCCTTTCTCTTTGTTGTTCCAGTGGGACCCAATGATCACCACGCTTCCTGGCCTGTACCTGGCGTCAGTGGGTGTGATCAAGCCAGTAGTGTGGCTAGTGGACCTCACAGGGAAGGTAGTGTGTTCTACGGCGATGCTGCGCTTCATCAACCTCCTCTTCAACTGTGGCATCCTCTACCTGCTCTATCTCATCATCTGCAAGCTCCACCTTAAAGAGAAGGTAATAATGTTATTAAATGTTATTACATTTATAACATCCCCAAGGGTGGCCAGCTCCTGTTCTGGAAAGCTGCAGTGTGTGCACTGTGCAGACTTTTGCTCCAGTCCAACTTTTACTCACCTTACTCAAATAATGTTGGTATAAATTAAAAGACCTTGAAAAAATGATTGAATGCCCTTAAAGCTTCAAGTGCAGTCCTTTTGTTAGTCATAACAACCGTGGTTTCTCTTTCAGACTAAGACTGCCTCCCGCAGAGTTCTCTCAGCCCTGTCCCTGTCCACCTTTCCTGTGCTCTACTTCTTCAACTTCCTCTACTACACAGACGCCGGATCTACTTTCTTCATCCTCTTCGCGTACCTCATGACCCTGTATGGCTGTCACAAAGCCTCGGCACTCCTCGGCATCTTTGCCATATTCTTCCGCCAGACCAACATAATTTGGGTGGCGTTCTGCGCCGGCACGGTGGTGGCCAACAAGATGGACGAAACCTGGAGGACGGAACAGTCGAAGAAGAAGGATGACAAGTCGCCCTGTCAGATACCTTTCTCCGTAAGCGGGGTAAAGAGAGTGATGCGTTTCCTGTTGGAATTCCTGACCACAGCCAATCACGTGAAGGCTGTGATGCTAGTGGCGTGGCCGTACATGCTTGTTGCCGTGGGTTTTTTCGCGTTCATCGTGTTGAATGATGGGATCGTAGTCGGGGACAGAACCAGTCACGAGGCCTGTCTCAACTTCCCTCAGCTCTTCTACTTCTTCTCCTTTGCCCTCTTCTTCTCCATCCCCACGTCACTGTGCTACCACCGAGCTCTCCGCTTCCTCCAGACCCTCAAGAAGCAGCCACTGCTCTACTTACTGATCACAGGACTATGCCTGCTCCTAGTGTGGAAGTTCACCTTCGTACACAAGTACCTCCTGGCCGACAACAGACACTTCCCCTTCTACGTGTGGAATAGGATTTTCCAGAAGCACGAAGCGGTGCGTTTTGCCCTCATCCCAGCATACGTGTTTGCAGCGTGGAACTTCATGGACACTCTGAAGTCCCGGTCGCTGTTCTGGAGCCTGGCGTTCCTGGTGTGTTTGCTGGCGGCCACAGTGCCTCAGAAGCTGCTAGAGTTCAGGTACTTTATTGTTCCGTACCTGCTCTACCGCCTCCACATGCCCCTGCCCACCCTCACCAGACTGGTGCTGGAGTTCCTGCTATATACAGCCGTCAACGCAGCCACGCTCTACATCTTCGTCAACAAGACTTTTCAATGGCCAAATAGTCCAGCTGTACAGAGGTTTATGTGGTAGCCTGACCTGAACAGAAGGAACCCAGTCATTTGGAAAAACCTATAGGTTATACATTTTCTATTTAAAATGAGTAGGGCCAGGAGTTTTTCCTGTTGTGATGAGATCATGCTCAGGAAAAAAAACCTGGCCCTAAATGTGAGAAAATGCATTTCATGTGAAAAAGACTTCGAAGAGCACAAGACGTTTATAATGTACATTTAAACTGTGAATTGTACATTTAATGATGTAATTTGGATGGAGGAAGAGACCAAAAAATTTAAAAGCCATATTGTAAAGCAGGGATCTGTGTATTATACTGTATGGTTTAAAGAAACTTTCTTTGTTTTCTGCAAATGAAGAACATTCATGACTTATCTTAATTGAACTATGTGGTAGAGTTATACGTTTTATTTATCCATATTTAATTATAACAGATGGTTAAAGGTTGATAGAGACTAAATGATGTGGCTCGCTTTGTAAACATACAACATCCCTGACTGTATTCAAATAAATAAATTAGTCTGTTATTCCCTATTCTATACTGGGAATAGCATCCATAAACCATGTTAACAAACATCTGTGTTCACATTCTGCTGCAATATTCTGAAGAGTAAAGTTGTGATATACAATGGGTTATAATCAACTTTTTTTCTTTGTACTGTATTTTAGGTTATCTCAATCTTGCCTTCAGCTGCATTCCCTTGAATAATGTTCTTGAACTTCTTTGTGTTTCTTGAGTGTGGTTGGTTGCCCTAAAGTTCCAGAATCCTTCTCTGTCCTTTAGGTCTAAGATATCATCCAGTAGCTTAACTATTCAGTCAATGATTTAATAAACAGTCTTTAACATACAGTACCAGTCAAAAGTTTGGAAACACCTACTCATTCAAGGGTTTTTCTTTATTTGTACTATTTTCTACATTGTAGAATAATAGTGAAGACATCAAAACAATGAAATAACACATGGAATCATGTAGTAACCAAAAAATTGTTAAACAAATCCAAATATATTTTATATTTGAGATTCTTCAAAGTAGCCACACTTTGCCTTGATGACACCTTTGCACACTCTTGGCATTCTCTCAACCAGCTTCATGAGGAATGCTTTTCCAACAGTCTTGAAGGTGTTCTCACATATGCTGAGCACTTGTTGGCTGCTTTTCCTTCACTCTGCGGTCCAATTAATCCCAAACCATCTCAATTGGGTTGAGGTCGGGTGATTGTGGAGGCCAGATCATCTGATGCAGCACTCCATCACTCCTTCTTGGTCAAATAGCATTTACACAGCCTGGAAGTGTGTTTTGGGTCATTGTCCTGTTGAAAAACAAATGATACTCCCACTAAGCGCAAACCAGATGGGATGGCGTATCGCTGCAGAATGCTGTGGTAGCCATGCTGGCTAAGGGTGCCTTCAATTCTAAATAAATCACTGACAGTGTCACCAGCAAAGCACCCCCACATCATCACACCTCCTCCTCCATGCTTCACAGTGGGAACCACACATGCGGAGATCATCCGTTCACCTACTTTGCTGCTCACAAAGACACAGCGGTTGGAACCAAAAATCTCAAATTTGGACTCATCAGACCAAAGGACAGATTTCCACCGGTCTAATGTCCATTGCTTGTGTTTCTTGGCCCAAGCAAGTCTCTTCTTCTTATTGGTGTCCTTTAGTAGTGGTTTCTTTGCAGCAATTCGACCATGAAGGCCTGATTCACGCAGTCTCCTCTGAACAATTTATGTTGAGATGTGTCTGTAACTTGAACTCTGTGAAGCATTTATTTGGGCTGCAATCTGAGGTGCAGTTAACTAATGAACTTATCCTCTGCAGCAGAGGTCACTCTGGGTCTTCCTTTCCTGTGGTGGTCCTCATTAGAGCCAGTTTCATCATAGCGCTTGATGGTTTTTGCGACTGCACTTGAAGAAACTTTAAAAGTTATTGAAATGTTCTGTATTGACTGACCTTCATGTCTTAAAGTAATGATGGACTGTAATTTATCTTTGCTTATTTGAGCTGTTCTTGCCATAATATGGTATTTTATCAAATAGGGCTATCTTCTGTATACCACCCCTACCTTGTCTTAACACAACTGATTGGCTCAAACGCATTAAGAAGGAAATACATTCCACAAATTAACTTTTAAGGAGGCACACCTGTGAATTGAAATGCATTCCAGGTGACTCCCTCATGAAGCTGGTTGAGAGAATGCCAAGAGTGTGCAAAGCTGTCATCAAGGCAAAGGGTGGCTATTTGAAGAATCTGAAATATAAAATATATTTTGATATGTTTAACACTTCTTTGGTTACTACATGATTCCATATGTGTTATTTCATAGTTTTGATGTCTTCACTATTATTCTACAATGTAGAAAATAGTAAAAATAAAGAAAAACCCTTGAATGAGTAGGTGTGTCCAAACTTTTGACTGGTACTGTATGTAGATTCTTCAAATGTAGTGTGTACATTAGCTTCAGAAATGTTTATTTGGTCAGAATTCGATTACTTTTACCTGTATTTTCTACCTGCATCTTTACCTGTCTGTTACTGATCTTTCTTGTCCCTGTATGGCTGTCCCTGGGCTGAAATGATCAAATGAAGTGATGCAATAAAATTATTCATGTGATACTAAAACTGTTGAGTAAATTTGAGCCACTGCCTGATGCTTTAATACACCCATTTCACCACAAGGTGGTGCTCTAATATTTTGTAAATATACATATGCACTCAATCTTGAATTGTGCACGATAAGCTTGATTTGGAAACATTGCTTTGATAGAACATTAAAAAGGTTTGACAACAAGTATATGAAGTGTGTAAATGGAACTGTATATCAGAATATGTGACTCGTTGTGAAGAGACAAAGGCTAGACAAAGAAACAAGAATAAACATGCTTAAATGAGCCTTGTTGCTATGGTGTTGTGAAGTGCTCTTCCTACCTGCACTGATGTCAATAGAGTAATCAAGTATGCTCTCTACTAGGGATGTAATGATTCACCGATATGCATCGGTCCCCGATTCAAATGTTTAAGATACAAGTGCATCGGTCCGCGGACCCCAAACCGATCCAAATGTAGGTAGCATGCATCGGTCAGAAAACCGATTCAAACATTATGAATCGCCTGTTCACTAAAATGTTTTGCTCATATTACTTTCTTTCAACCTTCCTCGAATTGCATGTTACTGTGTTGACAGTCATTGATCTACAAGTAATTTTGCATGCCACACAACCCCAGGCAATATAAGATTAGTAGCCTAGTCAAACTGCGCACTGTGCCCAGCTTCGCACACTGACCAACGCGAGGTAGGCGGCCTTTTCCTAATCTTGTACATCTGCGCGGCACCTTAAGCATTGAAATGCTAAAATGGCTTGCGTGATATTAGGCTTTATAAGTTGAGTGACAACCTATGTCATTTGCTAGGTTATTGTTATTTATGAGCTGTTGTTTTACCGAAAAGTAAGCTACTGGAGACAGCTCTCATCTGGCTATAGCCTACCTGCTGAATGGGGCTTACAATTGAGTTTATTTTGATAAAGTTGACCATCAGCAATAGTTTTGGGAATTTTGGTTTAAACAATCAGTGTATAGGTCATTTTTAGATATACAGGGTAAAGTTAATAATTTCATAACGAGGACAATAATTACTTTTGCGAGGATCACGTGTCTCATGGGAACAGAGTTCTTAAGTTAAAATCAATTGGAGCTGATTTCCATGGTGTTTTTACAGTAAATTATGTCCAGCAATGACATTTCTGTAAAAAAATACACTTTTTTTTTATTTTTCTCAGAAAACTTTGGGGGGCCAAATAAAACCACCAGTTGTGGAACCCTGCCATAGACATACATCATTTACACACACACCACACACAGAGAAGTCAGCTCAGACAGATCCAGCTCAGAGGCCCAGCTCATGAGTTCCATCAGCAGCAGATTTGAATTTAGAATGGAAAATGAATGTGTTTATGCAACGAATGTTAGTGCATCGAATTGTATTGCATCGAACCGAATCGCATCGATGCGAATCCATTCAAACTAAAACGTATTGCTCCTGTATCTATCAGAGCCTGTGTATCTAGATACGTATCGAATAATCTTGAAAGGTAACGATGCACATCCCTACTCTCTACCTACCTAACCCATGGCCCTACTATAGTACTATCACACTCTTCTCAACATGAGTTCTCTGCTGTTTACATAAGTGCTTTATAATGAGACAGACAGGATGTAACTGGAATTATCATCCAGTGTTGATTGCACTATTCAGCCAAAGGTAGCTCGGTTAACAACTAATTAGCATATTGTTATTGCAATGATAAGCCCTTCATATGAACGCACAATGTTATATGCAGTTTTAATGTTATGGCTTGGAAGGACAGAGAAAGCTCTGTGTCATAAGAATGTATTATGAACCTATAGCAGCTGTTATTAATAAGGAAAACCAGTTAAGGTTTGTTATTGTTGCAAGTATAAAATGTTCGAAGTGTGGGTGGTAGGGGCGTCTGTAGAGGTTTTATCTTTACTCACACACAAACAAATTGCTCCCTGTTCTATTCCCTTTGTGCCCACAGAATACACACAGTATTGGTTTTATTAGCCCAGCAGATAAAAACCAAATATACCAGAGATCGTTCCACTTTATGATACAAGTATCAAACTTGGTACACTAATACTAAATACATTTTAAAGATTGGAGGCAGTCTGGGAAGCATGTCAGTCAACCAAGGCGGCCATTTTAATAAAATGGCAGCAATTCGGATTTTCTGTTAGAATAAAATAGGGTAAAATCATTCCAAACAATATCAAAATGACTTTGTAATGTTATCTACCCATTAAATAAACCCCCACATATAATATAGACAACAATTCGAATCATAAAATACTCTAAAGACCTTCATGGGGGTCATATTGAGGTCATTTTGACCATAGTCCAGCAGCTACGGGAGAAAATTGTGGACTTTGTGATAGAGCAATCACATTTCACACACAGCTGGGGCATGTCTAAATAAGTATTTTTGGCTACTGTGCCATTACAGATTGTGTCTGTTACCCCCCTGGCGGCCATTTCCAATATGTCCACCAATCAACTGCATGGGGCCATATTGGACTAGATTCACTTGGCCATATCTCCATAAATAATTGGTACATAAAGCCCAATGATGGCTTAAAATGTTTCAGGGTGTCTGGAAAACACAATAAATGGGCCACAAATACGTATTGTTTAAACTTTTATTAGAAATCTGGTGAAAACGCGTGCCAAATTAATGTTTTTTGTTAATGTTTTCATGGTTAGTTCCAATAGTTTACATGTAAATACTCTAAAAAGTAATATGGTATTCCCTGAAGTCTACTGATTGCAATGATATATAATAAGATATTCTGTTCTGTGTCAATTTTAAGAAAACTTACAGGAAACCTGTCCTGTACACGTCACTTTAGTTAAAATCTCATAGGAATGTATTATGTCCAGCAGAGAGACAGGTAACCCATTTTAACAAAATACTTTTATGATGAGAGCATTCGGCCAATTGTGAAAGATAATTATTCTCGTTTTATGGGTGAAATGTCCAAGCTGCATCTGAATGCCAACCATAACCATTTGATCTCACTCTCACTGAGAATATGCTATTAGGGAGTGATTGGACTTCTCTGAAATGAAAATGGATGGCCCCTCCCCTATAAAACAAAGTGGATAGCAGAGAACATGTCTACTTCTTGGACAGACCAGAACCTTACATTTGCAGTTTTAGAAACTGTTCTTCGTCCTTTAAGCATTACGAGGCAACGCAGGAATTTTGATAGTGCACAGGGCTGCGGGCCAGAAGGTTGTGGGTTCGCAGACCACCGTGGACAAGAGTAGGGGTGTAAAAATATCCTTTATAGTAAAAGCATTGCATGAATCGATCATCATATTTGCAGGTCCGAGAAAAAATAGCCTTTTATAAACATTTCATACAACTCTACATCATTTTACATATTAGAGAATATTTTTTAATACCACACATTACAGAAATGACAAACTAAGATTGGACAGAGAGATAAGCCTATGTGTTCATCTTATCATATTTCTCCAATGCCAAATCAGTGTGTCTTGTTAGCAATGAAACTATCCCTGTTTGCAAATAATTAAATCTGAGACATCATTCGGAATCTGAGCATGGTACTTAAAAAAGTTAGGCCTAACTTTCCAACCCAGACAGAGTAGGACTACCGACACAATTTTAAAAAAACTTTAACTGCTGGGTACTCTTCTTCCGTGGCTTAACCCAACGAGAGAAGGTCACAAGTGTTTCCCTAAAAGCTTTCTGGGTTTATACTTCTTCTATTTTACAGAAAGTGAATAGCTTAATCAATTGATAGTGACAGAATTAGATTACTCCCTAGCAAAATCAATTTGTTGTCTCCTTCGCTGTAGAAGGTTGTAGTTTAGCCTCTGAATGTCAATGAAATGAAACAATCATATCCCTATATGCACTTTCCCGGGTATTTTACAGCTTGCTTGTAGCATAAAGCATCGCGGACAAAGCGCTTTTATAGATCACTTTATATAATCGGATCTGGGGGGTTCTACTAAGGTAACATATGGAATTATTTTAAGATGGTCATACCATGGATCATTTAGCTATTTCATTTGGAATTTTAGGACCCCTTTAGGTATAAAAAATTCTAAATATTGAATTTGGCCTTTACTACAATAGTCCATAGAAATGCATTGATCAACACATTCATAAATGGCAAAAAAGACAGTCAAAAAGTGTATCATAAGGAATAAGGTTTTGAAGTGTCTATCATATATCTAGGAGATATAAGAAAGCTCAGGAAATATATATTTTTTTTTTTTTTGGGGGGGGGGGGCATATTTCACCCATTATTTATGTTGCCACAAAACTACCTACATACTTCCATTCATTTGTATGGGTTACCTTCAGACGAGTCCCCTTACACTTGTAGGAGAACACCATTGTGTTCGTGAGAGTCTTCCCTTTCCACAGTGGGGTCATATTAGTTTGTAGGCCAAACCGTTCAGATGCTACAGATGTTTTTGTGAGAAGACCGATTTTCAGGATGTCTCATGGTATGACAAACACCGCTTGGTCGCCTTCCACCACAGATGCGGAAGGCTGACATAGACAGATGCGGTTGATTGAGACGCAGCCCATGCAAAAAAGAACAGATATCTCTAGTTTAAATTGACAGATTTTGATGGGGATTTTTTTTAAATGTTACTTAGATTGACGCGTCAATAGACTCTTAAGGATTAATAAAAGGTAGGCCTATGGCAAACCCTCTCATACCCCCTCAATTCGAGTCTTGATTTTAACTTAACAGCCTTTCACTGACATGGAGGTAGACTATATTTAAAGAGTACATGGTGGGTGGATGAAGTGACCGACAAATCTATGGATATAGCAGCATATAGCCTAATTTCGTCCTTCAGACAGGTAGGTCTACCACTTATTTCTTAAATAGGAAGAAATAGGCTCTTGTTGGTAATAAAGTCTAATTAAAATGAAGACAGATTCACTGAATTATGCCTTCTCGAATTTGCCTACTTTCAGTAGTATGAGCTGTCCTAATTCAGATTGATTGTGTCCCGGCTGCTGCTTTCATTGGTTTATTGTGAGATCAGTAACTTTGATAAATACATTATGGCCAAGAAACATTTTTTTGTTGTTGGTATTTTATCCCCTTTTTTGTGGTATCCAATTGGTAGTTACAGTCTTGTCCCATCGGTGCAACTCCCGTACGGACACGGGAGAGGCGAAGGTCGAGAGTCCTCCGAAACACAACCTAACTGAGCCGCACTGCTTCTTAACACAGTGCCCGCTTAACCCGGAAGTTAGCCGGAGGAAACACCGTACACCTGGCGACCGAGTCAGTGTGCACTGCACCCAGCCCGCCACAGGAGTCGCTAGTGCACGATGGGACAAGAACATCCCTGCCGGCCAAACCCTCCCCTACCCTGGACGGCGCTGGGCCAATTGTGCACCACCCCATGGGTCTCCCGGTCGCGGCCGCCTACAACAGAGCCTGGACTTGAACCAGGATCTCTAGTGGCACAGCTAGCACTGCGATGCAGTGCCTTAGACCACTGCGCCACTCGGGAGGCTCGAAACATATTGTTTTTAATAAAATAAATTATAGTAGTAGCAAGCTTTCAAAGTCTGCGGCTCTCCTTCTCACACTGAACATAATCTAGGCTATAGGCTAGTCCGCGCAAGATCGTGCATTTTCTGTACTAGGCCTAACCCCCCCCCCCCCAAAAAAAATAAAAATTATAATTGGAAGAAGCCTTTGACTCTCCTCCTGAACTGCCACCGAAGGCCTACACAACACAGCCGAAAATAGCTTCATTTTCATCAGATGACAACAGAAGTGCAACGCTATTTGGCTGGCAGCAAAACAAGTAAATGAGCTTACAATGATAAAACAAGGTATTTTTTGCAAAAACTATGCATTGCCATCATATTTCTAATGTTTATCATAGAAAGAATGTAGCCAGCTACAGTGGCTTGTGAAAGGATTCACCCCCCTTGGCATTTTTCCTATTTTGTTGCCTTACAACCTGGAATTAAAATAGATTTTTTGGGGGTTTGTATCATTTGATTTACACAACATGCCTACCACTTTGAAGATGCAATTTTTTAAATTATTGTGAAACAAACAAAGAAATAAGACAAAAACACTGAAACTTTGTAGAGCCACATTTTGCAGCAATTACAGCTGCAAGTCTCTTTGGGTATGTCTCTATAAGCTTGGCACATCTAGCCACTGGGATATTTGCCCATTCTTCAAGGCAAAACTGCTCCAGCTCCTTCAAGTTGGATGGGTTCTGCTGGTGTATAGCAATCATTAAGTCATACCACAGATTCCCAATTGGATTGAGATCTGGGCTTTGACTAGGCCATTCCAAGACATTTAAATGTTTCCCCTTAAACCACTCAAGTGTTGCTTTAGCAGTATGATTAGGGTCATTGTCCTGCTGGAAGGTGAACCTCCGTCCCAGTCTCAAATCTCTGGAAGACTGAAACAGGTTTCCCTCAAGAATTTCCCTGTATTTAGCGCCATCCACCCTTCCTTCAATTCTGACCAGTTTCCCAGTCCCTGCCGATGAAAAATGGTGTTCTCGGTGTTCTCGGGGTGATGAGAGGTGTTGGGTTTGCGCCAGACATAGTGTTTTCCTTAATGGCCAAAAAGCTCAATTCTAGTCTCATCTGACCAGAGTACCTTCTTCCATATGTTTGGGGAGTCTCCCACATGCCTTTTGCCGAACACCAAATGTGTATTTTTTTTTTAAGCAATGGCTTTTTTCTGGCCACTCTTCCGTAAAGCCCAGCTCTGTGGAGTGTACGGCTTAAAGTGGTCCTATGGACAGATACTCCAATCTCCGCTGTGGAGCTTTGCAGCTCCTTCAGGGTTATCTTTGATCTCTTTGTTGCCTCTCTGATTAATGCCCTCCTTGCCTGGTCCGTGAGCTTTGGTGGGCGGCCCTCTCTTGGCAGGTTTGTTGTGGTGCCATATTCTTTCCAGTTTTTAATAAGGGAAATAATGGTGCTCTGTGGGGTGTTCAAAGTTTCGGATATTTTTTTATAACCCAACCCTGATCTGTACTTCACAACTTTGTCCCTGATCTGTTTGGAGAGCTCCTTGCTCTTCATGGTGCCGCTTGCTTAGCGGTGTTGCAGACTCTGGGGCCTTTCAGAACAGGTGTATATATACTGAGATCATGTGACAGATAATGTGACACTTAGATTGCACACAGGTGGGCTTTATTTACTTCTGAAGGTAATTGTTTGCACCAGATCTTATTTAGGTGCTTCATAGCAAAGGGGGTGAATACATATCCACACACCACTTTTCCGTTATTAATTTTTTAGAAAATTATTTTTTTATTTTTTATTTCACTTCACCAATTTGGACTATTTTGTGTATGTCCATTACATGAAATCCAAATAAAAATCCATTTAAATTACAGGTTGTAATGCAACAAAATAGGAAAAACGCCAAGGGGGATGAACACTTTTGCAAGGCACTGTACATTTCCTTATGTTTTGTTTAAAGTTTATCGTGCATTTTACCGGAGAAAAGTAGGCTGGCTACACCACGAAATGTATCCGAGAAAAGTAGTTACACATCAGTCAGAGCGCTGTCTGCTTATAGAATGCCCGTTTGTCAATTCTCATCTGAATGGAGAAGTGCAACTGAAGCACAAAATGTGTCTGATGCCGAGCAGAAATTACAATAAGAAGCATTTAAGACCAGCGTTTACAAAACTCAGCAAGATATTTCTGATGCGTTTTATCTTTTTTTCCTGCGTGTAAAATTCAGAATTCTGCGTTAACACAACCCCTAAGTTTAACTTGCTAGTTAACTAAGTAAGTGGCAGAATTAATAAAGTGACAGGCATCATATTGTGTTAGCTTTCTTCTCTGTTTGAGAAGTCAAAGCCCTTTGGATTAGTTATTTGGACAGCTACCACTATGTTGATTTCCTCTACGTTCTTGGTCTGTCTTCTCCTCCCCCCTCTTCTCTGAGCAGAGCAGACAGGCCAAGAGTGTGCAAAGCTGTCATCAAGGCAAAGGGTGGCTACTTTGAAGAATCTAAAATAGAAAATATATTTTGATTTGTTTAACACTTTTTTGGTTACTACATGATTCCATATGTGTTATTTCATCGTTTTGATGTCTTTACTATTATTTTACAATGTAGAAAATAGTGAAAAATAAAGAAAAACCTTTGAATGAGTAGGTGTGTCCAAACTTTTGACTGGTACTGTAGATATACTTTATGAGCTGGATTGCCTGTCTTTGCAATTTGTTTATTTTTGTTTGCGCTCATTAGCATATTTAGCTAGCAGCCTCCATGGAAATTCGCTATTACTTGTGCTAATTTTGTTAGCATTCTGGTAATCAAATCAAATCAAACTTTATTTATACAGCACATTTCAGACATGGAATGCAACACAATGTGCTTCACAGGAAAAAACTAATAAAAACTATGAAAATAAAAACGGAAATATTTACTACACAACAAACATAAGAGGATAAAAACAAAAGAATAACAATAAAATAATAGATGCCCAATGTGCTTTAAAAAAAAGTTTTTTTCCTGTTCCGTACTAAGCCGGTAATACCATAAATCCCGGGACAAAAGAAGGACGGTTTTACGATATAAAAATCTGGATACTGCCCAACCCTACTTCGAATGTTGAAAATGGAACCATGGACACGAAGCCATTAAAATAGAACTCTACCTTTTTGAAAGGGATGTACAGTATGTGACGACTTCCGCCGAGGCTGCCTCCCCTCCTTGTTCGGGCAGGCTTCGGCGTTCGTCGTCACCTGCTTACTAGCCACTGCCGCTCCATATATCATCATTCCATTTGTCTTGTCTTGTCAATTACGCACACCTGGTTCTTATCCCCTCATTAGTCCGTGTATAAGTGTTCCCTCTGCCCCCCTTGTCCTTGTGGGTGATTGTTATTTGTGAGAGTAGTGTAGCTCGGTGGAGCTACTCGTACCTTGTATTGCCGGTGTAGAATATTCCCCTGTGCCTGTATATTGTTGGAGTATTCCATACCGTGTATTGCCATGGTAGATAGTTTCCCCTGTGCCTGTTTCCGTGTGTCGCTATCCAGCGCATTTGTGTACGACGGAATAAACTCTGTATTCGGTGATTTACCCTCCTGCGCCTGACTCCTTCTATCACACTCATCACAGTATGGGACACGATACTAAGGCTACCGTTACTTAATATGCGAGCACTGTTTTGGTACATGTTATATATCCTTCTAATCCACTGATATCTCACAATATTTTGAAATCATTAGAAGCATGCTGAAATTCTATCCTCTCAATTGAGGGATCAAAATATCAAAAAAAATATGTTATTTGGACAGCATTTTGGGCACATTTGTGGTTGTATTTTAAAAAACATAAACAAAAAAAACATATTGATCCATTTGCTTGTATTTTCCACACTACCTTGAACATGTTAAGCCTTACAAATGAAGTTATGGCCAATTCAAATTACAGAACAGTAATTTTAGGGAACATTTCCACCATATTTGTGCATAACGTTTAAAGGACACATACACAAGGCCTACTTGGGTCATTTTATTGTGTTCTCCACACCACCTCAAACATTTTATGCCATCAGTGGGCTGTATGTACCAATTATTTATGGATATATGGCCATGTGAATCCTGTCCAATTAGAACCAATGTGGCTGGTTGTCAGTCATTTTGGAAAACTGGTCTTTTAAAATCTGCAATGGCACTATAGCTAGACATCTTTATGTAGTAATTTACTCACTTTGTGTAAAGATTGAAAGGTCTCATCATATTGGGTTACCTGTCTCTCTGCTGGACATAATGCATTCATAAGGGATATTACCTAAAGTGACGTGTACAGGGCAGGTTTGCTTAAGTTGACACAAAACAGAATATCAAAATCAAATCATTATCAAATGTTATTGGTTGTATACACATACAGTGGGGAAAAAAAGTATTTAGTCAGCCACCAATTGTGCATGTTCTCCCACTTAAAAAGATGAGAGAGGCCTGTAATTTTCATCATAGGTACACGTCAACTATGACAGGCAAAATGAGAAAAAAATTTCCAGAAAATCACATTGTAGGATTTTTTATGAATTTATTTGCAAATTATGGTGGAAAATAAGTATTTGGTCAATAACAAAAGTTTCTCAATACTTTGTTATATACCCTTTGTTGGCAATGACACAGGTCAAACGTTTTCTGTAAGTCTTCACAAGGTTTTCACACACTGTTGCTGGTATTTTGGCCCATTCCTCCATGCAGATCTCCTCTAGAGCAGTGATGTTTTGGGGCTGTAGCTGGGCAACACAGACTTTCAACTCCCTCCAAAGATTTTCTATGGGGTTGAGATCTGGAGACTGGCTAGGCCACTCCAGGACCTTGAAATGCTTCTTACGAAGCCACTCCTTCGTTGCCCGGGCGGTGTGTTTGGGATCATTGTCATGCTGAAAGACCCAGCCACGTTTCATCTTCAATGCCCTTGCTGATGGAAGGAGGTTTTCACTCAAAATCTCACGATACATGGCCCCATTAATTCTTTCCTTTACACGGATCAGTCGTCCTGGTCCCTTTGCAGAAAAACAGCCCCAAAGCATGATGTTTCCACCCCCATGCTTCACAGTAGGTATGGTGTTCTTTGGATGCAACTCAGCATTCTTTGTCCTCCAAACACGACGAGTTGAGTTTTTACCAAAAAGTTCTATTTTGGTTTCATCTGACCATATGACATTCTCCCAATCCTCTTCTGGATCATCCAAATGCACTCTAGCAAACTTCAGACGGGCCTGGACATGTACTGGCTTAAGTAGGGGGACACTCAGGATTTGAGTCCCTGGCGGCGTAGTGTGTTACTGATGGTAGGCTTTGTTACTTTGGTCCCAGCTCTCTGCAGGTCATTCACTAGGTCCCCCCGTGTGGTTCTGGGATTTTTGCTCACCGTTCTTGTGATCATTTTGACCCCACGGGGTGAGATCTTGCGTGGAGCCCCAGATCGAGGGAGATTATCAGTGGTCTTGTATGTATTCCATTTCCTAATAATTGCTCCCACAGTTGATTTCTTCAAACCAAGCTGCTTACCTATTGCAGATTCAGACTTCCCGGCCTGGTGCAGGTCTACAATTTTGTTTCTGGTGTCCTTTGACAGCTCTTTGGTCTTGGCCATAGTGGAGTTTGGAGTGTGACTGTTTGAGGTTGTGGACAGGTGTCTTTTAAACTGATAACAAGTTCAAACAGGTCCATTAATACAGGTAACGAGTGGAGGACAGAGGAGCCTCTTAAAGAAGAAGTTACAGGTCTGTGAGAGCCAGAAATCTTGCTTGTTTGTAGGTGACCAAATACTTATTTTCCACCATAATTTGCAAATAAATTCATTAAAAATCCTACAATGTGATTTTCTGGATTTTTTTTTTTCAATTTGTCTGTCATAGTTGACGTGTACCTATTATGAAAATTACAGGCCTCTCTCATCTTTTTAAGTGGGAGAACTTGCACAATTGGTGGCTGACTAAATACTTTTTTTCCCCACTGTATTTAGCAGATGTTATTGCAAGTATAGCGAAATGTTTGTATTCCCAGCTCAAACAGTGCAGTAATATCTAACAATACACAACAATAAACACAAATCTAAAAAGTAAAATAATGGAATTAAGAAATATATACAGTTGAAGTCGGAAGTTTACATACACTTAGGTTGGAGTCATTAAAACTCGTTTTTCAACCACTCCACAAATTTCTTGTTAACAAACTATAGTTTTGGCAAGTCAGTTAGGACATCTACTTTGTGCATGACACAAGTCATTTTTCCAACAATTGTTTACAGACAGATTATTTCACTTATAATTCACTGTATCACAATTCCAGTGGGTCAGAAGTTTACATACACTAAGTTGACTGTGCCTTTAAACAGCTTGGAAAATTCCAGAAAATGATGTCATGGCTTTAGAAGCTTCTGACAGGCTAATTGACATCATTTGAGTCAATTGGAGGTGTACCTGTGGATGTATTTCAAGGCATACCTTCAAACTCAGTGCCTCTTTGCTTGACATCATGGAAAAATTAAAAGAAATCAGCCAAGACCTCAGAAAAAGAATTGTAGACCTCCACAAGTCTGGTTCATCCTTGGGAGCAATTTCCAAACACCTGAAGGTACCACGTTTATCTGTACAAACAATAGTACACAAGTATAAACACCATGGGACCATGCAGCTGTCATACCGCTCAGGAAGGAGACGCGTTCTGTCTCCTAGAGATTAACGTACTTTTGTGCGAAAAGTGCAAATCAATCCCAGAACAACAGCAAAGGAGCTTGTGAAGATGCTGGAGGAAACAGGTACAAAAGTATCTATATCCACAGTAAAACAAGTCCTATATCGACATAACCTGAAAGGCCGCTCAGCAAGGAAGAAGCCACTGCTCCAAAACCGCCATAAAAAAGCCAGACTATGGTTTGCAACTGCACATGGGGACAAAGATCATACTTTTTGGAGAAATGTCCTCTGGTCTGATGAAACAAAAATAGAACTGTTTGGCCATAATGACCATCGTTATGTTTGGAGGAAAAAGGAGGGACTTGCAAGCCGAAGAACACCGTCCCAACCGTGAAGCACGGGGGTGGCAGCATCATGCTGTGGGGGTGCTTTGTTGCAGGAGGGACTGGTGCACTTCACAAAATAGATGGCATCATGAGGAAGGAAAATTATGTGGATATATTGAAGCAACATCTCAAGACATCAGTCAGGAAGTTAAAGCTTGGATGCAAATGGGTCTTCCAAATGGACAATGACCCCAAGCATACTTCCAAAGTTGTGGCAAAATGGCTTAAGGACAACAAAGTCAAGGTATTGGAGTGGCCATCACAAAGCCCTGACCTCAATCCTATAGAGAATTTGTGGGCAGAACTGAAAAAGCGTGTGCGAGCAAGGAGGCTACAAACCTGACTCAGTTACACCAGCTCTGTCAGGACGAATGGGCCAAAATTCACCCAACTTATTGTGGGAAGCTTGTGGAAGGCTACCCGAAATGTTTGACCCAAGTTAAACAATTTAAAGGCAATGCTACCAAATACTAATTGAGTGTATGTAAACTTCTGACCCACTGGGAATGTGATGAAAGAAATAAAATCTGAAATAAATAATTCTCTCTACTATTATTCTGACATTTCACATTCTTAAAATGATGATATAAAAATCTAAGAAAGGGAATTTTTACTAGGATTAAATGTCAGGAATTGTGAAAAACTGAGTTGAAATGTATTTGGCTAAGGTGTATGTAAAATACCGACTTCAACTGTAAATATTAGGACAAGCAATGTCGGAGTCCAGAGTATATATATGTGATGGGATGTACAGACATTATGGACAGGATATGGATAGAATATGTAGTATATCTGAAGAATAGTATACTGTATGTACAGCAATAGTTAAATAGGATAGGACTTAGAATACAGTATATACATATGAAGTGGGTAAAACAGTATGTACACATTATTAAAGTGACCGGTGTTCAATGACTATGTACATAGGGCGGCAACCTCTAAGGTGCATGGTAGAGTAACCAGGCGGAGGCCGGCTAGTGGTGACTATTTAACAGTCTGATGGCCTTGAGATAGAAGCTGTTTTTCAGTCTCTCGGTCCAAGCTTTGATGCACCTGTATTGACCTCGCTTTCTGGATGGTAACAGGGTGAATAGGCCATGGCTCGGGTGGCTGAGGTCCTAGATGACTGCACCACCATCTGGAGAGCCCTGTGGTTGCGGACGGTGCAGTTACTGTACCAGGCGGTGATACAGCCCGACAGGATGCCCTCAATGGTGCATTTATAAAAGTCTGTGAGGGTCTTAGGGGCCCAGACAAATTTCTTCAGCCTCCTGACGCTGAAGAGACGCTGTTGCGCCTTCTTCACCACACTGTCTGTGTGGGTGGACCATTTCAGATTGCCAGTGAGGTGTACGCCGAGGATCTTGAAGCTTTTCACCTTCTCCACTGCAGACTTGTCGATGTGGATGGGGGTGAGCTCCCTCTGCTGTCTCCTGAAGTCCACGATCAGCTCCTTTGTTTTGTTGAGTGAGAGGTTATTTTCCTGGCACCACTCCGCCAGGGCCCTCACCTTCACCCTGTAGGCCTTTTCGTCGTTGTTGGTAATCAGGCCTACCACTGTTGTGTCGTCTGCAAAATTGATGATTGAGTTGGAGACTTGCGTGGCCACACAGTCATGGGTGAACAGGGAGTACAGGAGGGGGCTGAGAATGCACCCTTTTGGGGCCCCTGAGTTGAGGATCAGGGTAGTGGAGGTGTGTTGCCTACTTTCACCACCTGGGGGTGGAGGGTACTATGGTGTTGAAGGCTGAGCTGTAGTTAATGAACAGCATTCTTACATTGGTATTCCTCTTGTCCAGATGGGATAGGAAAGTGTGCAGTGTGATGGCGATTGAGTCATCCGTGGATCTATTGGGGCGGTATGCCAATTGCAGTGGGTCTAGGGTGTTGGGTAAACTGGAGGTGATATGATCTTTAACTAGCCTCTCAAAGCACTTCATGATGACAGGAGTGCTATGGGGCGATAGTCATTTAGTTCAGTTACCTTCGCTTTCTTGGGTATAGGAACAATGGTGGACATCTTGAAGCAAGTGGGCACAACAAACTGGGATAGGTGGAGATTGAATATGTCCATAAACACTCCAGCCAGCTGCTCTGCGCATGCTCGAGGATACAGCTAGGGATGCCATTGGACGTACAGCCTTGCGAGGGTTAACATGCTAAAATGTCTTACTCACGTCGGCCACAGAGAACGAGAGCTCACATTCCACGGGAGTGGTGGTGGCCCACGTCGGCGGCACTGTGTTTTCCTCAAAGTGGGCGAAGAAGGTGTTTAGCTTGTCCAGAAGCAAGACATTGGCGTCCGCGATGTGGCTGGTTTTCCCTTTATAATCTGTGATCCCTGCCACATACGTCTCATGCCTGAGCCGTTGAATTGCGACTCCACCTTGTCTCTGTACTGACGTTTTGCCTGTTTGATTGCCTTACGAAGGACATAATTGGACTGTTTGTACTCAACCTTGCCATGGTTAAATGCGGTGGTTTGTTCCCTCTAAGCTGCATGTTTGCACGGGCGCGCAGCTCCCCTGCGACTGCCGCGCAGAATAAATATCAGCCCGCGCAGAGAAGTATGAGATTGAACTTCACTCAATGTTCTAAAGTTTTCCCCTTTAGTTAACACTATCAACGTTTAGCTCTACTGTGGGAATTGTGCTTGAATCAACGCAATATTAGCCACTTTCAATGTAACATACCGAAACAAAACAAACTATGCAAGATTAGTATGCAAAACTAACTGTCCAAGATATTTTCTTGTAGGAAGAGCGCATTGGAGTAGGATTAGATTGCAATGACAGGCACGACTCAGGCCTGTACTCTACACAGACCGGTGCGCCATAACCAATCAGAGCTGCAGTAGGCCTATATGCAAATAGCCATTGCCATATATGGTTCTGTGCCATTCACTTTGAACTGGACTGTGTTTACAGCATGAGCGGTTTGAGATAAAAGCGAGAGCCGCATGTAGGCACCTGTACACATTTGTTCATATTCTTTGCTAGTTAGTGAGTTATTAGCCCAGTTATAGCTAATTTCTAGTCAACAATGGGGAAGTGGTTGCACAAAATGTGTGCATTTCTAGCCATCTTTGAGAAGCGAGTCAGGTAAAGAGCTTTTTTTGTCTTAAAGGGGCAGTGTTGTATTTTGAGACAGTCTTGAATAAGCTAAGTAGCCAATAGGCAGAGGGTAGCATAATTTGTCTGATTCTCTGTAATAATGGTATGGGAATAATAATTAATTGTATTTTGTAAAGTGGTTTCTTGCATCAAACAACACAACATTTTCAGTCACCTCCTTGTCTGAAGGACAAGTGGATAAACAGGTAAATGTCAAGCCCTGCATGTTTAAAAAAAATTGAATGGAATGTAGGCCTACATTGAACACAACACATTTGCTGCTACTGTAGGCTGAATGATAGAACAGCTATTTCCATGTTAAAATGTTATGGGATGCATCTTTCTCCATTGGTTTTGATGGTAGGCCACTCTGGTAGGCCTACATTAGCCACAGCAGCCCACTTGGCCAATGTTAAAACTGTATCTTAAAGCGGGTACAGCCTCAGTGTTCACAGTAAATGTGTACCGGATGTTGCACAGAATTTTCACATTGTTCAAGTTTGCGCTCAGCAGACCTGAAATTTGCTCAGTGCCTAATTTGTTTTTAGGGAACATTGCTGCCATCTATCCACTGTTTTTGGTTTGGACAGGTTTTAATTGTCACAGGGGAACAACACCCCTATACACTTCCTGATTAACTCAGTCACCGTGTCAGTGTATACGTCAATGTTATTCTCAGAGGCAACCCGAAACATATCCCAGTCCGCATTATCAAAACAATCTTGAAGCATGGATTCCAATTGGTCAGACCAGCGTTGAACAGTCCTTACCACGGGTACTTCCTGTTTGAGTTTCTGCCTATAGGAAGGGAGGAGCAGGATGGAGGCGTGATCTGATTTGCCGAAGGCAGGGCGAGGGAGGGCCTTGTAGCCGTCCCGGAAGGGAGAGTAGCAATGGCCGAGAGTTTTTGATGCACGAGTGGTGCAGGCAATGTGTTGATAAAACTTTGGTAGCGTTTTCCTAAGATTTGCTTTATTACAGTCCCCAGCTACAATAAATGCGGCCTCAGGATATGCGGTTTCCAGTTTTCACAAAGTCCACTGTAGTTCCTTGAGCGCCGTCGTGGTATCGGCTTGAGGGGAAATATACACACTGTGACGATGACCGAAGATAATTCTCTCGGGATGTATTCTAGGTCGGGTGAACTAAAGGACTTGAGTTCCTGTACGTTACCACAATCACACCATGAGTAGTTAATCATGAAACATACACCTCCGCCTTTCTTTTTCCTGGAGAGTTCTTTATTCCTGTCTGCGCTATGTACTGAGAACCCAGCTGGCTGTATGGACAGGGACAGTATATCCGGAGAGAGCCATGATTCCGTGAAACACAATATGTAACAGTCCCTGATGTCTCTCTGGAAGGAGATTCTCACCCTGAGCTCATCTACTTTATTGTCCAGGGACTGAACATTAGCAAGTAATATACTCGGAAGCGGTGGATGGTATGCACGCCTCCTGAGTCGGACTAAAATGCCACTCTGAATACCTCTTCTCCACTGGCGGCATCTTGGAGCAGTCTCTGGGATAAATATAATTGCCTTGGGGGGGTGTACAAACAAAGGGTCCAATTCAGGAAAGTTCTATTTCTGGTCGAAATGTTGGTGAGTTACCACTGCTCTAATATCCAAAAGTTATTTCCGGCTGTATGTAATAGTGCAAAGGACGTTCTGAGCTAATAATGTGAGAAATAACAACAACAAAAATAGAAATACTGCAAAGTTGCTTAGGAGCCATTAACAGGGCAACCATGTCTATCGGCTCCATCTTGGAACTATATATCATTGCAATCAGTAGATTTCAGGAAACACCCATATCATTTGTTTACATGTAAACTAGTGGAAATAGTCATGAAAACATTTACAAAAAACAGTAAGTTGGTACACGTTTTCACCACTTTTCTACAAACATTTGAAAGGATACGTATATATGGCATCTTTCCAGACCCCCTCAAACATTTTAAGACATCAATGGGCTGTATGTACCAAATATGTATGGAGAAATGGCCATGTGAATTGTGTCCAATACGGCCCAATGCAGCTGGTTGGCAGCTGTAAAAAAGCTCTCAGAGAGGAGCAGCATACTACTGAGATTTCACCTGTTGACTCTCTCTCAATGCCACACACTTGTCACTAATTATCAGGACTGGCCTGATAGGCTCATTCACACCTTTAGTTTGTATTTAAATCCTGTCAAGCCATTCCTCAGTTTCTTTCCAGTTGTGTGCATCCAAGTTAAGAGTAAGTTTGTTTCCTATTTATCACATGTTATTTAAGATGTCTAATTTTCATTATTTGAGCTATATTGGTTTAATAGATTAATCCTTATCACCTTTACCTGTTATGTTACACAACCTGCTTATGTCGCTCCTTTGTTGCAGAACTACAGACTTGCTAGAAGTGCAGTTAAAGGGACAGATGTGTAATTAAAGGGGAATTACACTCAAATCAAAATGTGTTAGTTTTCTTCCAGACCACATCAGAAAACCATTTTCTTTTAGATCTAAGCATTGACATGGACTCAGAATATTCAGATTTCATTCTTTCTCTATGAACAATTATAATTGTTTTGTTGTTGTAAACCAGGAAAAATATAACTGAACATAATTTGGGAAGAATGTTTTTTATAGGGCCCCCTTAGTAGTTTATTAACTATTATTTTACCAGGTATATTGACCGAACAGTGCATTACGTTCTCTTGTACACAAAGGACCCGGGGAAGAGTTTCAGGGGAGAGGAAGAATGTGCCCATTAAAAGTAGCTCTCATGCTAGAAAAGGTTGGAGACCCCTGATTTAGTGGATAGATAACATTACAAAGTCATTTTTATAATGTTTGGAATGATTTTACCCTATTTTCTTCTAACAGGAAATCCGAATAGTTGACTGACAGGCTTCCCAGACTGCCGCCAATCTTTAAACTGTTCATTAAGTTATGTAGTATTAGTGTCATAAAATGGAACAATTATTTCACATATCCGCTGGACTATATGTGCTCTGCTTGCTCAGTTAATATTCAAAAGTTGTGCGCATTGAGCGTGGGAAATGCACTCTACAAATGTACTGTTATGGAAATGGATTGACACTGATGGATAAAAAGTCAGTGAATGAGAACAAGTGACGATGAAATTAAATGACAAAGTTCTGGTGGTTTCTTTTTATAAAGAACCGTAGCAAATATTTCTCTCAATGCTCATTATTCTGGACACTTGGCAATCATGGACTACACACAAAGATGATTATGTCTTGTTTCTTCCAGGCACTAAAACACTTGTGTTACTGGATCTGTGAAATCATTAACTTGGAGCACAAATAAGAGGGGCATCAATTGCCTTCAGGACAAGCGGACAAACAGTCACTGATTTTGGGACGTGAATTAACTTCATAATGTAATCCGGCTCTGTGCGTTACTTGTTCACTGAAGCTGTAAGATTTTGCTGTGAAAGCAGAAAAAAAGAGAGAATACTCTTTTCACATCAATATCAACTTTATCTGTGCCCCAGATACTGTCTCTAGATTGACACCTGCTGTGCCAGAGTTGTCGTCGCTACAGCCACCCTGAAGGAAAAATGAACATTTAAGAGCTATTTTCTCCTCTCACCTCTCCCTCATTCAATTTAACTGTCATGTAGAACAAAGGTACTACACTCAGAAAAAATGGTTATTTGGGGTTCTATATAGAACCTTTTGGTTATTTGGATGAGATTTAAAGAATCCTTTATTAAAAAAGGTTATATATAACATGTACGATTTCAGTGCAGCCTATGATATTATTGACCATAACCTGTTGAAAAAAAACTTGTGTTATGGCTTTTCAACCTCTGCCATATTGTGGATTCAGAGCTATCTATCTAATAGAACTCAAAGAGTGTTCTTTAATGGAAGCTTCTCTAAGGTCAAACATGTAAAGTGTGGTGTACCACAGGGCAGCTCTCTAGACCCTCTTTTCACCAATGACCTGCCACTGGCATTAAACAAAGCATGTGTATCATGTATGCTGATGATTCAACCATATACGCATCAGCAACCACAGCTATTGAAGTCACTGAAACTCTTAACAAAGAGTTGCAGTCTGTTTTGGAATGGGTGGCCACTAAAAAACTGGTCCTGAACATCTCTAAAACTAAGAGCATTGTATTTGGTACAAATCATTCCCTAAGTTCTAGATCTCAGCTGGTAATGAATGGTGTGGCTGTTGAACAAGTTGAGACCAAATTACTTAGTTTACAATCTAAGATATTGCCATCATGGTCAATACGTATAGATTCAATGGTTGTAAAGATGGGGAGAGGTCTGTCTGTAATAAAGAGATGCTCTTCTCTTTTGACACCAGACTCCAAAAAGCATGTTCTGCAGGCTCTAGTTTTGTCTAATCTTGATTATTGTCCAGTCGCGTGGTCCAGTGCTGCAAGGGAAGACCTAGTTAAGCTGCAGCTTGCCCAAAACAGAGCGGCACGTCTTGCTCTTCATTGTAATCAGAGGGCTGATATAAATACTATGCATGACAGTCTCTCTTGGCTAAGAGTTGAGGAGAGACTGATTAAACTGCATGATTATTACACAGGTACACCCTGTGCTGGGGACAATAAAAGGCCACTCTAAAATGTGCAGTTTTGTCACCCAAAACAATGCCTCAGATGTCTCAAGTTTTAAGGTAGCGTGCAATTGGCATGCTGACTGCAGGTATGTCCACCAGAGCTGTTGCCAGAGAATTGATTGTTCATTTCTCTACCATAAGCCACCTCCAATGTAATTTTAGAGAATTTTGCAGTACGTCCAACTGGCCTCACAACCGCAGATCACGTGTAACCATGCCAGCCCAGGACCTCCACATCTGGCTTCTTCACCTGCAGGAACATCTGAGACCAACCACCCGGACAGCTGATGAAACAGGAGTATTTCTGTCTGTCATAAAGACCTTTTGTGGGGAAAAACTCATTCTGGCTCCAAGTGGGTGGGCCTTGCTCCTAAGTAGGTGGGCCTATGCCTTTCCAGGCCCACCCATTGCTGCGCCCCTGCCCAGTCAGGTGAAATCCATAGATTAGGGCCTAATTTATTTATTTCAATTGACTGATTTCCTTAAATGAACTGTAACTCAGTAAAATCATTGAAATTGTTGCATGTTGTGTTTATATTTTTGTTCAGTGTATTTAACAGTAGTAGCCATCATAAATGGCACCATGCAGGGTTCTAAATGGAACCATTTTGGTTCAGTGAAGAAGAACCTCTAGGGTTCTGATCAAAGAACCCTATAAACGGGTACTATATAGAACTTTTAGGGGTTCTATATATGAATCAAGCAATAGAACCCTCTTTGGTTACATAAGGATTTTTTTTCTAGGAGTGTACTGTATATAAATGAAACACATGCTATAAATCTGCTTTGAGGGCTCTACCTAGGTGCCCGAGGCTATATCCAAAGCCCTGCTGAGAAGAGACAGGAGGACCAGAGGTCTATCTCTTCACAGCACATCATTGAACAGGAAGCTCATAAAGACTGCACACAGATGCCACTAATGAACAAGACAATTACCTGTGCTGATCTAAAGAATCCTGCATGCCGGAGATCAAATCATGTCTCTGTATCTGAGACAGAGTGGGAGAGACTGGAGAATGAAAGGGGACTCGATTGGAACAAGGTGGTTAGATTATAGAAATATCTGGTGTAATCTCTCACAGGCAATAATAGTGGGTAGGTTCTGTTCATGTAGGGAGACTGGCGGGCCCCGTGATGCAAAGCAATATCTGTACCAGCCAATAACATTATGTAAAAGGCTTGGCTGCTAAGCTAATGCCATTTCTGATTATTATTATTATTACCCTCCAGTGTATTTATGGAAAGAGACCTTTCCATTTGCCTCCTATGTTATTGATGTAGCGAACGTTGTTGAGATATTGGATCTGAGTCGCTTCTTGCTTTGTGAGTGTAGATGGTGCAGGGAACAATACCGTCTCTGTGTGAGGGGATATTGTCGGGATCTTCAACTGGACTCATATGAAATTGGCAGCAGTTCAGAGATGTGTGGGAGACATCTTAAAGAGCAAAGCTTGGGTGAATGCCTCATTCTGCTTGGTTCATGTCTTTTGTTTTAGATTTTTGGTATGGAGGTTACACACACACATATACACACACATGTAAGCACACACGCACGTGCATGAACGTGGGCACACACACACAGGGGATGATGTGTCTCAGGTGGGATGCAGAGCTACAGTGCAGTGGTAATAAAGGGCAGTTTGGCGGTGAGCAGCAGTGATGTCATTGCGTCAGAGACTTGGAGAGAGGATTCTATGGTCTCCCTGCCCACTCTCCTCAAGACGCTGTCACTGTGAATCAATCAGCCCTGATAACACACACACACACACACACACACACACACACACACACACACACACACACACACACACACACACACACACACACACACACACACACACACACACACACACACACATACAGGAACACTCAAATACACACACATATTTCACATCTGCACATGCACACCCTGAAACACACACACTCACACAAAAACGCACACAGAAAGCAACACACGTGCACACTACTACTTCCTCAGTTCCCCCTCTTTCCATTCCCTGTAGATCCAGCTCTGCTCTGGGCGCGACGTACTGTGCTTACTACATCCCTGCATAATACATTGGTCTTCTTAGGCTTTAAATAGGGTGACAACACCACACAGGACAGACAGGCGTGTCTACAGAGAACTGTTACTTCCCCTATCATGTTTTATACATCAGACTGGATCACAGGAGAGTGTCAGTCTCATAAATTGCATTTCTAACCTAATCTGTAAATGTATTTCCTCTTGTTCTTCTATTTCATTGTAATTGATTGCATGAAATATGTGAGCGTGTGTGTGTGTGTGTAACTCACTGCTGTGGTACAGTCTGCAGAGTGCAGAGACAGCATGTTTCTGAAGCCTGTGAGGAGAGCAGTGTCAGGCCAGACAGGTTGGTGTGTGAGAGAGAGAGAGAGAGAGAGAGAGAGAGAGAGAGAGAGAGAGAGAGAGACAACACGCCTTGCCTTAGGAACACCTAAAATAACGAGGTGTTGTAATGTGTCTTTATTGGTAACATGAGTCATCGCAAGCTGTTGATCCTTTCCAGATAAATTATTTAAAGCTGTGTTGCTATTGTATTTATAGTACCCAACCCACCCAGATGACTACCCAGACTAACAGGCCAGGTATTTACTGTAGCCTAACTAGCCTCACTTCTGCTCTGCTTAGCAACTCTACTATAAAAACAATTACAGTACATGAGAATATGCGCTATTTATAATCATACTGTGGGTGTTTGGTGGGTAGGCAGAGAAAAGCATGTGTTCAGATTTATGTACATCTTTATTATGTATCCTACATCCCTTTCCTATGCTTCCTATCTGAAACTTTAATGCAGAGCTAAAGTGACTCAGGCAGGGGCGTAGTCATGATTTGAACATTGCCCAGAATATTTGTTTAACTAGAAAAACGCATTTCCTGCATTTTAAAAGGCCCAATGCAGCCGTAAAAAAAAAAAAATCTCTATATCAAATTATTTCTGGGTAACAATTAAGTACCTCACTGTAATAGTTTTCCATTAAAATGGTCAAAAATAAACAAAAATAGAATTCAAGCAAGAATTTAGCTAGGACTGTCTGGGAGTGGTCTGAGTGGGGAAGGGAAGGACACCAAAGCAGTGCATTAACCACAATGTGGATCAATCCACCAGAGCAGAGGGGCCTAATGGGAGGGATATGTAACCTGAAAAGTAGCTGTAATAGACAGAGGTTTCAAACTCTCTTTGTTATTGGTCTATTAACTTATACCACCTGGTGATGTCACCTGGCAAGCCAAAACTCCACCCATGCAAAACCTGTTGATTAGAAGATTCTGACTGAGTAGATTGTATTTTCAAGCAGCAACTATTACATTTCATATTATTAAATTTTTTCACACTTTTAGAGTGTTAGTTTCTTCTGCTGTTGTATAATATGATACAAAACACAGGAAAAACATAATTTTGACTGCACTGGGCTTTTAACAAGGTTTGCCATTACTCATTGTCTCTGGAAGGTTTGTAGAAAACATAGTAAGAGAGCAAAGATATGTTTGAGTAGTATTTTATGGGGCAATATAGGAAAGACAATAGTTGTGAAAATGTTTACCTATTAAATGTCAGAGAGCCTTTAAAAGAACCTTCATTGGGTTGGCTTGCCACCCACAGATTTAGAAATTGTGTCAGGTTCCTGTCATGCCAAATAGTGTCCACTGCCAAATAGTGTTCACCCCCTGTGTCCCAATGGGCTAAAACAGGGTCACACTGAGTGCCAAGCAGAGAGGGTTCAGGTCCGATTTTGAGAGCCTTTGATAGGACTCGACAGGGAATCAAACTCCCGACCTTCCCATCTCAGGGTGGACACTTTAACTACAAGGCCACTGAGTTACTTCCAGGTGTCTTTTATGTGTCAAATATCTCTCCAAAATGTCAAATTGTGTAAAATCTTTCTATACATTTCTATATGAAATAATCTTTGGGGCATTTTTGATATAGACAATAACATTTTCATGTTTTCATGAGTGTTTGAGTTTAGGTCCATAACTGGCCTCTGTCCGCATGCTTAAATTGCTTTCACGGTAAGGGAACATGGCATGGCCTTCTTCCTCTGGGCCATTTGGGTAAATAATTATTGCTTCTTTATTCAAAACACACGTTTTATATACATTTTCTTTATACAGTGCCTTCAGAAAGTATTCACACCCCTTGACTTTTTCCACATTTTGTTGTGTTACAGCCTGAATGTATCTGTAAGGTCCCTCAGTCAAGCAGTGAATTTCAAACACAGATTCAACCACAAAGACCAGTGAGGTTTTCCAGTGCCTCGCAAAGAAGGGCACCTATTGGTAGATGTTGTATTTTTTTAAACATGGAATATCGCTTTGAGCATGGTGAAGTTATTAATTACACTTTGGATGGTGTATCAATACACCCAGTCACTGCAAAGACACAGGTGTCCTTCCTAACTCATTTGCCGAAGAGGAAGGAAAATGCTCTGGGATTTCACCATGAGGCCAATGGGGACTTTAAAACAGTTACAAATGTCATGGCTGTCATAGGAAAAAACTGAGGATGGATCAACAACATTGTAGTTACTCTACAATACTAATCTAATTGACAGAGTGAAAAGAATGAAGCCTGTACAGAATACAAATATTCCAAAACATGCATTGTGTTTGCAACAAGGCACTAAAGTTATACTGAAAAAAATGTTTTTTTTTGTCCTGAATACAAAGTGTTATTTTTGGGGCAAATACAATACAACACATTATGGAGTACCACTCTTCATATTTTCAAGCATAGTGGTGGCTGCATCATGTTATGGGTATGCTTGAAATCGTTAAGGACTGGGTAGTTCTTCAGGATAAAAAATAAATCCTAGAGGAAAACCTGGTTCAGTTTGCTTTCAACCAGACACTGGGAGATAAAATTACCTTTCAGCAGGATAAATGAAACAGGTACGTTTCATTGGACAATGACCCCAAGCATACTTCCAAAGTTGTGGCAAAATGAGCCATTTTGCCACAACTTTGGAAGTATGCTTGGGGTCATTGTCCATTTGAAAGACCCATTTGCGACCAAGCTTTAACTTCCTGACTAATGTCTTGAGATGTTGCTTCAATATATCCACATAATTTTCCTTCCTCATGATGCCATTTATTTTGTGAAGTGCACCAGTCCCTCCTGCAGCAAAGTACCCCCACAGCATGATGCTGCCACCCCCGTGCTTCACGGTTGGGATGGTGTTCTTCGGCTTGCAAGGAACCCCCTTTTTCCTCCAAACATAACGATGGTCATTATGGCCAAACAGTTATATTTTTGTTTCATCAGACCAGAGGACATTTCTCCAAAAAGTATGATCTTTGTCCCCATGTGCAGTTGCAAACCGTAGTCTGGATTTTTATGGCGGTTTTGGAGCAGTGGCTTCTTCCTTGCTAAGCGGCCTTTCAGGTTATGTCGATATAGGACTCGTTTTACTGTGGCTATACAGTGTAGATACTTTTGTACCTGTTTCCTCCAGCATCTTCACAAGGTCCTTTGCTGTTGTTCTGGGATTGATTTGCACTTTTCGCACCAAAGTACGTTCATCTCTAGGAGACAGAATGCATCTCCTTCCTGAGCGGTATGACGGCTGCGTGGTCCCATGGTGTTTATACTTGCGTACTATTGTTTGTACAGATTAATGTGGTACCTTCAGGCGTTTGGAAATTGCTCCCAAGGATGAACCAGACTTTTGGAGGTCTACAATTCTTTTCCTGAGGTCTTGGCTGATTTATTTTGATTTTCCCATGTTGTCAAGCAAAGAGGCACTGAGTTTGAAGGTAGGCCTTGAAATACATCCACAGGTACACCTCCAATTGACTCAAATGATGTCAATTAGCCTATCAGAAGCTTCTAAAGCCATGACATCATTTTCTGGAATTTTCCAAGCTGTTTAAAGGCTCAGTCAACTTAATGTTTGTAAACTTCTGACCCACTGGAATTGTGATACAGTAAATTATAAGTGAAATAATCTGTCTGTAAACAATTGTTGGAAAAATTACTTGTGTCATGCACAAAGTAGATGTCCTAACCGACTTGCCGTAACTATAGTTTGTTAACAAGACATTTGTGGAGTCTTAGAAAAACAAGTTTTAATGACTCCAACCTAAGTGTATGTAAACCTCCGACTTCAACTGTAGGTACAGCAGATCACCTTATTTTATGGGACACTTTTAAATGTGCCTTTAGAGGCCATGCAATTCAACACTCATCTTTAAAACTAAAGTAATTTAGATCAAAAGTCCATCTCTGCAGCACTCCACCAATCAGGCCTTTATGGTAGGGTGGCCAGACGGAAGCCACTCCTCAGTAAAATGCACATGACAACCCGCTTTAAGTTTGCCAAAAGGCACCTAAAGACTCTCAGACCATGAGAAACAAGATTCCTTGGTCTGATGAAACCAAGATTGAACTCTGGCCTGAATGCCAAGCGTCACGTCTGGATGAAACCTGGCACCATCCCTACGGTGAAGCATGGTGGTGGCAGCATCATGCTGTGGGGATGTTTTTCAGCGGCAGGGACTGGGAGACTAGTCAAGATCGAGGCAAAGATGAATGGAGCAAAGTACAGAGAGATCCTTGATGAAAACCTGCTCCAGAGTGCTCAGGACCACAGACTTGGTTGAAGGTTCACCTTCCAACAGGACAACGACCCTAAGCACACAGCCAAGACAATGCAGGATTGGCTTCAGGACAAGTCTCTGAATGTCCTTGAGTGGCCCAGCCAGAGCCCGGACTTGAACCCGATCTAACATCTCTGGAGAGACCTGAAAATAGCTGTGCAGCAACGCTCCCCATCCAACCTGACAGAGTTTGAGAAGATCTGCAGGGAAGAATGGGAGAAGCTCCCCAAATACAGGTGTGCCAAGCTTGTAGCGTCATACCCAAGAAGACTCAAGGCTGTAATCGCTGCCAAAGATGCTTCAACAATGTACTGAATAAAGGGTCTGAATAGCTATGTACATTTTATATTTCCGGGTTTAAAAATAAATAAATTAGCCACATTAAAAAATTTTAAAACTGTTTTTGCTTTGTCATTATAGGGTATTGTGTGTAGATTGATGAGGGGGGAAAAAACAATTTTATCAATTTTAAAATAAGTCTGTAACCTAACAAAATGTGGAAAAATTCAAGGGGTCTGAATACTTTCCGAAGGCACTGTAGATAATTTTCTAACTGGATTACAACCAAATTATGATAAATGTACTATATTACTTATTGGATCACAAAAAAATACAAATGTTACATTACCGTGTAGTTTACCAATACAATGGTCTGAGGGTGAAGTGGACATACTCGGTATTCATATCCCAAAATAAATAAATAATCTCACTACAATACATTTGGAAGTTAGTAAAAATAGATAAGATCTTGCTATCATGGAAAGGAGAATACCTGTCTATTTGTGTAAAGATCACCCTTATTAACTCATATATCAGTTTACCTATGTGCTTATGGCCCTGCCTACAGCTAACGACTTGTTTTTAAATTATACTGAACAAAAATATAAATACAACATGCAACAATTTCAAAGATTCATTAGGCCCTAATCTATGGATTTCACATGACTGGGCAGGTGCGCAGCCATGGGTGGGCCTGGGAGGGCATAGGCCCACCCACTTGGGAGCCAGGCCAAACCACTGGGGAGCCAGGCCCAGCCAATCAGAATGAGTGTTTCCCCACAAAAGGGCTTTATTACAGACACAAATACTCCTCCTACCCACTCTGACGATCCCTCAGGTGAAAAAGCTGGACGTGGAGGTCCTGGAATGGCGTGGTTACACTTGGTCTGCGGTTGTGAGGCCGGTTGGACGTGCTGCCAAATTCTCTAAATTGACGTTGAAGTTGGCTTATGGTAGAGAAATGAACATTAAATTCTCTGGCAACAGCTCTGGTGGACATTCCTGCAGTCAGCATACCAATTGTTTATTTTTTTATTATTATTATTTTTATTATTATTGTATTTATTTTCTAGGCGGTAGATCAGCTTTAATATTGCAGATAGATTGTAACTTCCATCAATGTAATTGTCTGCATCACTTCCAATCCCCCATATGTTTTATTTTCTCGCAAATATACAGTTGAAGTTGGAAGTTTACATACACTTAGGTTTGAGTCGTTTTTCAAGCACTCCACAAATTTCTTGTTAACAAACTATAGTTTTGGCAAGTAACACAAGTAATTTTTTTAACAATTGTTTACAGACAGATCATTTCACTTATAATTCCAGTGGGTCATACGTTTACATACACTGAGTTGACTGTGCCTTTAAACAACTTGGAAAATTCCAGAAAATTATCTCATGGCTTTAGAAGCTTCTGATAGGCTAATTGACATAATTTGAGTCAATTGGAGGTGTACCTGTGGATGTATTTCAAGGCCGCCCTTCAAACTCAGTGCCTCTTTGCTTGACATCATGGGAAAATCTAAATAAATCAGCCAAGACCTCAGAAAAGAATTGTAGACCTCCACAAGTCTGGTTCATCCGTGGGAGCAATTTCCAAACACCTGAAGGTACCACGTTCATCTGTACAAACAATAGTATGCAAGTATAAACACCATGGGACCACGCAGCCGTCATACCGCTCAGGAAGGAGACGCGTTCTGTCTCCTAAAAATGAATGTACGTTGGTGCGAAAAGTGCAAATCAATCCCAGAACAACAGCAAAGGACCTTTTGAAGATGCTGGAGGAAACAGGTACAAAAGTATCTATAGCCACAGTAAAACGAGTCCTATATCGACATAACCTGAAAGGCCATTCAGCAAGGAAGAAGCCACTGCTCCAAAACCGCCATAAAAAAGTCAGACTACAGTTTGCAAATGCACATGGGGACAAAGATCATACTTTTTGGAGAAATGTCCTCTGGTCTGATGAAACAAAAATATAACTGTTTGGCCATAATGACCATCGTTATGTTTGGAGGAAAAAGGGGTTGGCTAGCAAGCCGAAGAACACCATTCCAACCGTGAAGCACAGGGGTTGCAGCATCATGCTGTGGGGGTGCTTTGCTGCAGGAGGGACTGGTGCACTTCACAAAATAAATGGCATCATGAGGAAGGAAAATTATGTGGATATATTGAAGCAACATCTCAAGACATCAGTCAGGAAGTTAAAGCTTGGTCGCAAATGGGTCTTCAAAATGGACAATGACCCCAAGCATACTTCCAAAGTTGTGGCAAAATGGCTTAAGGACAACAAAGTCAAGGTATTGGAGTGGCCATCACAAAGCCCTGACCTCAATCCTATAGAAAATTTGTGGGCAGAACTGAAAAAGCGTGTGCGAGCAAGGAGGCCTACAAACCTGACTCAGTTACACCAGCTCTGTCAGGAGGAATGGGCCAAAATTCACCCAACTTATTGTGGGAAGCTTGTGGAAGGCTACCCGAAACGTTTGACCCAAGTTAAACAATTTAAAGGCAATGCTACCAAATACTATATGAGTGTATGTCAACTTCTGACCCACTGGGAATGTGATGAAAGAAATAAAAGCTAAAATAAATCATTCTCTCTACTATTATTCTGACATTTCACATTCTTAAAATAAAGTGGTGATCCTAACTGACCTAAGATTGGGAATTTTTACTAGGATTAAATGTCAGGAATTTTGATAAACTGAGTTTAAATGTATTTGGCTAAGGTGTATGTAAACTTCCGACTTCAACTGTATATACATATACTGTACATACATAAACATACATATACACATACATACATATAAATACATACACATACATATACAGTTAGGGAAAAAAGTATTTGTTCCCCTGCTGATTTTGTACGTTTGCCCACTGACAAAGAAATGATCAGTCTATAATTTTAATGGTAGGTTTATTTGAACAGTGAGAGACAGAATAACAACAACAAAAAAATCCAGAAAAACGCATGTCAAAAATGTTATAAATTTATTTGCATTTTAATGAGGGAAATAAGTATTTGACCCCCTCTCAATCAGAAAGATTTCTGGCTCGCAGGTGTCTTTTATACAGGTAGCGAGCTGAGATTAGGAGCACTCCTAATCTCAGCTTGTTACCTGTATAAAAGACACCTGTCCACAGAAGCAATCAATCAATCAGATTCCAAACTCTCCACCATGGCCAAGACCAAAGAGCTCTCCAAGGATGTCAGGGACAAGATTGTAGACCTACACAAGGCTGGAATGGGCTACAAGACCATCGCCAAGCAGCTTGGTGAGAAGGTGACAACAGTTGGTGCGATTATTCGCAAATGGAAGAAACACAAAAGAACTGTCAACCTCCCTCGGCCTGGGGCTCCATGCAAGATCTCACCTCGTGGAGTTGCAATGATCATGAGAACGGTGAGGAATCAGCCCAGAACTACACAGGAGGATCTTGTCAATGATCTCAAGGCAGCTGGGTCCATAGTCACCAAGAAAACAATTGGTAACACACTACGCCGTGAAGGACTGAAATCCTGCAGCGCCCGCAAGGTCCCCCTGCTCAAGAAAGCACATATACAGGCCCGTCTGAAGATTGCCAATGAACATCTGAATGATTCAGAGGAGAACTGGGTGAAAGTGTTGTGGTCAGATGAGACCAAAATTGACCTCTTTGGCATCAACTCAACTCGCCGTGTTTGGAGGAGGAGGAATGCTGACTATGACCTCAAGAACAACATCCCCACCGTCAAACATGGAGGTGGAAACATTATGCTTTGGGGGTGTTTTTCTGCTAAGGGGACAGGACAACTTCACCGCATCAAAGGGACGATGGACGGGGCCATGTACCGTCAAATCTTGGGTGAGAACCTTCCCTCAGCCAGGGCATTGAAAATGGGTTGTGGATGGGTATTCCAGCATGACAATGACCCAAAACACATGGCCAAGGCAACAAAGGAGTGGCTCAAGAAGAAGGACATTAAGGTCCTCGAGTGGCCTAGCCAGTCTCCAGACCTTAATCCCATAGAAAATCTGTGGAGGGAGCTGAAGGTTCGAGTTGCCAAACGTCAGGCTCGAAACCTTAATGACTTGGAGAAGATCTGCAAAGAGGAGTGGGACAAAATCCCTCCTGAGATGTGTGCAAACCTGGTGGCCAACTACAAGAAACGTCTGACCTCTGTGATTGCCAACAAGGGTTTTGCCACCAAGTACTAAGTCATGTTTTGCAGAGGGGTCAAATACTTATTTCCCTCATTAAAATGCAAATCAATTTATAACATTTTTGACATGCGTTTTTCTGGATGTTGGCGGTAGGTGCATTTGATTCAGCAGCCCTGGCGGGAAGGCAAAGTGTGCTCATTTTGAACCATTTTATGTGTCTGAAGGTAGAACTCTGCCTACCCGGCAAACCCAGAGAGCAAATCAAGTGCACATATATTATGTGGATATATTGAAGCAACATCTCAAGACATCAGTCAGGAAGTTAAAGCTTGGTCGCAAATGGGTCTTCAAAATGGACAATGACCCCAAGCATACTTCCAAAGTTGTGGCAAAATGGCTTAAGGACAACAAAGTCAAGGTATTGGAGTGGCCATCACAAAGCCCTGACCTCAATCCTATAGAAAATTTGTGGGCAGAACTGAAAAAGCGTGTGCGAGCAAGGAGGCCTACAAACCTGACTCAGTTACACCAGCTCTGTCAGGAGGAATGGGCCAAAATTCACCCAACTTATTGTGGGAAGCTTGTGGAAGGCTACCCGAAACGTTTGACCCAAGTTAAACAATTTAAAGGCAATGCTACCAAATACTATATGAGTGTATGTCAACTTCTGACCCACTGGGAATGTGATGAAAGAAATAAAAGCTAAAATAAATCATTCTCTCTACTATTATTCTGACATTTCACATTCTTAAAATAAAGTGGTGATCCTAACTGACCTAAGATTGGGAATTTTTACTAGGATTAAATGTCAGGAATTTTGATAAACTGAGTTTAAATGTATTTGGCTAAGGTGTATGTAAACTTCCGACTTCAACTGTATATACATATACTGTACATACATAAACATACATATACACATACATACATATAAATACATACACATACATATACAGTTAGGGAAAAAAGTATTTGTTCCCCTGCTGATTTTGTACGTTTGCCCACTGACAAAGAAATGATCAGTCTATAATTTTAATGGTAGGTTTATTTGAACAGTGAGAGACAGAATAACAACAAAAAAATCCAGAAAAATGCATGTAAAAAATGTTATGAATTGATTTGCATTTTAATGAGGGAAATAAGTATTTGACCCCCTCTCAATCAGAAAGATTTCTGGCTCCCAGGTGTCTTTTATACAGGTAACGAGCTGAGATTAGGAACACACTCTTAAAGGGAGTGCTCCTAATCTCAGTTTGTTACCTGTATAAAAGACACCTGTCCACAGAAGCAATCAATCAATCAGATTCCAAACTCTCCACCATGGCCAAGACCAAAGAGCTCTCCAAGGATGTCAGGGACAAGATTGTAGATGGAAGAAACACAAAAGACCTGTCAATCTCCCTCGGCCTGCGGCTCCATGCAAGATCTCACCTCGTGGAGTTGCAATGATCATGAGAACGGTGAGGAATCAGCCCAGAACTACACGGGAGGATCTTGTCAATGATCTCAACGCAACTGGGACTTTCTGCTAAGGGGACAGGACAACTTCACCGCATCAAAGGGACGATGGACGGGGCCATGTACCGTCAAATCTTGGGTGAGAACCTCCTTCCCTCAGCCAGGGCATTGAAAATGGGTTGTGGATGGCCAGCATGACAATGACCCAAAACACACGGCCAAGGCAACAAAGGAGTGGCTCAAGAAGAAGCACATTAAGGTCCTGGAGTGGCCTAGCGAGTCTCCAGACCTTAATCCCATAGAAAATCTGTGGAGGGAGCTGAAGGTTCGAGTTGCCAAACGTCAGCCTCGAAACCTTAATGACTTGGAGAAGATCTGCAAAGAGGAGTGGAACAAAATCCCTCCTGAGATGTGTGCAAACCTGGTGGCCATCTACAAGAAACGTCTGACCTCTGTGATTGCCAACAAGGGTTTTGCCACCAAGTACTAAGTCATGTTTTGCAGAGGGGTCAAATACTTATTTCCCTCATTAAAATGCAAATCAATTTCTAACATTTTTTACATGCGTTTTTCTGGATTTTTTTGTTGTTATTCTGTCTGTCACTGTTCAAATAAACCTACCATTAAAATGATAGACTGATCATGTCTTTGTCAGTGGGCAAACGTACAAAATCAGCAGAGGATCAAATACTTTTTTCCCTCACTGTATATACATATCCTTAATATATAAATATATATATTTCAATGTATTACTTTCCAACCCCACGACCCCTTCCCTAATTGGAGTAAACTAGTGAACAACAATGCTTAGACCTCTACTTCCAGCTTATACATACTATATACATTTTATGGACACAGTCAGTTTTACATTAATTCTATTTTGTTTGTTTTTACTCCTGAACTTCCACTACCCTCAACCTCTATGATCATTTTCATGATGTCCATCCGGTTTGCTTCTATATACCATATCTTTCTAACTGTGCTCTTTCACAAAGCTCTCAACCTATAACCTATATACTTATTATGGACACAGTATGCTTTACATTCATTATCTTGTTGTTATTAGTTGTTGTTATTAGTCCCACCCTTAAGCTCCATTTAACACCTCCCATCTATCTCTTAACACCATCCATATTGGATTTCTATTTGCCATATATTTTTCAACTGTACTGTGATGTTTCACAAAAGTTCTGAACCCTTCTATTCTCATTGTTTCTACAGATTGTAAATTGAAAATAAAGATTTTTGCTAAAAGTATTATTATATTATTGATCGATTGACTATGACTTTTCAGATCACCCAGTAGTGCTATCTGCAGGGTTAGCTCCAGGTAAATATTGCAATCCTTCAGCCATTTCTGGACCTGTGACCAAAAACAAGCTACAAATGGACAGTACAAAAACAAATGATCTAATGATTCTGTCTCTTCACAGCAAAATCTGCAGAGCTGGGAAGATTGTATCCCCCATATAAATAACATTCTATTGGCAGCAAGAATTCTGTATAATAATTTAAATAGAAAAATTCTAAGTTTTAAATCCGGCGTCGTTTTGCATATCAGTTCAAAAACACTATGCCATGGAATCGGTACGTCAAAAATCTCTTCCCAACTATTTTGGATGGCTGTCAATCCTCTGGTATACATTTTTTATTTATCACAATTTTCTTTAACCAATTATGTTCTTTAATTTAGGGCCGAATGAATGGTCCCTCAAAACTTTAGACATCTGTTGCATTGTGTTGTGTGGCAAAACTGCACATTTTAGAGTGGCCTTTTATTGTCCCCAGCACAAGGTGAACCTGTGTAATGATCATGCTGTTTAATCAGCTTCTTGACTTGCCACACCTGTCAGGTGGATGGATTACCTTGACAAAAGATAAAATGCTCACTAACAGGGTTGTAATCAAATTTGTGCACAACATTTTTGAGAAAAGCTTTTTGTGCGTATGGAACATTTCTGCAATCTTTTATTTAAGCTCATGAAACATGGGACCGGTACTTTACATGTTGCGTTTATATTTTTGTTCAGTGTATTTCACCAAAAAAGATTCAATTTTATTTGGAATGGCAAGCCAGACAAAATTAAACCGGAATTCGGAGGGCAGAAATGATTAAATATTAAAGCATTAGACCTCGGAGTCATACAAAAGCTATACCTAAATCTGAACTGGTTCTCTAGCAGATTAGTAAGAATGGCTCACACCATGTTCAAGAATGGCCTTCATCCTGAGCATAGCGACGAAGCTGTAGCCGCTGCATCAGTTGCTTAGTCAGGGCAAAACATGGAAATGGACAGAACAATGCAAGGAAGCATTTGTGAAAACCAAGGAAACACTCCTGAAATCTAAGGCATTGACACACTTCGACCTGTCATTGCCCAACTAGCTTGTGATACTAGTCCATATGGTGTGGGAGCAGTTGTGTACCATATCATGCCTTCCGGTGAAGAGAAGCTGATCGCTTTGGCATCAAGGACATTGAACAAAGCTGAAAGTTACTACGCACAGATATAACAAGAAGCCCTAAGCATAGATTTTGGAGTATGTAAGTTTCACCAGTATCTGTAGGGGGGAAATTCACCCCTCTTACAGATCATCGTCCGCTGATGACCATCTTTGGACCGCATACTGGGATTCCGTCACTTGCTGCAAGCAGAATGCAAAAGTGGGCTTTGTTATTGTCAGCACACACCTAGGACATCAAGTACCGCAAGTAAAAACTGCAACAGAGACAGACTTTCCAGGTTGCCACAACCTGTGGTCATGCCGGAGTCACTCCAAGTGGACATCATATACTTCGCACCAATCACTTCAACACAAGTGCATGGAAACACCAGAAACGACCCGGTGTTATCTGAAGTGATGGACATCATCATCAAAGGTAGAGCCGGAATTGAAAACTAACCTTTCCAGGAGAACTGAGCTGTTAGTACAGTCCGGTTGTCTGTTATGGGGGAGGAGAGTTACACTATATTTACAAAACTATGTGGACACCCCTTCAAATTAGTGGATTCGGCTATTTCAGCCACACCTGTTGCTGACCGGTGTATAAAATCAAGCACACAGCCATGCAATCTCCATAGACAAACATTGGCAGTAGAATGGCCTTACTGAAGAGCTCAGTGACTTTCAACGTGGCACCGTCATAATATGCCACCTTTCCAACAAGTCAGTTTGTCAAATTTCTGCCCTGCTAGAGCTGCCCCAGTTAACTGTAAGTGCTGTGAAGTGGAAATGTCTAGGAGAAACAACGGCTCAGCCGCGAAGTGGTAGGCCACACAAGCTCACAGAACGGGGCCGCCGAGTGCTGAAGCACATAGCGCGTAAAAATCGTGTGTCCTCGGTTGCAACACTCACTACCGAGTTCCAAACTGCCTCTGGAAGCAACGTCAGCACAAGAACTGTTCGTCGGGAGCTTCATGAAATGGGTTTCCATGGCCGAGCAGCCATACACAAGTCTAAGATCAGCATGCGCAATGCCAAGTGTCAGCTGGAGTGATGAATCACGCTTCACCATCTGGCAGTCTGATGGACGAATCTGGGTTAGGCGGATGCCAGGAGAACTCTACCTGGCTAAATGCATTGTGCCAACTGTCAAGTTTGGTGGAAGAGGAATAATGGTCTGGGGCTGTTTTTCATGGTTCAGGCTAGGCCCCTTAGTTCCAGTGAAGGGAAATCTTAACGCTACAGCATACAATTACATTCTAGACGATTCTGTGCTTCCCACTTTGTGGCAACAGTTTGGCGAAGGCCCTTTCCTGTTTCAGCATGACAATTCCCCCGTGCACAAAGCGAGGTCCATACAGAAATGGTTTGTCGAGATCGGTGTGGAAGAGCTTGACTGGCCTGCACAGAGCCCTGACCTCAAACCCATCGAACACCTTTAGGATGAATTGGAATGCCGACTGCAAGCCAGACCTAATCGGCTAACATCAGTGCCCAACCTCACTAATGCTCTTGTGGCTGAATGGAAGCAAGTCCCCGCAGCAATGTTCCAACATCTAGTGGAAAGCCTTCCCAGAAGAGTGGATGCTGTTATAGCAACAAATAGGGGGGACCAACTCCATATTAATGGGCATGATTTTGGAATGAGATGTTCGACGAGCAGGTGTCTACATACTTTTGGTCATGTAGTGTATCATTCCGCCTTCACTGAGGATACCAGTGTTGCAAAAGCTACACTCAGGTCATTGTGGAATGGTACGCATGAAGGAAATCGAACAAAGCTACTTCTGGTGGCCTGGATGGAAGAATTGAGTAGAAAGCAAAAACATGTTCCTCATTCCAGAAGTTTTGCAACGTATCTCAACTTGTACGCCTTCATCCTTTGGATTGGCTGGAGGCGGTGTGGCAACGTCGACTTTGCAGGTATATTCGAAGACAGAATGTTTATTCTGGTCGTGGATGCTCATAGCAAATGGCCAGAGGTTGTCATAACGAGGTCTACTCCTGCAGAGAAGACCATCGAGAAGCTTGGAGAAGTGTTTAGTCAGTTCGGCACGTCACTCCAACTCGTTAGCGACAATGGACCGCAGTTAGTGTCCCAAGAAATGGCCACGTGGCTGTGCCTGCATCGCTACTCATGAAGAGAGAGCTACGCACAAGCTTCGACTTATTCAAACCTCAAGTCAAACGTTGTGAACTGAGAGCAAAGGACAGAGCTTTCAATCCTGGAGAAACTGTGTTAGCTAGGAACTACCTCAAAGGACCAAAGGGGGTTCCTGCTACAGTCATCATCAGACTGGTCCTGTGTCCTACACTGTTCAGACTGCAGAGGATATAATCTGGAAAAGGCACACAGATCATTTACTGTTGAGTAAAGTAACACTGACAGAACCACCAGTCATGAGTGGTCCAGAACAGTTCCTGGGTGACACCCTGACCCAGCAGTCGTCACCTAGGGGCTCACAGTCACCTTCTCGAGACTGCTGTTCATAATGGGGCAATTTATGTAGGAGGGGAGGAGTTGTTATGTATTGGGGTTGTGCCGCAGATCATCATGGGGGTTTTCATGTGTTGAGATGCGCACATTCTAGATAAATGTTTGAACCAATTCCTGTCTCCCACAGTGGCGGCTCCTGAAAAAATTCTCAGGGGGGGCAATTTTTCTGATGATTTAGGTGACCTACACACATTTTAAAAAAGATATGTCCAGCAACAACATGAAGACAGGGGCAGCATATAAGTCAATACCAGAAGCATTTATTGACTGATCTCAAAAGTGTTGGCTTACCAGGGTTGGTGGAGCCCTCAGTTTCATCTTTGCCTCGCAAAGCTAACTCAAACACTCCGCAAAACTTCACACACTGGATTAGCCGGCTGAGGATGTGGCGGTTCTTGCTAATGTCGTAGTAAATATATTTGTTATAGTGAATATGGAATATGATATGTTGAGTAAAATGTTGTGCTAAGATCTATTTAGGTCAGGAGCTGGTTATAAGTTCTGTTCCTATCCAATAACAATGGACAAAAGGGTCCTATCTTGTCAGCCTTGTCAGTTTCAGTTCTCCAGTAAACTTGTGATTATCAACACTAACCTCATCGTTGTGGCGGCGGACAGCTAGCCTGTATCCCTCATCCAGTTGAGTGGGAATGTTCACTCTCCCCAAAGCAGACAATCTCAAACAGCAATCCATGTGGGTCTTTGACAGCTCATGTTTCTTAATCTTTCCTGAAAGATGGTGCATGTCCGTTACACACCAGTCGCTGTCCAAGCGGTGCTGTCTGCCGTGCCGCCTTCAGGGTGAAAGAGTAAGCAGGGGGTAGCAGAAGACTGCATTAGTTACATCGCAGCCTGCTAGCCAGGTTTTTCGTTCGTACCAATTTTTGGAAAATCCTCGGGTGTAGGACTTCCCCCCTTTAGTAGAAACCTGTTGAATTATTAAATTTGGTCTGGGAGGTCCTAATTGTTTCGTTGCCAATTTATCTTCATTTGTTCGCCGACAAAAAGGAACTTCTTTCAAAGACACAATCGAGTTGCACTGAAGCCTAGCCATTTTCACAGTAGTAGTGAATTGATTGATGAGGCTACCCGCTCTTTTCTTAGTTACGTTCATGGTTATGTTACGTATGACGAAAGCGCGTAAGTGCAAGCCCTCAGAAACCCATAGAGATTGTATTGAAAGCTCTGATATTTGAAAAAAATAGATTTTACATGGGAGTCAATGACAGACTTCTGGGCGATTTTCAACCTGACTGAAATCGCCCCAAAAGGGGGGGGGCCATTTGAAGCACGACTTTAGCCTGATTGGACATTTAGTGGCACTGTGGCAGATCAGACGTCTAGATTACAACACTGATAACTACTGTTGCCGTGATATAATTGATTAGAAAAAAAATCCCTTCCTTTTCCCGTTTGGCAGTGCGTCGCCCATATCGCCCTATTGAACACACCGCCCCTGGTCTCCCATATCATCATTATTGAATTGTTATAAAGATGTGGTTATGAAACCCACGAGACATAACATGCGTAACCGCGGTTCTATGAACTAACCGGTGCATTCAGTGGATAGAAAGTGATTGGGGGGGGACAAAATAACCCACTGGAATATTGGGGGGGACATGTCTCCCTCACTTATATGCCAACTGCGCCTATGGGGTCAGGGGAACTGAATGGGTTTAAGGATAAGAGTTTGAGCTCAATGCAGGAACAGGATGAGCAAGTTAGTTGGAATGGACTGAGGGCTTTTGGTTGGCAGGCATGCTAGTAGAGGACCACACATTAAATCAGTAGTCAAACTTTTTTGTGTTATCCTGAATGATTTTAAATGCCGGGTACCCACTTGTGTAGGTATCTACAGCTTTGACAAAGGGAATAGCAGCTGCCACCTCAGCAGTGGGAGGGTTAACACTGAGTTGTGTTCCTTCCTCCACATAGTCAGCTAGCCTAGTCATTACTCAGACATGGCTCACCAAGGCCTGTGTGTGTGGATGTGCAATTGGCCTATACCTTCATAGAAAGGTCACCTGGTTTGGCTGACCTGGGATAGCCAGACATAGTAATTCACTGAAGCCCCCGCACACACAAGCATGCCAACACATGCGCTCACACTCACACTCACACACACACAGGTATGATCCATTGCCAGGTGAGTCACGTGACCCCAGCAGTCACCATCGGTTGGTAGCCGCCCAGTGGGATGATGATGCTGTGTCACCATGGAGGACAGATACACAGAGGCAGAATTATGTGGCTCAGCTGCTGTGATGGAGGTGTGTGTAGTGTGTGGAGTAATAATGTTGGGTCTGGTACAGTCATACAAAGGATGATGTTGGGTCTGGTACAGGAGGAGGCTGTGCAGGACAGAGCATTGCCTGACCCTCTCTTCATACTGTAAACAATTGGGGATAAGTTATTTGCCATGCCGGTAAATTTGCTTATGTACTTGCTCATCAGTTCCGACAATAGCTCCACTTCTGTTCTATCTAGTATGGTTATTGGAGAGTGCGCGTGCAATTATGTATGTGTTTGTGTGTGTCTGTGTATGTGTGTGTGTGCTTTTGCATGCATGTGACGTGTCTCTTTGTGTGTAGCTAATTACTGTAGCGTGCAGAGGCTGTGCTCCCTCCTGCCTGTTTCTCTCTGCTCCCCTCAGGCTGTGTGGCTGGATTTGAGCTGAATCTCCTTAGCTACTCTCACAGCATCACAGCTCTGGAAGGGGGACTGGAGGAGAGGCACGTTATAGCAGTTCGGTTGATTCCCCAGATCCAGATTTAGCCAAGAGATGCTCCATTGAGCATGGTTTTTAGTCAAGATTAAATTAATCTGGGTCCTTACACCGAGCCTTAAGCCTAAACCTAAAGAGCTAACCCTAGCTTCATGTCCACACCTCGGTTCAACCCTAACCCTAGCCTCAAACACAACCCTAACCCTAACTTCATGACCACACTCCGGTTCAACCCTACTCCTAGCCATAACCACAACCCTAACCAAATCCTTCACTGTAAAAAAGCCAACTTAACCAATTGAAGGACAATAATTTTAGCTAATGTGTTTAAGTTTGTTTACTCAACAAACTCTGCTTGAAATGAACTGAATTTGAAAAAGCTTGTTGAGTAAAATGAAAATGTCATGCTTGCCTATGGAAGGCAACACTACAAAAAAAGCGAGTTGTGTGGACTTCAAAAGTACAATAATTGTAGCTAATGTTTTAAATTAGTTTACCCACTCAAATTACCCACTCAAAACCACACCCATCATTATATTTCCCAGTATGCTCTATTATATGTAGATATTCAAAATTGTTTGTTTCAATACCTGTGTTTTTGCATGTACATTGATTGGTTTGTTGTTAATCTTACGCTACACAAACATAAATAACATTTTTTTCTATCCAATCTGTTAGTAGTTGGACTTATTGCACCCATTGTTCCAGTTTATATGATTTAGGTAGTCTTAACAAGTCATCTTCCCTACCCTGGTAGTCATTCTCAATGCAGGTTGCATGTGATTAAAAGTTCCCAATTTTTGGATACATAGTTTATGTTAGCTGGTAGCTTCTTGACCTCATAAATCTTATAAAATAACCAGTGGTGTATAGTTCAGGCCATATGCAACCAAAATCTACTTTATTTCTCATTATTTCAATTCACAAGATAGAATGAACACGCACGTCAGCCATCGAGAATTGAACCTCAGGCGATTCTTGAGCTTGGCCATTGGATATGACGCAACTCGGGCAGTACAGTAGCTTTCGTTGATTTCAAAGGAAGTATTCCCTCAATGGCTGATCGCAATGCTGGACACATTTACATTTTACATTTTAGCAGACGCTCTTATCCAGAGCGACTTACAGTTAGTGAATACATATTTTTTTATACTGGCCCCCCGTGGGAATCGAACCCACAACCCTGGCGTTGCAAACGCCATGCTCTATCAACTGAGCTACATCCCTGCCGGCCATTCCCTCCCCTACCCTGGACCAATTGTGCGCCGCCCATGAGTCTCCCGGTCGCGGCCGGCTGCGACAGAGCCTGAATTTGAACCAGGATCTCTAGTGGCACAGTTAGCACTGCGATGCAGTGCCTTAGACCACTGCGCCACTCAGGAGGACACCTGATGGCTGTAGTGTAGCAGGGCCTTAAGGACGTAAATAGGCCCTCAAAGAAAGGCCTTATGATATATGTAATGAACTGTCATAAAAAGTTTTATTTTTAAGATAAGATATTCACTTAAGGGGGAATTCTGACCCAAGTTAAGCATGTGTAAATGTAACATAATGCCCTTTTTATGCACTTTTCTCTCTACGCGTGTTCTGACATTAAACTTAAGCATGAGAATAGCATGCTATTTACCAGCTATGCGTTTGGGATGGAGATCACAGAAATGGAGGTGTGGTAGAGGTGTGCGAGGAAACGATGAATAAGGTCGAGCAACCTTTCGGTTCCAAATGGAACAAGATCTACACCAATCTCCATGCACTGTAACTTATAAATTGATAAGAGCTATTGAAAATAACTAGGTATATGAGTAATCCGTTTGGATAAGGGGATTATAAATATAAATGACAATTGTTTTAGATCTATTTTACCTTAAACTTTAGATAAAGTTTGATTTGATTTAGTCCTATTTTTTAAGTTAGATTTTTGGTTGATATGGAGATGTGAATCCAACGTATCAATTATGAATTTGTAGATAAACTGGAATTAAAGCTAGACTAAGTCAATAGCACAGATAGAACTATCCAAGCAGAAGATACCTCTCCTTCAAATGTTGATATTTGGTTGCATTGACAACCAAACACAATTCAATATCATTAAATATCATAACATTTTAAATCAACCCGAGCTTGAAACTCTAGGCCTATTGTATTGTCTATTTTTAGTTGAATTCTGGGTTGAATTGAAACAATAGCTGTTGATGACTTGGCAAATGCTATATAGGCAAAACATAATATCAGTTGCTCTGTTAAACCTACTCTTTGGAATGACTTTGATAGCAACAGTAAATCTTTTTAGTGTTTAAGTGGAGCTCTCTCAAAAATAATTCTCACAATAGCACATTGGTAATAGTCAGTACCATATATCAAAGCTAATAGGGCTAGGTTAAAACCCTGGATGGGAGACCAAAGGGTAGCTGTAGATAGATCAATTCTCCAGTAGGAGGTGCTACCCAGCCTATTGTTTTTATTCTTCTGATAGTGGATATAATGTTGAAGATCTGAAGTTATTTTAAATGTACAAATTCAACATATTTTATACAAGGTTTGTCTATGTTGAAATTTGGTTAACATGATTACATAGTCCTGTGGTTGAAATGTCACCCTCAAAACCACAAGTTCACATTGATTACTTTTTTTCCACTTCACAATACATTGACAAATTATGTTGAAACAACGTTGATTCAGCCAGTTTGTGCCCAGTGGGCAGTCATATTTTAGCAAACTGAAAAGCAGGTAACACTTTATTTGAATAGTCCATCTGTAGATGCTCTACAGATTATCAGTAACATTTCAACTAACCATCTACTAACCCTAACCTTAACCCTTTCCTTAAACCTTATTATAAACCTAACACGAACCATAACCTTAGCAAGCAGTTGCTTATCAAGAGATACATAGTTTGTTAATAGAGCATCTACAGATGGACTTTCCAGACTGTCCAAATAAAGTGTGACCTTTTAATTGTAGACCTATGGCTTCATAATTTGCGGGGGTGAAATTTGGAGACCCAAGCCGAGGCTGTAGCCTATGGAAACCATTTTCGTAAAAAAACAACAACATTTCTATCATATTAAATACTAGTAAAACCCACATACATAATAACTGTCACTTTAGTGCAATGACAATTAGTTTCCTTCAGTTTGTAGCCTACATTTTGCATCGAGTCCTATTTGACTCATACATAGCAGTTTAAACCTCGAGCCTGGCGCATGGTTCATGATGACTGGACCGTTGTCATCACAGTTCTGTGATTGGTGAGGATTAGGTTAGATTTATAGGATTTTTTTATTGATTTACACTACCGTTCAAAAGTTTGGGGTCAGAAATGTCCTTGTTTTCGAAAGAAAAGCAAGTTGTTTGTCCATTAAAATGACATCAAATTGATCAGAAATAAAGTGTAGACATTGTTAATGTTGTAAATGGCTATTGTAGCTGGAAACGGCTGATTTTTAATGGAATATCTACATAGGCGTACAGAGGCCATTATCAGCAACCATCAGTCCTGTATTACAATGGCACGTTGTGTTTGCTAATCCAAGTTTATCATTTTAAAAGGCTAATTGATCATTAGAAAACCCTTTTGCAATTATGTTAGCAGAGCTGAAAACTGTTGTGCCGATTAAAGAAGCAAAAAAACTGGCCTTCTTGAGACTAGTTGAGTATCTGGAGGATCAGCAATTGTGGGTTAGATTACAGGCTCAAAATGGCCAGAAACAAAGAACTTTCTTCTGAAACTCAGTCTATACTTGTTCTGAGAAATGAAGGCTATTCCATGCGAGAAATTGCCAAGAAACTGAAGATCTCGTACAATGCTGTGTACTACTAAGTGTTAAGGAACCAATAGATAAGTAAAAAATAAAAGCAGTAAAAATAACAGTAGCGAGGCTAAATACAGGGGGTACCGGTACAGAGTCAATGTGCAGGGGCACCGGTTAATCGAGGTAATTGTGGTAATATGTACATGTAGGTATAGTTAAAGGGGGGGGACACAATTCAAATAGTCTGGGTAGCCATTTGATTACCTGTTCAGGAGTCTTATGGCTTGGGGGTAGAAGCTGTTAAGAAGCCTTTTGGACCTAGACTTGGCGCTCCGGTACTGCTTGCCGTGCGGTAGCAGAGAGAACAGTATATGACTAGGGTGGCTGAGGCCTTCCTCTGACACCACCTGGTATAGAGGTCCTGGATCGCAGGAAGCTTGGCCCCAGTGATGTACTGGGCTGTACGTACTACCCTCTGTAGTGCCTTGCGGTTTGAGGCCGAGCAGTTGCCATACCAGGCAGTGATGCAACCAGTCAGGATGCTCTCGATGGTGCAGCTGTATAACTTTTTGAGGATCTGAGGACCCATGCCAATTTCTTTCAGTCCCCTGAGGGGGAATAGGCTTTGTCGTGCCCTCTTCACGACTGTCTTGGTGTGTTTGGACCAAGATAGTTTGTTGCTGATGTGGACAGCAAGGAACTTGAAGCTCTCAACCTGCTCCACTACAGCCCTGTCGATGAGAATGGGGCGCGCTCGGTCCTCTTCTTTTTCCTGTAGTCCACAATCGTCTCCTTTGTCTTGATCATGTTGAGGGAGAGGTTGTTATCCTGGCACTACACAGCCAGGTCTCTGACCTCCTCCCTATAGGCTGTCTGATCGTTGTCGGTGATCAGGCCTACCACTGTTGTGTCGTCGGCAAACTTAATGATGGTGTTGGATTTGTGCCTGGCCATGCAGTCATGGGTGAACAGGGAGTACATGAGGGGACTGAGCACGCACCCCTGAGGGGCCCCCGTTTTGAGGATCAGCGGGGCAGATGTGTTGTTACCTACTCTTACCACCTGGGGGTGGCCCGTCAGGAAGTCCAGGATCCAGTTGCAGAGGGAGGTGTTTAGTCCCAGGGTCCTTAGCTTAGTGATGAGCTTTGAGCTGACTACGCTGAGCTGTAGTCAATGAATAGCATTCTCACGTAGGTGTTCCTTTTGTCCAGGTGGGAAAGGGCAGTGTGGAGTGCAATAGAGATTGCATCATCTGTGGATCTGTTGGGGTGGTATGCAAATTGGAGTGGGTCTAGGGTTTCTGGGATAATGGTGTTGATGTGTGCCATGACCAGCCTTTCAAAGCACTTCATGGCTACAGACGTGAGTGCTACAGGTCTGTAGTCATTTAGGCAGGTTACCTTAGTGTTCTTGGGCACAGGGACTATGGTGGTCTGTTTGAAACATGTTGGTATTACAGACTTAGTCAGGGACAGGTTGAAAATGTCAGTGAAGACACTTGCAAGTTGGTCAGCGCATGCTCGGAGTACACATCCTGGTAATCCGTCTGGCCCTGCGACCTTGTGAATGTTGACCTGTTTAAAGGTTTTACTCACATCGGCTACGGAGAGCGTGAACACGCAGTCGTCCGGAACAGCTGATGCTCTCATGCATACCTCAGTGTTGCTTGCCTAGAAGCGAGCATAGACGTGATTTAGCTTGTCTGGTAGGCTCGTGTCACTGGGCAGCTCACGGCTGTGCTCCCCTTTGTAGTCTGTAATAGTCTGCAAGCCCTGCCACATCCGACGAGCGTCGGAGCTGGTGTAGTACGATTCAATCTTAGTCCTGTATTGACGCTTTGCCTGTTTGATGGTTCGTCGGAGGGCATAGCGGGATTTCTTATAAGCGTCTGGGTTAGAGTCCCACTCCTTGAAAGCTGCAACTCTACCCTTTAGCTCAGTGCGGCTGTTGCCTGTAATCCATGGCTTCTGGTTGGGGTATGTGCGTACGGTCAATGTGGGGACGACATCATCGATGCACTTATTGATGAAGCCAGTGACTGATGTGGTGTACTCCTCAATGCTATCGGAAGAAATCCCGAAACATATTCCAGTCTGTGCAAGCAAAACAGTCCTGTAGCTTAGCATCTGCGTCATCTGGCCACTTCTTTATTGACCGATTCACTGGTGCTTCCTGCTTTAGTTTTTGCTTGTAAGCAGGAATTAAGAGGATAGAGTTTTGTCAGATTTGCCAAGTGGAGGGCGTGGGAGAGCTTTGTACGTGTCTCTGTGTTTGGAGTAAAGGTGGTCTAGAGGTTTTTCTCCTCTGGTTGCATGTTTAACATGATGGTATAAATTGGGTAGAACGGATGTAAGTTGCCCTGCATTAAAGTCCCCGGCCACTAGGAGCGCCGCCTCTGGATGAACGTTTTCCTGTTTGCTTATGGCCTTATACAGCTCATTGAGTGCAGTCTTAGAGCCAGCATCGGTTTGTGGTGGTAAATAGACAGCTACGAGAAATATAGATGAAAACTATCTTGGTAAATAGTGTATGTCTACAGTTTATCATGAGATACTCTACCACAGGCGAGCAAAACCTTGAGACTTCCTTAATATTATATTTCATGCACCAGCTGTTGTTTACCAATATACACAGACCGCCACCCCTTGTCTTACCGGACGCCATTGTTCTATCTTGACGATGCAGCGTGAAACCCGCCAGCTGTATGTCATCCATGTCGTCGTTCAGCCGCGACTCGGTGAAACACAAGATATTACCATTTTAAATGTCCTGTTTGTAGGATATTCTTGATTGTAGCTTTTCTATTTTATTATCCAATGATTGTACGTTGGCTAATAGGACTGATGGAAGAGGCAAATTACTCACTCACCGTCGGATCCTTACAAGGCACCGCGACCTACGTCCCCGATATCTCCGTCACTTTCTCCTGCGAATGACGGGGATTTGGGCCTTGTCGGGTGTCTGAAGTACATCTTTAGTGTCCGACTCGTTGAAGAAAAAATCTTTGTCCAGTCCGAGGTGAGTAATCGCTGTCCTGATATCCAGAAGCTCTTTTCAGTCGTAAGAGACGGTGGCAGAAACATTATGTGAAGAAACACACATAAATTAATAGCACAATTAGTTAGGCGCCCGTGAAACGGCAGCAATCTCCTCCGGTGCCATTCTTCTATTGTTCAACCCCTATTGTACACTTCTCTCACCTTCCAATATTTTATGGATTGAACAACTTTCAAGATGAATCAGATTGCTTTCTTTCAATTATCCCTATTCGGACCCATTTTCTCAATATTCTATTGAATTTGTCGAAAGAAATCTAATAAAAAATGCACTATGCAGAAATCACTCGGCCATTTCCTGGTTGCTCAAATTCTAATAGTTGGCCTAATTTCAGTATACGCGACAAAACAATCAAGTATAGTGTAGAGAATCATTGTATCATCTAAACCGCTGATAAATATATTTTCCATAACCAAAATTATTGTATCTTCAGCTGTTTGAAGGTTGTTTACAAAACCGAAAGTGAAAGAATCAATAACAAAACTTGAGAACGGGAAGCATAGAAATAGCGCACGTACAGTAGAACAGATCTACCATTTCTTAGACTTGCTTTCAATGTGAATGACAGATCTTTAACTCACATTTCTATGTGAATTTGGTCGGGTTGCCCAAAAAGCGAAATATTGCAGCTTTAAAGGTACACTGTATTTAAAGGAATGGCTTAAAGATCTACAGTGCATTCGGAAAGTATTCAGACCCCTTTACTTTTTCCACATTGTGCTACGTTACTTAATCAAAAATTGATTAAATAAATGTTTTCTCTCATCAATCTACACACAATACCCCATAATGACAAATGGGAAAACAGGTTTTTAGACATTTTTGCAAATGTAAAAAATTAAATAATGAAATACCTTATTTACATATCTATTCAGACCCTTTGCTATGAGACTCAAAATTGAGCTCAGGTGCATCCTGTTTCCATTGATCATCATTGAGATGTTTCTACAACTTGATTGGAGGCCACCTGTGGTCAATTCAGTTGATTTGACATGATTTGGAAAGGCTGTCTATATAAGGTCCCACAGTTTGCTCTGACAGTGCATGTCAGAGCAAAAACCAAGCCATGAGGTCGAAGGAATTGTCCATAGAGCTCTGAGACAGGATTGTGTCGAGGCACAGATCTGGGGAAGGGTACCAAAAAATGTCTTCAGCATTGAAGGTCCCCAAGAACACAGTGGCCTCCATCATTCTTAAACGGAATACGTTTGGAACCACCAAGACTCTTCGTAGAGCTGGCCGCCTGGCCAAACTGAGCAATCGGCATCATGCTGTGGGGATGTTTTTCAGCAGCAGGGACTGGGAGACTAGTTAGGATCAAGGGAAAGATGAACGGAGCAAAGTACTGAAAGATCCTTGATGAAAACCTGCTCCAGAGCCCTCAGGACCTCAGACTGGGGCAAAGGTTCACCTTCCAACAGGACAACGACCCTAAGCACACAGCCAAGACAACGTAGGAGTGGCTTCGGGACAAGTCTCTGAATATCCTTGAGTGGCCCAGCCAGAGCCAGGACTTGAACCCAATCGAACATCTCTGGAGAGACCTGAAAAAAGCTGTGCAGCGACGCTCCCCATCCAACCTGACAGAGCTTGAGAGGATCTGCAGAGAAGTATGGGAGAAACTCCCCAAATACAGGTGTGCCAAGCTTTTAGCGTCATACCCAAGAAGACTCGAGGCTGTAATTACTGCCAAAGGTGCTTCAACAAAGTACTGAGTAAATGTTATAATTGCTATAATATGCTATAATTGATAAAAAAATAGTTTTTGCTTTGTCATTATAGGGTATTGTGTGTAGATTGATGAGGGAAAAAAACAATTTAATCCATTTTAGAATAAGGCTGTAACGTAACAAAATGTGGAAAAAGTCAAGGGGTCTGAATACATTCCGAATGCACCATATTGAATGAAATCTCCATGAGAAAATCTGTTGGCCAGCAGGTGGGAGGGATTTCAGCGACTGAATTACATTTATTCAGTGCGAGCAAGGGAGCCACACCTATAAAGTGTTACACACCTGCATACGGTAAGTCTGGATACCAACTACTGAGAAGTGCTTAAATCTAAAAGTGTAAAACAATTATAGATTTCCTAAGTCTGAATCAGGCACTAAGACACTCACTTGGTGAAGGCTACAGGACTGAAAGAGATTGAATACAACAATAATGTCACTCATAACTACAGTCATGGGTGGTAAATACAATTCACTCGAAAGGCACACTGGGAAATATGCAAATAAGGTATAATAAATTCTGAAGTTGAATTGTATGTACACTCAACCTAAAATTCAAAGTTGAGTGAACATACAATTCAACTTGAGAATGTATGTTGGTTCATTTACATGCCCAAATGTTGACCAAACTCACAATCCTATTGTAGCTGGTTGCCTTTCAATTGTATGTTGAATCAACAACTTATTTTTTTTACCATGTAGCTTCATGTCCACATTCCGATTCAACCCTGACCTTTGCCACAACCACAACCCTAACCCTAGCTTCATGTCCACATCCGGGTTAAACCTTAACCCTAGTCTCAACCACAACCCTAATCCGAATGTCCACACCCTGGCTCAACCCTACTCCTAGCCATAACCATAACCCTAACCCTAGCCATAACCTTACGATACGCTACCAGGTCTGACAATAATTAATGACATGAGAAGGTTATGGAAACCCATGTTTACATGTGTCTGAAATAGCACCCTATTACCTCAGTAGAGTCCTGGGGAATAGGGTGCCATTCCAGACAAAGACATGTGCAGCCAAACAGCAGAAAGTTAGAGCCATTATAAAATGTAAATCCCCATCTGACCTTTCCCGTCATTGTTGAACAGATCAAATTATTACAATAATGACATAATGAATTAATGCATTCTTTCCCGTCCACTGTGCAAGGAATGTACAATTACCATAATGAGAAATAAGCTTGGGGAGAATATGTATTTGATTATGTGATGTCTCTGTATGCTTCCAAGTACACACAGCAGGACTCATGTTTTTGAATAAACTGGCTTTTGTAAAAGGGAGATATGAATATGCACATATATGAATTAAAGAATGGCTCTGGTATAGGGAATACAGTTAATTGCATTGACACTTACACGGCCCAAATTGAATAAGCCACGTATTGTAATTACTTATGTGTGCTCTTAGTATTCAGAAGAATGTACAGTGCTGTCATTTAGTTCAGATGTCAGGTGCTATTTTTGTCCACATTACTGCACAGTATGCATACTGTTCTCTTGTTATATCGACCTACTCACATTTTCCTCCAGGATGAGCTTTATGGACTGACCAGTTAGTAAGTACAGTAAATATAGATGCAATGTCATGTTCAATGGCATAATGCAGTATCTCTGGACCCCCGCACGGTCGGAGTTCGTTGCATCTGCCAATTTATTGGCTGTCTAGTATCCAGACAACCTGTCCCCAGATCTTCCTATACAGTTAATATTTTTCGGAACGTGTTGAGGCCGGCAATTAATGAGAATGAGAGGCTCAATTAAATATGTTGCAAAACGGCTGTATTTGAAGCACCACTCCTTTCTGCCCAGTTTCCCTGATGTTGCTACGTCATTGTGGCAATCAAGCTGTTTTTTACCATCCCTGTAGATGTCTCTTCTGCAGAGAGATCGTTTTCTAAACTAAAACTCATAAAGAACTACCTAAGAAGCATTAGGCTCTTGGTCGTAGCCTTGACCATGGCGTTTGTTCACCGATATCCCCTTACATTGAATCAGTTGAATGTTTTCATTTTCAAGTCCTGAGGCACTTTTTCAGTCACATTCGTGAAGCCCAAGAAACAAACACTTAAAAAGGTTTATGAATGACTTTTTGGAGGTTTACTGTAAAGAGTGATTTATTACATTTTCTTTAAATGACATTGATGACAGGCACATGGGCCCCCTGCTTTGTGGGTGCTGCTGTCTAGTATGCCAGTGGTCGTGTTCATGTTGATCAATCAAGGGCACTACTCCTGCTTGCATAGTAACTTAATACACCAGGCATAAGTAACTTAATACACCAAATGTGTGTGTGTGAGAGAGAGAGAGTGTGTGTGTACAGTCAGTGGCTCTTGTTACGAAACCAGAAACTAGCCTACTGATTTTGCTGCACTTGTTATGTCTAGGGGTCTTAGGCCTAGTTAACTGGTCTGTAACTTGATTTAAGATCTGTGAGAAGGGTCCGTGCTGTCCGGAATCCTTGGGACATCCCTACCCCATTTGAAGTTGAGTATGACGCTACAAGGTTGGCACACCTGTATTTGGGGAGTTTCTCCCATTCTTCTCTGCACATCCTCTCAAGCTCTGTCAGGTTGGATGGGGAGCGTTGCTGCACAGCTATTTTCAGGTCCCTCCAGAGATGTTCGATAGGGTTCAAGTCCGGCCTCTGGCTGGACCACTCAAGGACATTCAGACACTTGTCCCGAAGCCACTCCTGCAGTGTCTTGGCTGTGTGCTTAGGGTTGTTGTCCTGTTGGAAGGTGAACCTCCGCCCCAGTCTGAGATCCTGAGCGCTCTGGAGCAGGTTTTCATCAAGGATCTCTCTGTACTTTGCTCTGTTAATCTTTCCCTCGATCCTGACTAGTCTCCCAGTCCCTGCCGCTGAAAAACATCCCCACAGCATGATGCTGCCACCACCATTCTTCACCATCAGACCAGAGAATCTTGTTTCTCATGGTCAGAGAGTCTTTAGGTGCCTTTTGGCAAACTCCAAGCGGGCTGTCATGTGCCTTTTACTGAGGAGTGGCTTCCGTCTGGCCACTCTACAATAAAGGCCTGATTGGTGGAGTGTTGCAGAGATGGTTATCCTTCTGGAAGGTTCTCCCATCTGCACAGAGGAACTCTGGAGCTCTGTCAGAGTGACCATCGGGTCCTCCCTGACCAAGGCCCTTCTCCCCCGAGTGCTCAGTTTGGCCGGGCAGCCAGCTCTAGAAAGAGTCTTGGGGACCTTCAATACTGCAGAAATGTTTTGGTACCCTTCCCCAGATCTGTGCCTCGGCATAATCCTGTCTCGGAGCTCTACAGACAATTCCATGGCTTGGTTTTTGCTCTGACATGCACTGTCAACTATGGGACCTTATATAGACAGGTGGGTGCTATTCCAAATGTCCAATCAATTGAATTTACCACAGGTGGACTCCAATCAAGTTGTAGAAACATCTCAAGGATGATCAATGAAAACAGGATGCACCTGGGCTCAATTTTGAGTCTCATAGCAAAGGGTCTGAATACGTATGTAAATAAGGTATTTTTGTTTTTTATTTTTAATACATTTGCACACAAAAAATACAAACCCGTTTTCGCTTTGTCATTATGGCGTATTGTGTGTAGATTGATGAGGAAATGGTTTTATTTAATCAATTTTAGAATAAGGCTGTAATGTAACAATGTGGGAAAAGGGAAGGGGTCTGAATACTTTCGAAATGCACTGTATATATATGAACTAGGCCTTTATTACTCCTGCATGAGCGGAGAAAATATTTGTTAGCAGAGCGGAGAAAAATACTCCTGGCCAGGGATGTGTTACTCATTTTAATGTTGAATAAATACTGTTACATTAGTTTGTAAGATAGCCTTAACAGTATGATTTTTTTTTTAATGTATGCACTCACTAACTGTAAGTCGCTCTGGATAAGAGCGTCTGCTAAATGACTAAAATGTAAATGTAAACTTTTGGCTATTTATTGTGTTACAAAAGTAATATTGAATTGTGTTTGGTTGACAATGCAACCAAATATCATCATTTAAAAGAGATGTATCTAATGCTTGGATATTTTCATCTGAGCCTATTCTTTAACTTTTTTTGGTTTAGTTGGAGACGTGAATCCAACATATAATTTGTTAACTTGTCGTTAATAGGCTATTTACTGTATTGCAAAAGTGATATTGAATTGTGTTTGGTTGTCAACGCACCCAAATATCAACATTTGAAGGAGATGTATCTTTTGTGCCACTGATTTAGTCTGACTTTAATTCCAATTTGTCTACAAATTAATAATGTATATTATCACGTCTCCATCTCAAACAAAATCTAAGTTAAAGAATAGGACTAAATCATGTCAACCTTAATTTAAAGATTTGATTTAGTCCTATTCTTTAACTTAGATTTTTGGTTGAGATGGAGACGTGAATCCAACATATTTATGATTAACCTGAAGATTACATTTGAAATAAAAAAAAAGCTTGAAACCCTAGGCCTGTTTGTATTGGTTATTTTTAGTTGAATTTGTTGAATTTAAAACAATAGCTGTTGATGACTTCGCAAATGTTATATAGGCCTAAATAGTATCATTGATGATAAATGACTTTAGAGTATGGTTACATTTAATTTGCTCTGTTCAATTGCCCTTTGGAATGACTTTGATAGCAACAGTGAATCTATTTAGTTATTAAGAGATCTCTCAATAATTATTCTCACGATAGCACATTGGTAGTAGTCAGTGACCAATATCTAAAGCTAAGCAGGGCTGGTGTTTGTTAGAACACTGGATGGGAGACCAAATAGAAAGCTGTAGATAGATTAACTCTCCAGTAGGAGGTGCTGCCCAGCCCATTGTTTTTTTTCTGATAGTGGCTATAACGTTGAAGAGCTGATGTTGTTGGTTACCATGATGACATAATCCTGTGGTTGACATTTCACCCTCAAAACAACAGTTTTTCACATAGATTCCATGTCACAATATGTTGACAAATTACGTTGAAACAATGTTGATTCAACCAGTTTGTGCCAAGTAGGCACCTCCTCCTTAATCCCCTCAAGGTCTCTGCAAACCCCAGAGTCCCCACACTCCACACTCCCTCCCCGCCTCCACTCTTTGGTCCAAGGCAGTCTACAGCACACTGACCCAGGCTCAAGCACACTGGGCCAGGGGGGGCAGAGGCCAGCCTGAAGGCAGCTGGTTTTACTCCCAGATGAGACCCATGTAGCGAGAGATAGCACCCTAGAGACACACACACACATGCTCACACACAAGCACACACAAGCACACACACACAGATAAACATGCACAGGGTGAGAGAGAGCAAGGGAGAGCGATAGAGAGAGAGGGAGAGCGATAAAGGGAGAGAGAGAGAGAGAGAGATACCCAGCGATAGATAGCACCCTGGAGACACAGATTTGAATTTAATTAAACTCTGAGACATACAATAAGCTCCATGTGAGGATGTGCCTGTGGAGGGTTTTGGACAGTAATGCAGACAATTGGAAGATAAAGAGAGCGCTGACCAGCTATATAGGGAACAGACAGACACACACAGGCTCTAGTTCACATTCATAGCACCAAATAATTTTCAGCACTAGTTCTCGGGAAAGAAAATTCTACCATATTCAGAGAGTTAACTTAAAAACTCCTTACAACAGATACGAAAAGTGTTTTGAAAAGATCAAGAACCTTTGTGGTTGAGTGTAGTGCCCTTTCAATTACATAGTAAGGCTCACTTGAGGACTCTCCCTCAATCAAATTGAATCAAATGTATTTATAAATCCCTTTTTACATCAGCAGATGTCACAAAGTGCTTATACAGAAACCCAGCCTAAAACCCCAAAGAGCAAGCAATGCAGATGTAGAAGCACGTGGCTAGGACAAACTCCCTGTTTCTATTAATAGCCTCCTGGATATTTAATATTCAGTTGTTGATCAGGGCCCCTATGTGTGTCTCTCTGATTTGTGTCTCTGGAGCAGAGATTCAATCAGATCAAACATTAGCCGGCGATAGCAGACACCCGCATAGCGGATGTTTTGGCGGTGTCTGAGGTGGAACTGTGTTGGAGCTGTTACATCGGTGAGAAGTTGTTCTTGCGTCATTGTCAGGAACACATACCCGCCCCACTCAAGTTAGTAGTTCAGAGCGAGAAAGTGTAGGCTATATAGAAATAATTACGCTCAAATGTTTAAATCATTCAACAAAATAATGAGGATTTCTATCATCCTAATCGAGGTGTAGATTATATCTCACATTCCAGTGTTCAACTTGTAAACAAGGCTGCATGGGATTTCTGTTGATGTGATTCCCTGCAGCCAATGGCAATGTCCGCTTTCGGTATAATGCAGGGAGCTACTTGTGGATTTCACAGCTCTAATGCAGTTCCACCTCCGCTATGCGGATGTCGGCTAAAGCGGATCTGATTGAATAGAGCCCTTGGTCATACAGCCGGGAGATAAATATAACTAGTAAATGTATTTATAGCATCTATCTCTCTCTGCTGCAGCGAAATGTGCAGAGCACACCTACACACACACACAGATGGACTTACACAAACACACACACGCACATGCCCACACACACTCAGGCAAGCAGACAGGCATGCACTCACACATGTGCACACACACATCATGCACATGCACCCAAACACACACACACACAGGAGGATTATCTAACCTTGGGATGCTAGAGTGGGGGACGAAGAGGAGAGTCGCTGTCCTCTGCAGCGGTTGCTGCTGTTCACACCAGGTGAGTCTCTCCAGCCCACCTCCCATAAAGTCACACATGGCTCCTCTGCTTTCTTTCTAGCTGAAATCACACATGGGTTTTCTGGTTTAGTTTGTTTCTGGTGTCTTGTACTATTGTTTTAGAAGCAGCCTATACATTACAGTATCTTTGAAATAAATTAGAGAAAAAAACGGTCTTGCATCAATTATCATATATCCCTCTTTACAGACAATGCAATAGGGAATACAACAACTTGACACCTTGGCCTAGCTATTAAATATTGTTTGTCATCACAAAGAGTGATTGACCAGCAAGATGGTGTCAGGTGGTCTCTAGGCAACCTGAGGGAAATTACAGGCTAACAAGCTTTACAGTAAATAAAGCCTTGTCTCCAGAGGAAACTACCCACTAGGCATTGACGTCAGTTCGACATCTAGTTTTGATTTACATTTGATTGAGTTGTCATATCACCATGTCATTGGATTTAGGTTAAGTGATACATAATTTCAAATCCAATCAGTTTCCCACGTTGATTCTCTAATGTTAAGGAAGTCTCAAGTTTTTGCTCGCCTGAGTTAGAATACTTCATGATAAGCTGCAGACCATACTATTTACCAAGAGAGTTTTCATTTTTGTAGCTGTCTATTTACCACCACAAACTGATGCTGGCACTAAGATTGCACTCAACGAGCTGTATAGGACCATAAGCAAACAAGAAAATGCACATTCATAGGCGGCGTTTCTAGTGGCCAGTGATTTTAATGCTGAAATCCTTTACCTCATTTTTACCAGCATGTCACCTGTGCAACTAGAGGTGAAAATCTCTACGGCACCTTTATTCCACACACAGAAATGCATACAAGGCCCACCCTCGCCCTCCCTTTGGCAAATCAGACCATTATTCTATACTCCTGCTTCCTGCTTACAAGCATAAACCACTTCCGCTAAATACGGAAGTGGTAAGATGAAGCGGATGCTAAGCTACAGGACTGTTTCGCTAGCACAGATTGGAATATGTTCCGGGATTCATCCGATAATATTGAAAAGTTTATCACATCAGTCACCAGCTTCATTAATAAGTGCATCCACGATGTCTTCCCCAAACATACCCCAAACAGAAGTCATGGATTACAGGCAACAGCCGCACTGAGCTAAAAGCTAGAGCTGCCGCTTTCAAGAAGCAGGACAATAATCTGGACGCTTATAAGAACTCCCGCTACGACCTCTGCCAAGCCATCAAACGAACAAAGATCAAATCCTACTATGCCGGCAACGCGAGCCTACCAGAGGAGCTAAATGCCATCTATGCTCACTTCGAGGCAAGGAAACACTGAACCATGCATGAGAGCACCATCTGTTCCGGACGACGGTGTGATCTCGCTCTCCGTAGCTGATGTGAGTAAGACCTTTAAACAGGGTAACATTCGCAAGGCCGCATACTCAGAGCATGCGCTGACCAGCTGGCAAGTGTCTTCACTGACATTTTTAACCTATCCCTGTAATATCAACTTTTTTTAAGCAGACCACCATAGTCCCCGTACCCAAGAACACCAAGGTAACCTTCCTACATGTCTATCTGTCACGATCGTTGATGAACGAGAAGGACCAAGGCGCAGCGTGATATGCCAACATGTTTATTTAACGAATAAACACAACGACAAAACAATAAACTAACGATACGTGACGTCCTAAGGTACACACAACAAACCTCACACGGAACAAGATCCCACAACCCACTAGTGCCAATAGGCTGCCTAAGTATGGTCCCCAATCAGAGACAACGAGCGACAGCTGCCTCTGATTGGGAACCACACCGGCCAACATAGATCTAGAAATACTAGATTCACAACATAGAACAAAACACAGCAAGGAAAATACACACCCTGACTCAACATACAAGCGTCCTCTGAGTCAGGGCGTGACACTATCGTCCCGTAGCACTCACATCTATAGCCATGAAATGCTTTGAAAGGCTGGTCATGGCTCATGTCAACACCATCATCCCAGACACCCTCGACCCATCCCAATTCCCATAGGCCCTGAATCCCACCCGAGTTAAGCGCGTGTAAATGGAACGTTATTCCCTTTTTATGCACTTTTCTTTAAAAAACGTACTTATATCTCCTAGATTTTCATTTTTTTGGCCATTTATCAATGTGTTATTCAATACATTTCTATGGGCTATAGTAGTAAAGACCAAATTCAATATTTTATCAAATCATTTTTTGATATTTTGGGGGGGATACTTAAAGGGGTCCTATAATTCTAAATCAAATAGTTAAATGATCCATGGTATGACCATCTTAAAACAATTCCATATGTTAGCAAGTCAGACATTTCTGAATTTCCTACTTCCGACTAGCACGTGAATGCAGCATAATGCTACATTCATAACCAAGTGGGAAGTGGGAATTTACACATACAACTGAGAAAAATCCACTTGAACGGCCTTCCAACTGGTAATTACTAGCGGGATACTCGTCTACCATTCTGAACTCCCACTTCTCCCACATGCTGACCTTTGACATCACCTACTAAGGAAATTACCTTTATTACAGCATTTTCGTCAGTTAAATGCAACAATAAAACATTATTAATAAAAAGCAATCTATTAATATGAACACTATAATTTGTTTACTAGCATGATATATGTACTTTTAGTTTATGATTTACGCAGCTTGCGGGCCATTAGCCAATCAGCGTTTCTCAATGAGTTCAAGGCATCCAACTGGTATTTACAACTTCACAAAATATAAATTCCCACCTCTCATATGGTTACTAATGTAGCATTAAGTTGAATGTATTGGGTTGAAAGATTTACCATTATACTAGATTATCTGCACATGTACCCTAAAAGGTACCAACCAGTGCCATGTGAGTTCCTATATGTACCTCTAAAGGGACCTTATGTGTACCTTTGACCTTTTTGTACACCAGTGAACAACACTGTACCGTAAGGCAGTTACACCTCTGACACTGCCAGTACACCAGCTATGCGGGTGTCGAGCTATCACGTGTTTATGCTTGATCTGATTGAATTTAGGCCTTAATGTCAAGTGTCCCTGAGCACTGCTACTTTTTCATTGGTGTTGTCAGATAATCGCTCAATTATTGACTTGATTCCGGGCAACTTTTAGCAAAGTGCACTGTGTTGATCTCTGTCATTGCCACAGACCTGATGGCAAAGCAGGAAATTCAGGTTGCTTGAGACATTTCACATGTGAAATCATGTAAAACCATGTGTTTTGGAACACTTCAACATGTAACATTTCACATCTGAAAACTTGTTTTTGGAACACTTCATGTGACATTTCATATGTGAAAATGTGTTTTTTAAACACTCAACATGTGACATTTCACATGTGAAAACATGTTTTTTAACACTTCACTTGTGACATTTCACATGTGAAATCATGTGAAACCATGTGTTTTTGGACCACTTCACATCAAATACAATTTTATTTTCCACATGCGTTGAATTCAACAGGTGTAGACCTTACAGTGAAATGCTTACTTACAAGCCCTTAACCAACAACACAGTTTTAAGAAAAATAAGTGTTAAGTAAAAAATAGATAAGTAAAAAATAATTAAAGAGCAGCACTAAAATAAAATAACAGTAGGGAGGCTATATACAGTGGGTACCGGTACAGAGTCAATGTGCGGGGGCACAGGTTAGTCGAGGTAATTGAGGTAATATGTACATGTGGGTAGAGTTAAAGTGACTATGCATAGATAATAAACAGAGAGTAGCAGCAGTGTAAAAGAGGGGTAACATTTCACATCTGAAAACTTGTTTTTGGAACACTTCATGTGACATTTCACATGTGAAAACGTGTTTTTTAACACTTCACTTGTGCCATTTCACATATGAAATTAAGTGAAACCATGTGTTTTTGGAACACTTCACATGTAACATTTCACATTTGAAAACGTGTTTTTGGAACACTTCATGTGACATTTCATATGCGAAAACATGTTTTTTAAACACTCAACATGTGACATTTCACGTGTTTTTGTTTGTTTGTTTTTTACTTCACATGTGATCATGTTTTCACATGTGCAATTTCATGTGTTATTGCTATTCAGCTAAAGTATGACCCCACCTGGGATTGAACTCGCAACCTCTGGATTCTAGTATTTTCATACACATTCAATACCTATAATACATCTCTGCACTAAGCAAAAGAGTGCTATCTCAAATCAAATCAAATCAAATGTTATATGTCACCTGCGCCGAATACAACAGGTGTAGACCTTACAGTGAAATTATTACTTACAAGTCCTTAACCAACAATGCAGTTTTAAGAAAAATAAGTGTTCAGTAAAAAACAGATCAGTAAAAATAAAAAAAGAAGAAAGATATTAAAATATTAACATAATTAAAGAGCAGAAGTAAAATAACAGTAGCGAGACTATATACAAGGGGTACGGGTACAGAGTCAATGTGGGGGGCACAGGTTAGTCGAGGTAATTGAGGTAATATGTACATGTGGGTAGAGGTAAAGTGACTATGCATAGATAATAAACAGAGAGTAGCAGCAGCGTAAAAAGAGGGGGTGGGGGGGACAATGCAAATAGACCAGGTAGCCATTTGATTAGCTGTTCAGGAGTCTTATGGCTTGTGGGGTAGAAGCTGTTAAGAAGCCTTTTGGACCTAGAATTGGTGCTCCGGTACCGCTTGCCGTGCGGTAGCAGAGAGAACAGTCTATGGCTAGGGTGGCTGGAGTCTTTGGCAATTTTTAGGACCTTCCTCTGACACCGCCTGGTATAGAGGTCCTGGATCGCAGGAAGCTTGGCCCCAGTGATGTACAGGCCCGTACGCACTACCCTCTGCAGTGCCTTGCGGCCAGAGGCCGAGCAGTTGCCATACCAGGCGGTGATGCAACCAGTCAGGATACTCTCGATGGTGCAGCTGTATAACTTTATGAGGATCTGAGGACCCATGCCAAATCTTTTCAGTCTCCTGAGGGGGAATAGGCTTTGTCGTGCCCTCTTCACGTCTGTCTTCGTGTGATTGGACCATTATAGTTTGTTGGTGATGTGGACACCATGGAACTTGAAGCTCTCAATCTGCTCCACTACAGCCCCGTCGATGAGAATGGGGGCGTGCTCGGTCCTCCTTTTCCTGTAGTCCATAATCATCTCCTTTGTCTTGATCACGTTGAGGGAGAGGTTGTTATCCTGGCACTACACGGCAAGGTCTCTGACCTCCTCCCTATAGGCTGTCTCATCGTTGTTGGTGATCAGGCCTTCCACAATCGTCGGCAAACTTAATGATGGTGTTGGAGTCATGCATGGCCACGCAGTCATGGGTGAACAGGGAGTACAGGAGGGGACTGAGCACGCACCCCTGAGGGGCCCCGTGTTGAGGATCAGTGTGGCAGATGTGTTGTTACCTAACCTTACCAACCTGGGAGCGGCCCGTCAGGAAGTCCAGGATCCAGTTGCAGAGGGAGGTGTTTAGTCCCAGGGTCCTTAGCTTAGTGATGAGCTTTGAGGACACTATGGTGTTGAACGCTGAGCTGTAGTCAATGAATAGCATTCTGAAGTAGTTGTTCCTTTTGTCCAGGTGGGAAAGGGCAGTGTGGAGTGCAATAGAGATTGCATCATCTGTGGATCTGTTGGGGCGGTATGCAAATTGGAGTGGGTCTAGGGTTTCTGGAATAATGGTGTTGATGTGAACCATGACCAGCCTTTCATCTGCACTGCTATTTTAGTTATCAGTTATTCTGACTATTCTCTCAACATTTACTTATTTCAGCAATTTTAGGGTTTTCTGTATAGTTGTCTAATGTTGGCGGGGCATATTATTCTGCTTTAATGTTACACATGAAGCACTATGATAAATGTAATCATTTTTCTTGAGTATATATTTTTTACAAAGCTGAGATGCACTTTGAAGTCCAAAGTGTAGGAATACAGTTGAAATCAGGTTATTGACACAGACATGGTGGCGTAGAAGGACGATTGGAATGCAGTGAGCCAAGAGGTTGTGAGTTAAAATCCCAGGTAAGGACATGTGTATCAAATATGTAAATTGAAAACTGAATGTGAAAAGCACTGTGTGTGTTTCATAATGACACATTTTTGTTTACAGGGCATCTCATGTGAAAATTGCGATCACATGTGGAAATCTACATGTGAAATGTCACGTGAAGTGTTCCAAAAACACATGATTTCACGGAAATGTCACATGGGAAATCATGTGATTTTCCACATGTAAAATCATGTGTTTTTCCGTAAGGGATTATGCTGAATTTGAATTGTAGCGCTTTTAACGTGCAGGAATGGGCACTCTCAAATGTCTTAATTATAGGCTACCCTGACATTCTCTGTTTTCTATTTCTATCATGATAAATATTAGTCACTATTAGTATTGGCCTAAAAATAGCCAATTTACTGTTAGTTCTCTTCAGTTGGTATAGACTACATTATCATTCCATTTAAATACAGTCGTGGTCAAAAGTTTTGAGAATGACACAAGTATTGGTCTTCACAAAGTTCGCTGCTTCAGGGTTATGAGATATTTTTGTCAGATGTTACTATGGTATATTCAAGTATAGTTACCCTTCTTTTTCAAGACCTCTGCAATCCGCCCTGGCAGCTGTCAATTAACTTCTGGGCCACATCCTGACTGATGGCAGCCCATTCTTGCATAATCAATGCTTGGAGTTTGTGGGTTTTTGTTTGTCCACCCGCCTCTTGAGGATCGACCACAAGTTCTCAATGGGATTAAGGTCTGGGGAGTTTCCTGGCCATGGATCCAAAATGTCGATGTTTTGTTCCCCAAGCCACTTAGTTATCACTTTTGCCTTATGGCAAGGTGCTCCGTCATGCTGGAAAAGGCATTGGTCGTCACCAAACTGTTCTTGGATGGTTGAGAGAAGTTGCTCTCGGAGGATGTGCTGGTACCATTCTTTATTCATGGCTGTGTTCTTAGGCAAAATTGTGAGTGAGCCCACTCCCTTGGCTGAGAAGCAACTCCACACATGAATGGTCTCAGGATGCTTTACTGTTGGCATGACACAGGACTGATGGTAGCGCTCACCTTGTCTTCTCCGGACAAGGTGTTTTCCGGATGGCCCAAACAATCGGAAAGGGGATTCATCAGAGAAAATGACTTTACCCCAGTCCTCAGCAGTCCAATCCCTGTACCTTTTGCAGAATATCAGTCTGTCCCTGATGTTTTCCCTGGAGAGAAGTGGCTTCTTTGCTGCCCTTCTTGACACCAGGCCATCCTCCAAAAGTCTTTGCCTCACTGTGCGTGCAGATGCACTCACACCTGCCTGCTGCCATTCCTGAGAAAGCTCTGCACTGGTGGTGCCCCGATCCTGCAGTTGAATCAACTTTAGGAGACGGTCCTGGCACTTGTTGAACTTTCTTGGGCGCCCTGACACCTTCTTCACAACAATTGAACCTCTCTCCTTGAAGTTCTTGATGATCCGATAAATGGTTGATTTAGGTGTGTCACGATCGTTGAACGGAGTGGACCAAGGCGCAGCGTGATGAGCGAACATACTTTATTATCAATAGTGATAACAAGAACAAAACAACAAACGATAACGACACGTGAAGTCCTTGGCTACAAAATACAACCAACACGGAACACGGAACACGATCCCACCACTACTGTGGGAAAACAGCCTGTTTAAATGTGGTTCCCAATCAGAGACAACCAGCAACAGCTGACACTTGTTGCCTCTGATTGAGAACCACTCTGGCCAACATAGAAATAGAACAACTAGAATAATAAACATAGAACACAAAACACATAGAATCTAAACACCCTGGCTCAACATATAGAGTCCCCAGAGCCAGGGTGTGACAGTACCCCCCCCACAAAGGCGCGGACTGCGACCGCGCCTAAACATAAACAAAACAGGGGAGGGCTGGGTGGGCATTCCTCCTCGGAGGCGGTTCCGGCTCCGGGCTTGACCACCACCCTTCAACCATCCCCCCGTAGCGCCCCTGGTCCGGTCTGGCCCCGCTGGCTGGAGCTGGACATCGTAGGAGCGGATTGCTTAGGCTCCGGTGTGGAGCAGCTGACCGGTACCTGACCAGGCACCGGTGACCCAGGCACGGGTTGTGCCGGACTGACGACGCGCACCCCTGGCTTGGTGCGTGGAGCAGGAACGGGCCGGACCGGGCTGACGATGCGCACCCCTGGCTTGGTGCGTGGAGCAGCAACGGGCCGGACCGGGCTGACGATGCGCACCCCTGGCTTGGTGCGTGGAGCAGGAACGGGCCGTACCGGGCTGACGATGCGCACCCCTGGCTTGGTGCGTGGAGCAGGAACGGGCCGTACCGGGCTGACGACTCGCACCCCTGGCTTGGTGCGAGTGGCAGGAACAGGCCGGGCCGGGCTGGCGACGCGCACCATAGGCTTGGTGCGAGTGGCAGGAACAGGCCGGGCCGGGCTGGCGACGCGCACCGTAGGCTTGGTGCGAGTGGCAGGAACAGGCCGGGCCGGGCTGGCGACGCGCACCGTAGGCTTGGTGCGAGTGGCAGGAACAGGCCGGGCCGGGCTGGCGACGCGCACCGTAGGCTTGGTGCGAGTGGCAGGAACAGGCCGGGCCGGGCTGGCGACGCGCACCGTAGGCTTGGTGCGAGTGGCAGGAACAGGCCGGGCCGGGCTGGCGACGCGCACCGTAGGCTTGGTGTGAGTGGCAGGAACAGACCGGGCCGGGCTGGCGACGCGCACCGTAGGCTTGGTGCGAGTGGCAGGAACAGGCCGGGCCGGGCTGGCGACGCGCACCATTAGCTTGGTGCGGGGAGCAGGAACAGGCCGGGCCGGGCTGGCGACGCGCACCATTAGCTTGGTGCGGGGAGCAGGAACAGGCCGGGCCGGGCTGGCGACGCGCACCATTAGCTTGGTGCGGGGAGCAGGAACAGGCCGGGCCGGGCTGGCGACGCGCACCATTGGCTTGGTGCGGGGAGCAGGAACAGGCCGGGCCGGGCTGGCGACGCGCACCATTAGCTTGGTGCGGGGAGCAGGAACAGGCCGGGCCGGGCTGGCGACGCGCACCATTAGCTTGGTGCGGGGAGCAGGAACAGGCCGGGCCGGGCTGGCGACGCGCACCATTGGCTTGGTGCGGGGAGCAGGAACAGGCCAGGCCGGGCCGGGCTGGCAACGCCCCCATTGGCTTGGTGCGGGGAGCAGGAACAGGCCGGGCCGGGCTGGCGACGCGAACCATTGGCTTGGTGCGGGGAGCAGGAACAGGCCGGGCCGGGCTGGCGACGCGCACCGTAGGCTTGGTGCGAGGGGCAGGAACAGGCCGGGCCGGGCTGGCGACGCGCACCATCAACTTAGTGCGGGGAGCAGGAACGGGCCGGACCGGACTGGTGACGCACACCACTTGCTTGGTGTGAGGAGCGGGACTGGGTTTCTTCATAACCCTCCGCTCCCTCAGCTGCCTACACAGTTCCTCTCGCCGTGCCTCTACTCTCACCTTCTCCCGTATCGCCTCCAGTAGCTCCACCCTCTGAACCACTAACTCCTGCTCCCTCTGGACCAATAGCCCCCTTAACCTGGTGGCCTCCTCACCCAACCTCCCAATACACCCTGTAGCTGCCTCCTGCTGCCCCGTCGCCCATGCCGTGTGCCCCCTCCTAAAACATTTTTGGGGTTGCCTCTCGTCCGTCCGACGACGACACTGTTGACGCCGTTGCTCCTCTCTCCGTCGCGCCTCCACCGTCTCCTTCCACGGACGGCGATCCATCCCGGCCTGGATTTCCTCCCAGGTCCAGGACCCCTGCCCGTCCAATATCTGCTCCCACGTCCAGGCTGCCTGCTCCTGGACACGCTGCTTGGTCCTGGTATGGTGGGATCTTCTGTCACGATCGTTAGAGTGAGTGGACCATTGCGCAGCGTGATGAGCGAACATACTTTATTATCAATAGTGATAACAAGAACAAAACAACAAACGATAACGACACGTGAAGTCCTTGGCTACAAAATACAACCAACACGGAACACGGAACACGATCCCACCACTACTGTGGGAAAACAGCCTGTTTAAATGTGGTTCCCAATCAGAGACAACCAGCAACAGCTGACACTCGTTGCCTCTGATTGAGAACCACTCTGGCCAACATAGAAATAGAACAACTAGAATAATAAACATAGAACACAAAACACATAGAATCTACACACCCTGGCTCAACATATAGAGTCCCCAGAGCCAGGGTGTGACAAGGTGCAATCTTACTAGCAGCAATATCCTTGCCTGTGAAGCCCTTTTTGTGCAAAGCAATGATGACGGCACGTGTTTCTTTGCAGGTAACCATGGTTAACAGAGGAAGAACAATGATTTCAAGCACCACCCTCCTTTTAAAGCTTCCAGTCTGTTATTCTAACTCAATCAGCATGACAGAGTGATCTCCAGCCTTGTCCTCGTCAACACTCTCACCTGTGTTAACGAGAGAATCACTGACATGATGGCAGCTGGTCAGTGTTATGAGATATTTTTGTCAGATGTTACTATGGTATACTGAAGTATAATTACAAGCATTCCATAAGTGTCAAAGGCTTTTATTGACAATTACATTAAGTTTATGCAAAGAGTCAATATTTGCAGCGTTGACGCTTCTTTTTCAAGACCTCTGCAATCCGCCCTGGCATGCTGTCAATTAACTTCTGGGCCACATCCAGACTGATGGCAGCCCATTCTTGCATAATCAATGCTTGGAGTTTGTCAGAATTTGTGGGTTTTTGTTTGTCCACCCGCCTCTTGATGATCGACCACAAGTTCTCAATGGGATTAAGGTCTGGGGAGTTTCCTGGCCATGGATCCAAAATGTCGATGTTTTGTTCCCCAAGCCACTTAGTTATCACTTTTGCCTTATGGCAAGGTGCTCCATCATGCTGGAAAAGGCATTGGTCGTCACCAAACTGTTCTTGGATGGTTGAGAGAAGTTGCTCTCTGAGGATGTGTTGGTACCATTCTTTATTCATGGCTGTGTTCTTAGGCAAAATTGTGAGTGAGCCCACTCCCTTGGCTGAGAAGCAACCCCACACATGAATGGTCTCAGGATGCTTTACTGTTGGCATGACACAGGACTGATGGTAGCGCTCACCTTGTCTTCTCCGGACAAGGTGTTTTCCGGATGGCCCAAACAATCGGAAAGGGGATTCATCAGAGAAAATGACTTTACCCCAGTCCTCAGCAGTCCAATCCCTGTACCTTTTGCAGAATATCAGTCTGTCCCTGATGTTTTTCCTGGAGAGAAGTGGCTTCTTTGCTGCCCTTCTTGACACCAGGCCATCCTCCAAAAGTCTTCGCCTCACTGTGCGTGCAGATGCACTCACACCTGCCTGCTGCCATTCCTGAGAAAGCTCTGCACTGGTGGTGCCCCGATCCTGCAGCTGAATCAACTTTAGGAGACGGTCCTGGCACTTGTTGGACTTTCTTGGGCGCCCTGACGCCTTCTTCACAACAATTGAACCTCTCTCCTTGAAGTTCTTGATGATCCGATAAATGGTTGATTTAGGTGCAATCTTACTAGCAGCAATATCCTTGCCTGTGAAGCCCTTTTTGTGCAAAGCAATGATGACGGCACGTGTTTCTTTGCAGGTAACCATGGTTAACAGAGGAAGAACAATGATTTCAAGCACCACCCTCCTTTTAAAGCTTCCAGTCTGTTATTCTAACTCAATCAGCATGACAGAGTGATCTCCAGCCTTGTCCTCATCAACACTCTCACCTGTGTTAATGAGAGAATCACTGACATGATGGCAGCTGGTCCTTTTGTGGCAGGGCTGAAATGCAGTGGAAATGTCTTTTTGGGATTAAGTTCATTTTCATGGCAAAGAGGGACTTTGCAATTAATTTCAATTCATCTGATCACTCTTCATGACATTCTGGAGTATATGCAAATGACCATCAGCAAAACTGAGGCAGCAGACTTTGTGAAAATTAGTATTTGTGTCATTCTCAAAACTTTTGACCACTACTGTACATTGTTTTGTTTACCTTCATTTGCTTCCTCTATAAACCCCATCCACGGCCATGTGGCTGTTGCTGAGGATTATTAGTAACAGTTGATAGTATAAAAAATTACATGTAGGATAATTAAATCGTTATGGAGCGGAGCGCAGACCAAGCCATAACTTTTTGAATCTGACGCATGGCGCAATACTTGGCTGTTTCATCACGCATTTCCATGGTTAGTGCAGGCAATAGAGGAGGGTATAGCCTACTATTGTACACTATTCTCCCTATTATAATTCTATGTACACTAATCTTCCAACATTACCATGGGTTAAAGAACTCAATGTGGCAATTTTCAGAATGAATCAAACCACTGTATTTTTGAATCATCAATATATTTCATGCTTAAAGACTCTCCAACCAGTTTTTTTAATGATTCATACATACTTTCCTAACCCAAGAATTTGCCTAAATAATCTACAAGATCAGAGTATTTTTAAATCTACCAGTTGGTGTTGAAACGAAGTTGAATATGCATATATTTAGATGGCTTTTTTTCATTGATCGCTATTTTCTGAACCCATTCTCTTGATGTATTCTATTCGACAAAATGCTAATTAAAGGTACATCGTATTTAAAGGCATGCCTTAAGATAAATGTACTGAAAACCCTATTGAATTAAATTCTGTTGGCCAGCAAGTGGGAGGGTTTTCAGCAGTTAAATTACATTTATTCAGCGCGTGCAAGGGAACCACTCCTGAAAAGCCTGTTATGCACCTTCATAAGGTAAGTCTGAATACCAACTACTGAGAAGTGCGTAGGAAAGCGTGCCTAAGAAAGGCATAATTTCCTAAATCGGAATTGTGCCCATACCGCCCCAACAGATCCACAGATGACCAGTGGTGTGTATTCATGGGTGCCAAGATAAGGCAGACTTCCCCAAAAATGTTTTCATAATTTTTCTTCAATTCGCAATATCTATCTCACTGGAGAAATCATCAGAGCGAGGGAAACAGTGCCCCTCTGTCTCAGTATGTGTAGCCATGTATCTGATGCTGTCTGTACAAAAAGAGTACGACATGTTGCCGCCGTAGCATTTGATTGATTGATGCCAGCAGGCATTTGGCCTTCGTTGATTAAAAAAATATATTAGCCAATCAGCATTGAGCTCAGCAAAACACCCTCCAAATGATGCCAGTTTGGATTTGGCATCACACCAATCAAATCACATCAAAAGAAAAACGTCATTGTCAGAAAAACAATTGGTTTCTGGTCTGGTTTCTAGCTAAATCAGCCCTTTCCTAAGCCATGGATGGAGATGGGGATTTGGACTTGGTGTTTTTACTTAATTCTCCGTACAGGTCAATGATTATAACGGCGAATCTGATCTAACCATAAATTTGACTGAAGTTCAATATGCAGCCTAGATGTAGTAGGCGCACGTTAAGTAGCTAGCTAGCAAACTTAGCTGGTTCATTGTTGCCCCTGCAAAGGAAGTTAGGCTAGCAAGCATTTTAGCCAGGTAGCCTAGTCTAGGACATCAAAACTAAAAGCGTGTACTACTGTATGACAGTCATAGACCGTTTTGCCAACATGAAAGAGAGGAGGATGGCTCATCGCCAAGCTCAGGACCCTGGAACTGAACACTCCCCCCTCTGCAATTGTATTATTTTATTTATTTAACTAGGCAAGTCAGTTAAGAACAAATTCTTATCTACAATGACGGCCTACACCGGCCAAACCCGGACGACACTGGGTCAATTGTGCACCGCCCTATGGGACTCCCAATCACGGCCGGTTGTGATACAGCCTGGAATCGAACCAGGGGGTCTGTAGTGATGCCTCAAGCACTGAGATGCAGTGCCTTAGACTGCTGCGCCACTCAGGAGCCTAAGCACACACACTCAGGAGACTTCCTGACGGGCCACCCCCAAGTGGTGACGGTAGGCAACAACACATCCGCCATGCTGACCATCAACACGGGGGCCCCTCAGGTGTGTGTGCTTAATCCCCTCCTGTACTCCCTGTTAACCCACGACTGTGTGGCCGTGCACGACTACAACACCATCATCAAGTTTGCTGATGACACAACGGTGGTAGGACTGATCACAGACGACGATGAGGCAGCCTATAGGGAGGAGGTCAGAGGCGCTACAGAGGGTGGTGAGTACGGCCAAGTACATCACTTGGGCCGAGCTCCCTGCCATCCAGGACCTTTATACCAGGCGGTGTCAGAGGAAGGCCCAAACATTTTCAGACTCCAGCCACCCAAGCCATAGACTGTTCTTTCTGCTACCGCATGGCAAACGGTACCAGTGCACCATGTCTGGAACCAACAGGACCCTGAATAGCTTCTACCTCCAAGCCATAAGACTGCTAAACAAGGCTGCTAAATAGCTAATCAAATGGCTACCCGGACTACCTGCATTGACCCTTTTTTTAATTAACTCTCTTGCGCTGACTCTATGCACACACTGGTCTCTACCCACAAACTCACACATACTTACACTGAGTGACACCCCAACACACACACACACACACATCAGTTATGTATAGGTTAGTGTTGTGATACAGGTCCCCTGTAGCTCAGTTGGTAGAGCATGGCGCTTGCAACGACAGGGTTGTGGGTTCATTTCCCACGGGGGTCCAGTATGAAAATGTATGCACTCACTAACTGTAAGTCGCTCTGGATAAAAGCGTCTGCTAAATGACTAAAATGTAAAATGTGATAGAAGGGGTTTATTTAGATAGAAGGGGTTTATTTAGGCCTATAGTGGTTTGCATGTCTGTAAGACATGCAGAAGACTCTGAAAAGAATAGATACAGGTAAAGTTTCTGCTAGCGCAGTTACAATGAATGCCAGATAAAAACATGTGGCTGAATAACGCTTAGATCCTCACTGGAAACACTTATGAAACATGTGTTGTTGTAGGCTATCATGATTCCATGCTTGACAACGTAAAGAAGGCAATAGTATGTTTGTTTGTTTTACTCTAGGCCTTGGATGTCTTTTCAAAAGTACATTCTCTAGTTGAATGAATGAATAACAGCGCTGGAGAAGATGGCTGCCGTTTTACAGCCCTCTAACCAATTGTACTATTATGTGTGTTTTTCCGCGTTATTTGTAATTTATTTTGTACATAATGTTTCTGCCATCGTCTCTTATAACCAAAAAGAGCTTCTGGATATCAGGACAGCAATTACTCACCTCGTATTGGATGAAGATTTTTTCTTCAACGAGGCGGCCGCGAAGGATATCCTACAGACACCCGACAAGGCCCAAATCCCCGTCATTCGCGTGAGGAAGAGACAGAGATATCGTGGACGTAGGTCGGGGTGCCTTGTAAGGATCCGACGGCGAGCGAGTAAACTGCCTCTTCCATCAATCCTATTAGCCAATCTTCAATCATTGGATAACAAATTGGATGACCTAAGATTACGGTTATCCTACCAACGGGACATTAGAAACTGTAATATCTTATGTTTCACCGAGTCGTGGCTGAACGACGACATGGATAACATACAGCTAGCGGGCTATACGCTACATCGGCAGGATAGAACGGCTGACTCCGGTAAGACAAGGGGTGGCGGTCTGTGTATATTTGTAAACAACAGCTGGTGCACAAAATCAAATACTAAGGAAGTCTCGAGGTTTTGCTCGCCTGAGGTAGAGTATCTTATGATAAGCTGTAGACCACACTATTTACCAAGAGAGTTTTCATCTATATTTTTCATAGCTGTCTATTTACCACCACAAACCAATGCTGGCATTAAGATTGCATTGAATGAGCTGTATAAGGCCATAAATCAACAGGAAAACGCTCATCCAGATGCAGCGCTCCTAGTGGCCGGGGACTTTAATGCAGGGAAACTTAAATCCATTCTACCTAATTTCTACTAGCATGTTAAATGTGCAGCCAGAGGAAAAAAAACTCTAGACCACCTTTACTCCACACACAGAGACGCATACAAAGCTCTCCCTCGCCCTCCATTTGGCAAATCTGACCATAACTCTATCCTCCTGATTCCTGCTTATAAGTAAAACTAAAGCAGGAAGCACCAGTGACTCGGTTAATACAAAAGTGGTCAGATGACACAGATGCTAAGCTACAGGACTGTTTTGCTAGCACAGACTGGAACATGTTCCGGGATTCTTCAGATAGCATTGAGGAGTACACCACATCAGTCACTGGCTTCATCAATAAGTGCATCGATGATGTCGTCCCCACAGTGACCGTACGTACATACCCCAACCAGAAGCCATGGATTACAGGAAACATCCGCACTGAGCTAAAGGGTAGAGCTGCCGCTTTCAAGGAGTGGGACTCTAACCTGGACGCTTATAAGAAATCCCGCTATGCCCTCTGACGAACCATCAAACAGGCAAAGAGTCAATACAGGACTAAGATTCAATCGTACTACACTGGCTCTGACGCTCGTCGGATGTGGCAGGGCTTGAAAACTATTACAGACTACAAAGGGATGCACAGCCGCGAGCTGCCCAGTGACACAAGACTTCCAGACGAGCTAAACCACTTCTATGCTCGCTTCGAGGCAAGCAACACTGAAGCATGCATGACTATGTGATCACGCTCTCCGTAGCTGATGTGAGTAAGACTTTTAAGCAGGTCAACATTCACAAGGCCGCAGGGCCAGATGGATTACCAGGACGTGTACTCCGAGCATGTGCTGACCAACTGGCAAGTGTCTTCACTGACATTTTCAACATGTCCCTGACTGAGTCTGTAATACCAACATGTTTCAAGCAGACCACCATAGTCCCCGTGCCCAAGGACTCTAAGATAACCTGCCTAAATGACTACCGACCCGTAGCACTGACGTCTGTAGCCATGAAGTGCTTTGAAAGGCTGGTCATGGCTCACATCAACAGCATTATTCCAGAAACCCTAGACCCACTCCAATTTGCATACCGCCCCAACAGGTCCACAGATGATGCAATCTCTATTGCACTCCACACTGCCCTTTCCCATCTGGACAAGAGGAACACCTACGTGAGAATGCTATTCATTGACTACAGCTCAGCATTCAACACCATAGTGCCCTCAAAGCTCATCACTAAGCTAAGGACCCTGGGACTAAACACCTCCCTCTGCAACTGGATCCTGGACTTCCTGACAGGCCGCCCCCAAGTGGTAAGGGTAGGTAACAACACATCTGCCACACTGATCCTCAACACAGGGGCCCCTCAGGGGTGCGTGCTCAGTCCCCTCCTGTACTCCCTGTTCACCCATGACTGCATGGCCAGGCACGACTCCAACACCATCATTAAGTTTGCCGACGACACAACAGTGGTAGGCCTGATCACCGACAACGATGAGACAGCCTATAGGGAGGAGGTCAGAGACCTGGCCGTGTGGTGCCAGGACAACAACCTCTCCCTGAACGTGACCAAGACAAAGGAAATGATTGTGGACTACAGGAAAAAAAAGAGGACTGAGCACGCCCCCATTCTCATCGATGGGGCTGTAGTGGAACAGGTTGAGAGCTTCAAATTCCTTGGTGTCCACATCACCAACGAACTATCATGGTCCAAACACACCAAGACAGTCATGAAGAGGGCACGACAAAGCCTATTCCCCCTCAGGAGACTGAAAAGATTTGGCATGGGTCCTCAGATCCTCAAAAAATTCTACAGCTGCACCATCGAGAGCATCCTGACTGGTTGCATCACCGCCTGGTATGGCAACTGCCTGGCCTCCGACTACAAGACACTACAGAGGGTAGTGCGTACGGCCCAGTACATCACTGGGGCCAAGCTTCCTGCCATCCAGGACCTCTATACCAGGCGGTGTCAGAGGAAAGCCCTCAAAATTGTCAAAGACTCCAGCCACCCTAGTCATAGACTGTTCTCTCTGCTACCGCACGGCAAGCGGTACCGGAGTGCCAAGTCTAGGTCCAAAAGACTTCTCAACAGCTTCTACCCCCAAGCCATAAGACTCCTGAACAGCTAATCATGGCTACCCGGACTATTTGCACTGCCCCCCCCACCCCATCCTTTTACGCTGCTGCTACTCTGTTAATTATTTATGCATAGTCACTTTAACTTTGCCCACATGGACATATTACTTCAACTACCTCAACTAGCCGGTGCCCCCGCACATTGACTCTGCACCGGTACCCCCCTGTATATATAGCCTCCCTACTGTTATTTTATTTTACTTCTGCTCTTTTTTTCTCAACACTTTTTTTGTTGTTGTTTTATTTTTACTTTTTTGTTAAAAATAAATGCACTGTTGGTTAAGGGCTGTAAGTAAGCATTTCACTGTAATGTCTGCACCTGTTGTATTCGGCGCATGTGGCCAATAAAATTTGATTTGATTTGATTAGTTTCTTGCTCATTGCTTACCAATGTAGCAGGAAGTGGATATGATAGTATTGTTCTGAGTGACCATTCCCCTGTGTCATTATTCTATAGGGATACAAACTCGTAAAAGGATCCTCTAGATGGCGTTTGCATCCCAGATGGTTACAGGACCCAGACTTCTTACATTACGTGCATATAGATGTTTATTTTATATTGAACACTGACCAAACGTCAGCGAGTACCAGATGGGAGGCTTTCAAAGCATATATTAGGGGGAAAATTGTACGTTTTACCAGTTTCAAATCAAATCAATTAAATCTGAAAATCAGAGAGATGGACAGCAAAATCAGAGAATTGGAGAGGGAAACATTTTTGGATAACTCAGTAGAAGTAAACAAGGAATATTTGCTCTTAAAGCTCAGTCTGAAGAACTTTCCACCTCAAAGGCAGCAAACAGCTTAACGAGGCTGAAACTGTCATTCTTTGATCAAGGTGAAAAACCTGGTAAATTGCTGGCCTGGCACATTAAGAAGTTAAATTCAGACAGAGCCATTAATGCAATTCATAATTTACAATTATCAATAGATCCTTTATAAATCAACCAAAAATTTGCTTCCTACTACAACACACTTTACAACTCTGAATCTCCATCAGACATCATTTTTGGATGGTCTTGATTTTCCCTCTATTTCAGAAGACATTGGATCTGGATCTGGAAAAGGAATTGGATGGTGTTGAAATATCTGATGCTATTTTCAATATGAAGGGAGGTAAAGCGGTAGGTCCAGATGGGCTCCCAATAGATGTTTATAAGATATTTAAGGACAAACTTCTAGGTCTACTTTTGGATATGTATGCTGAATCCTTTCAGCAAGGTTGTTTCCCCCCCTCTCTAAGGAGTGCCTTAATCACTCTTATTCTGAAGCATGATAAATCCCCTACAAAATGTGAACGTTACAGAACGATTTCTCTTCTGAACTCCGACTCAAAAATTATTGCTAAAGCCTTAGCCAGGAGAATGGATAGAGTCCTCCCATATCTAATACACAAAGACCAAAATGGGTTCGTGAAAAACCGTCAAGGTGAGGAGAGTACTATACTGACCCCACTGCAGAAGTTGCCACTAACAACTTGACTTCACAACCTTTTAAGCTTTTTCTGGGCACGAGACAAGGATGTCCGGCCAGTCCAGGACTCTCTCTTTTAGCTATAAAACCCTTTGCCATTGCAGTAGGGGCCCACACGTCAATTATTGGAATAAAACATCAGATTTTGAACATCGAGTGGCCCTGTATGCCGATGATACCCTCTTATTCCTAACAAATCTAAAGAATTCTATCTCTTCCCTCTCCAAATTAATTAATAACTTTGGTCAGTTTTCTTGGTTTAAAGTTAATAAAAACAAATCTTCCATCCTTTTCCTCAACAAGCAAGAGAGACTGAATCCAGTTGTATAGCATCCATTTTTGAATACAGAACAAGGTTTCACATATCTTGGTATTAAAATCACACCAGAAATTAGCTCGAGTTCAACAAATTATGAACCCATGGTAACAAGTGTAACAGAATCCATCAACAGATGGACATCAAATCGTATTTGTCACATGCGCCGAATACAACAGGTGTAGAACTTACCGTGAAATGCTTACTTACAAGCCCTTAACCAACAATGCAGTTTTAAGAAAATAGAGTTAACATTTACGTCATTTAGCAGACGCTCTTATCCAGAGCAACTTACAGTTAGTGAGATTTTTTTTTTTCATACTGGCCCCCCGTGGGAATCAAACCCACAACCCTGGCGTTGCAAACGCCATGCTCTACCAACTGAGCTACATCCCTGCCGGCCATTCCCTCCCCTACCCTGGGCGACGCTGGGCCAATTGTGCACCGCCCCATGGGTCTCCCGGTCGCGGCCGGCTACGACAGAGCCTGGATTCAAACCAGGATCTCTAGTGGCACAGCTAGCACTGTGATGCAGTGCCTTAGACCACTGAGCCACTCGGGAGTTAAGAAAATATTTATTAAAAAACAAAAGTTTAAAAAAACACAAAAGAAACAATAAAATAATAATGAGACTATATACAGGGGATACCGGTACTGAGTCAATGTGCGGGGATACAGGTTAGTCGAGGTCATTTGTACATGTAGGTAGGGGTAAAGTGACTATGCGTAGATAATAAACAGCGAGGAGCAGGGGGGGTCAATGCAGATAGTCCGGGTGGCCATTTGATTAATTGTTCAGCAGTCTTATGGCTTGGGGGTAGAAGCTGTTAAGGAGCCTTTTGGACCTAGACTTGGCGCTCCGGTACCACATGCCGTGCGGTAGCAGAGAGAACAGTCTATGACTTGGGTGACTGGAGTCTTTGACTATTTTTTGGGCCTTCCTGACACCGCCTGGTATAGAGGTCCTGGATGGACTCGTCCCGCTCCACTACAGCCCCGTCGATGTGAATGGGGGCGTGTTTGGCCCTCCTTTTTCTGTAGTCCATGATCATCTCCTTTGTCTTGCTCACGTTGAGGGAGAGGTTGTTGTCCTGGCACCACACTGCTAGGTCTCTGTCCTCCTCCCTATGGGCTGTCTCATCGTTGTCGGTGATCAGGCCTACCACCGTTGTGTCGTCAGAAAACGTAATGATGGTGTTGGAGTCATGCTTGGCCACGCAGTCGTGGGTGAACAGGGAGTACAGGAGGGGACTAAGCGCGCACCCCTGAGGAGCCCCCGTGTTGAGGATCAGCGTGGCAGATGTGTTGTTACCTAACCTTACCACCTGGGGGTGGCCCGTCAGGAAGTCCAGGATCCAGTTTCAGAGGGAGGTGTTTAGTCCCAGGGTCCTTAGCTTAGTGATGAGCTTTTTGGACACTATGGTGTTGAATGCTGAGCTGTAGTCAAAGAAACAGCATTCTCACATAGGTGTTCCTTTTGTCGAGCTGGGAAAGGGCAGTGTGGAGTGTGATTGAGATTACGTCATCTGTAGATCTGTTGGGGCGGTATGCGAATTGGAGTGGGTCTAGGGTTTCCGGGATGATGGTGTTGATGTGAGCCATGACCAGCCTTTCAAAGCACTTCATGGCTACCGACGTGAGTGCTACGGGGCGGTAGTCATTTAGGCAGGTTACCTTCGCTTTCTTGGGCACAAGGACTATGGCGGTCTGCTTGAAACATGTAGGTATTACAGACTCAGTCAGGGAGAGGTTGAAAATGTCAGTGATGCTCTGAGTACACGTCCTGGTAATCCATCTGGCCCCGCGGCCTTGTGAATGTTGACCAGTTTAAAGGTCTTGCTCACATCGGCTATGGAGAGCGTGATCACACAGTCGTCCAGAACAGCTGGTGCTCTCATGCATGCTTCAGTGTTTTGTTCGCCTCGAAGCTAGCATAAAAGGCATTTAGCCCGTCTGGTAGGCTCGCGTCACTGGGCAGCTCGCGGCTGGGTTTCCCTTTGTAGTCCGTAATAGTTTGCAAGCCCTGCCACATCCGATGAGTGTCCGAGCCGGTGTAGTAGGATTCAATCTTAGTCCTGTATTGACGCTTTGCCTGTTTGATGGTTCGTCTGAGGGCATAGCGGGATTTCTTAGAAGTGTCAGGATTAGTGTCCCGCTTCTTGAAAGTGGCAGCTCTAGCCTTTAACATGGTGCGGATGTTGCCTGTAATCCGTGGCTTCTTGTTGGGATATGTACGTACGGTCACTGTGGGGATGACGTTGTCGATGCACTTATTGATGAAGCCGGTGACTGAGGTGGTATACTCCTCATTGCCATTGGATGAATCCTGGAACATATTCCAGTCTGTGCTAGCAAAACAGTCCTGTAGCGTAGCATCCGCATCATCTGACCACTTCCGTATTGAGCGAGTCACTGGTACTTCCTGCTTCAGTTTTTGCTTGTAAGCAGGAATTAGGAGGATAGAATTATGGTCAGATTTGCCTAATGGAGTGCGAGGTAGAGCTTTGTACGCGTCTCTGTGTGTGGAGTAAAGGTGGTCTAGAGTTTTTTTTCCTCTGGTTGCACATCTGACATGCTGGTAGAAATGAGGTAAAACGGATTTAAGTTCGCCTGCATTAAAGTCCCCGGCCACTAGGAGCTCCGCTTCTGGATGAGCATTTTCTTGTTTGCTTATGGCCTTATAAAGCTTGTTGAGTGGGGTCTTAGTGCCAGCGTCGGTTTGTGGTGGTAAATAGATAGCTACGAAAAAATATATCTTGGTAGATAGTGTGGTCTACAGCTTATCATGAGGTACTCTACCTCAGGCGAGCAATACCTCGAGTCTATCTTAATATTAGACATTGCGCACTAGCTGTTATTGACAAATAGACACCCCCCCCCCCCCCCCCCACCCCACCCCTCGTCTTACCGGACGTAGCTGTTCTGTCCTTCCGATGCATGGAAAACCCAGCCAACTGTATATTATCCGTGTCGTCGTTCAGCCACGACTCAGTGAAACATAAGATATTACCGTTTTTAATGTCCCGTTGGTAGGATAGTCTTGAACGGAGCTCATCCAGTTTATTCTCCAGTGATTGCACGTTGGCCAATAGAACGGATGGTAGAGGCGGGTTACCCACTCGCCGACGAATTCTCACAAGGCACCCTGATCTCCGCCCACTGTATTTCCTTATTTTCTTCATGCGAATGACGGGGATTAGGGCCTTGTCTGGGAGCAACATTATATCCTTCGTGTCAGACTCATTAAAGAAAAAGTATTCGTCCAGCTCGAGGTGAGTAATCTCTGTTCTGATATCCAGAAGCTATTTTCGGTCATAAGAGACGATAGCATCAACATTATGTACAAAATAAATTACAAACAATGCGAAAAAACACACAAAATAACACAATTGGTTAGGAGCCAGTAAAACGGCAGCCATCCCCTCTGGCGCCATTCTTCATAATTACCTATATCTATTATTGGGAGAATAAATATAATTAAGTTGAATATTCTGCCCAAATTTCTTTATCTATTTCAATAAATTCCTCTGGTTCCACCACATAATTTCCCCCAAAGATCAGAAAGATACTCTCAAATGTTATCTGGAGCAATAGAAAACCAAGGCTTAGACTTTCTCTTCTTTATTTGCCCTATGACAGAGGGGGGTTACAGCTTCCAAACCTACAGTGGTATTACTGGGCTGCACAACTTAGGGCTGCAATGTTTTGGCTCTCCAAGAAACCATACTTACCCTGGCTGCAGACTGAAATGCTGCCACAAAAGTCTTAACTTTGGATGGATATTTGTACTCTGCTCCCTTTAAGAACTAAAGAAGAATACTACGAATCCCTTTGTTAGACACACCCTAACTATATGGCAGGAAGTACAGCCAATATCTGGGCGAATTCCCTGTATTATCCAGTTTTAAACCAATTTGGGGCAATGACAATTTCACACCTGGTAAAAATGACTTGGGGTTTCAAGAATGGGCAAGAAAAGCTATTGTTAAAGTAATGGATTTATACAATGAAAAAGGGCTCATGTCGTTTGAAGATTTAACTTACCACAAAAGCATTTTTTCAAATACTTACAATAATTTTTTCTAGTCTGCCCTACAACCTCCTTTGACCACTTTAGAAACGCTCTCTGTTAATAAACCCTTTTTCAGGACCCTGTCTTTCAAAGATAATTTGTAAAGATCCAAAAAACTTCACAAATCTTCATTGTAAAGGGTTTAAACACTGTTTCCCATGCTTGTTCAATGAACCATAAACAATTAATGAACATGTTCCTGTGGAACGGTCGTTAAGACACTAACAGCTTACAGACGGTAGGCAATTAAGGTCACAGTTATGAAAACTTAGGACACTAAAGAGGCCTTTCTACTGACTCTGAAAAACACCAAAAGAAAGATGCCCAGGGTCCCTGCTCATCTGCGTGAACGTGCCTTAGGCATGCTGCAAGGAGGCATGAGGACTGCAGATGTGGCCAGGGCAATAAATTGCAATATCGGTACTGTGAGACGCCTAAGACAGCGCTACAGGGAGACAGGACGGACAGCTGATCGTCCTCACAGTGGCAGACCACATGTAACAACACCTGCACAGGATCGGTACATCCGAACATCACACCTGCGGGACAGGTACAGGATGGCAACAACAACTGCCCGAGTTACACCAGGAACACACAATCCCTCCATCAGTGTTCTGACTTTCCGCAATAGGCTGAGAGAGGCTGGACTGAGGGCTTATGGTCTGTTGTAAGGCAGGTCCTCACCAGACATCACCAGCAACAACGTTGCCTATGGACACAAACCCACCGTCGCTGGACCAGACAGGACTGGCAAAAAGTGCTCTTCACTAACGAGTCACGGTTTTGTCTCACAGGGGTGATGGTCGGATTCGCGTTTATCGTCGAAGGAATGAGCGTTACATCGAGGCCTGTACTCTGGAGCGGGATCGATTTGGTGGAGGATCCGTCATGGTCTGGGGCGATGTGTCACAGCATCATCGGACTGAGCTTGTTGTCATTGCAGGCAATCTCAACGCTGTGCGTTACAGGGAAGACATCGTCCTCCCTCATGTGGTACCCTTCCTGCAGGCTCATCCTGACATGACCCTCCAGCATGACAATGCCACCAGCCATACTGCTCGTTGTGTGCGTGATTTCCTGCAAGACAGGAATGTCAGTGTTCTGTTCTGTCATTATTCCATTTCTGTTAGTCACATGTCTGTAGAACTTGTTCAGTTTATGTCTCAGTTGTTGAATCTTGTTATTTTCATACAAATATTTACACATGTTAACATTTACATTTACATTTTAGTCATTTAGCAGACGCTCTTATCCAGAGCGACTTACAGGAGCAATTAGGGTTAAGTGCCTTGCTCAAGGGCACATTTACGTCATTTAGCAGACGCTCTTATCCAGAGCGACTTACAAATTGGTGCATTCACCCTATAGCCAGTGGGATAACCACTTTACAATTATTATTATTATTATTATTTTTTTTTTTTTAAATATATATATTTTTTTTTTTGGGGGGGGGGGGTAGAAGGATTACTTCATCCTATCCCAGGTGTTCCTTAAAGAGGTGGGGTTTCAAATGTCTCCGGAAGGTGGTGAGTGACTCCGCTGTCCTGGCGTCGTGAGGGAGCTTGTTCCACCATTGGGGTGCCAGAGCAGCGAACAGTTTTGACTGGGCTGAGCGGGAACTATGCTTCCGCAGAGGAAGGGGAGCCAGCAGGCCAGAGGTGGATGAACGCAATGCCCTCGTTTGGGTGTAGGGACTGATCAGAGCCTGAAGGTACGGAGATGCCGTTCCCCTCACTGCTCCATAGGCAAGCACCATGGTCTTGTAACGGATGCGAGCTTCAACTGGAAGCCAGTGGAGTGTGCGGAGGAGGGGGGTGACGTGAGAGAACTTGGGAAGGTTGAACACCAGACGGGCTGCGGCATTCTGGATGAGTTGTAGGGGTTTAATGGCACAGGCAGGGAGCCCAGCCAACAGCGAGTTGCAGTAATCCAGACGGGAGATGACAAGTGCCTGGATTAGGACCTGTGCCGCTTCCTGTGTAAGGCAGGGTCGTACTCTCCGAATGTTGTAGAGCATGAACCTGCAGGATCGGGTCACCGCCTTGATGTTAGCGGAGAACGACAGGGTGTTGTCCAGGGTCACGCCAAGGCTCTTCGCACTCTGGGAGGAGGACACAACGGAGTTGTCAACCGTGATGGCGAGATCATGGAACGGGCAGTCCTTCCCCGGGAGGAAGAGCAGCTCCATCTTGCCAGGGTTCAGCTTGAGGTGGTGATCCGTCATCCATACTGATATGTCGGCCAGACATGCAGAGATGCGATTCGCCACCTGGTTATCAGAAGGGGGAAAGGAGAAGATTAGTTGTGTATCGTCAGCGTAGCAATGATAGGAGAGGCCATGTGAGGATATGACAGAGCCAAGTGACTTGGTGTATAGGGAGAAAAGGAGTGGGCCTAGAACTGAGCCCTGGGGGACACCAGTGGTGAGAGCACGTGGTGCGGAGACAGCTTCTCGCCACGCCACTTGGTAGGAGCGACCGGTCGGTCAGGTAGGACGCAATCCAGGAGTGAGCCGCGCCGGAGATGCCCAGCTCGGAGAGGGTGGAGAGGAGGATCTGATGGTTCACAGTATCAAAGGCAGCAGACAGGTCTAGAAGGACAAGAGCAGAGGAGAGAGAGTTAGCTTTAGCAGTGCGGAGAGCCTCCGTGACACAGAGAAGAGCAGTCTCAGTTGAATGACCAGTCCTGAAACCTGACTGGTTTGGATCAAGAAGGTCATTCTGAGAGAGATAGCAAGAGAGTTGGCTAAAGTTTGCTGAAAATAAACGCAGTTGACAGTGAGAGGACGTTTCTTTTTGTGCTGAGTTTATGTGTTATGGGAGAGGTCAAATTATGTCATTATGTGGGAAAATGGTAGCTACTCATAAAGACAACTCTGATAGTAAGAGACTTCAGTGGATACAAGATATGCAGGAAGATATTTCAGCAGAGGACTGTGGTATGATATGCTCTAGAGCTCAGATACAGACAATAAAGACCCGCTTGAGATGGTTGCAATACAATTGGATAATGAGAACATATATCACCCCTGTTAAGCTTCACAAATTTGACCCTAATATCCCAGACCTGTGTGTGAAATGTAACACTCATTTAGGCACCTTGTATCATTGCCTGTGGGAATGTGTTACAAACATTTTGGAGCTCAGTACTGCGCTTTTTCTCTGAGATTACTTCTACCCCAATACCACTAATCCCTAAACTTTGCATCTTAAATCTTTACCAATTGAATATCTCTTTACATAGGAGAGAAAATAAAATGGTTGACCTCTGTCTGTTACAAGCTAGACGTTCAATTGCTCTCCACTGGAAGTATGTCTGTCACACCCTGGTTCTGGGACTCATGATGTTGAGCCAGGGTGTGTGCATTCTATGTGTTCATTTTCTATGTTTGTATTTCTGTTGGGTTTATTTCTATGTTTGGTCAATGACTCCCAATCGGAGGTAACGAGTGTCAGCTGTCGGCTCGTTATCTCTGATTGGGAGCCATATTTATACTGTGTGTTTTCACCTTGGGGTTGTGGGTTTTTGTTCCATGTTTCTGTCAGTGTTACAGAGGACTTCACTATCGTCATTTGTTGTTTTTCGTGGTTGCTTTATTTAATAAAAGTCATCATGTTCACTCCACGCGCTGCGTATTGGTCCGCTTCTTCAGACGATCGTGACAGAAAAACCCACCATACCAAGACCAAGCAGCGTGTCCAGGAGCAGGCAGCCTGGACGTGGGAGCAGATCTTGGACGGGCAGGGGTCCTGGACCTGGGAGGAAATCCTTGCCGGGATGGATCGCCGGCCATGGAGTGAGACGGTGGAGGCGCGCCGTAGAGAGGAGCTACGGCGTGATCAGGGTCGTCGTCGGACGGTCGTGAGTCAACCCCAGAAATTTTTTAGGGGGGGGCACACGGCATGGACGACGGGGCTGACGGAGGAGAAAAGGGGGAGTATCCAGGAGGCCACCAGGCCAGGGGTACACCGCCCTGTACGTCCTGTGCGGATGCCTCACACAGAGTGTGTGAGGGTAGGCATTCAGCCAGGACGGGTGGTGGCCGCTGTTCACTCCAGGCCTCCTATCCGTCTCCACAGCCCGGTCCGGCCTGTTCCTGCCACCCGCACCAAGTCTACGGTGTGCGTCGACAGCCCTGCCCGACCTGTTCCTGCTCCCCGCACCAAGGCTACGGTGTGCGTCGACAGCCCTGCCCGGCCTGTTCCTGCTCTACGCACCAAGTCTACGGTGTGCGTCGACAGCCCTGTCCGGCCCAGTCCTGCTCCCCGCACCAAGTCTACGGTGCGCGTCGCCAGCCCGGTCCGGCCTGTTCCTGCCACCCGCACCAAGTCTACGGTGCGCGTCGCCAGCCCGACCCGGCCTGTTCCTGCCACTCGCACCAAACCTACGGTGCGCGTCGCCAGCCCGGTCCGGCCTGTTCCTGCCACCCGCACCAAGTCTACGGTGTGCGTCGCCAGCCCGACCCGGCCTGTTCCGGCCACTCGCACCAAACCTACGGTGCGCGTCGCCAGCCCGGTCCGGCCTGTTCCTGCCACCCGCACCAAGTCTACGGTGTGCGTCGCCAGCCCGACCCGGCCTGTTCCTGCCACTCGCACTAAGCCAGGGGTGCGAGTCGTCAGCCTGGTAAGGCCCGTTCCTCCTCCACGCACCAAGCCTACGGGGTGCGTCGTCAGCCCTGTCCGGCTCGTTCCTGCCCTCCGCACCAGGTCTGTGGTGCGCGTCGCCAGCCCATTCCGGTCCATTCCTGTTCCACGCACCAAGCCAGGGGCGCGTGTCGTCAGTCCGGCTCCGGCCAGCGGGGCTAGACAGGACCAGGGGTACTGTGGGGGGTGTATCGGAGGGTGGTGGTATAGGCCGGAGCCAGAACCGCCACCGAGGAGGTATGCCCGCCCAGCCCTCCCCTGTTTGGGGTTTTTGAGGCGCGGTCGCAGTCCGCGCCTTTAGGGGGGGGTACTGTCACACCCTGGTTCTGGGACTCATGATGTTGAGCCAGGGTGTGTGCATTCTATGTGTTCATTTTCTATGTTTGTATTTCTGTTGGGTTTATTTCTATGTTTGGTCAATGACTCCCAATCGGAGGTAACGAGTGTCAGCTGTCGGCTCGTTATCTCTGATTGGGAGCCATATTTATACTGTGTGTTTTCACCTTGGGGTTGTGGGTTTTTGTTCCATGTTTCTGTCAGTGTTACAGAGGACTTCACTATCGTCATTTGTTGTTTTTCGTGGTTGCTTTATTTAATAAAAGTCATCATGTTCACTCCACGCGCTGCGTATTGGTCCGCTTCTTCAGACGATCGTGACAATGTCAGTTCACCCTCACTTGGTCATTGGTTATTTCTGTAATTGTTGATTGTCCTATTTGGAACTAATAAATGTATGTGTAAAATAAAAAATACATTCTTGCACATGATTCAGGTCCAATCCCAAAGCCTTGCTCTCCATCAGCTCTCCATAGCACCTCTAGCTATTCATTTGTGGTGAAGTTCATTTATATTGCCTGAAAACTATTTCATATCTTAATGTTCTTCCTAAATGTGCCTGCAAGGATTTAGACATCATTGGTTTGACTCTGACTCATTTCCACAAGTGTAAGTTCACAATATTCACTCTAACAAATATTTTGATGTGTCTTTTAAATGTGGATTGATAGTACATTTATTAAGTCTATTTAAATGAGCACCCAGGATTGGATATTACTGGCATATTTTAGAGGAATTTATTTTGGGATCATTTCTGCTGTAAATACAATGTTGTAATAAGCCCAATTTATTGGAAAACTTTATACTTAAAGAAGAATAGGCCTTCCCAATGGAGTCATAACAGATTGATATACTGTCATCTAACTGACACCCAGACAAGATTTGTGGACAATTCAATTGATTGTGCCACCTGTCATAGTTATAGCCTTGTGTGCGTGTACACATGCGTGTGTTTAAGCACTCTTGCACCTGTGCATGTCTGTACGCCATAAATGTACCAGACAGACAGCTCTAGCATGACTAGACTAGCACGTTTCCTAATCATGAATCAATCAAAAAACATTAATATCCACTGGTTGACATTAACAGTGACATCACTTACAGTTCTATTGACTTTTGTCACATCCTGGCTTAATGAGATCTGCTAGCCAAAGTCAAACCACTCCCTGCTTCTCCTCTCCTTCAGTTAAGGTTTCCATTAATCTCTTCTGCTCTTTTAAAAGAATAGAGGAGAGAAAGAGAGAGAGAGAGAGTGAGCGAGAGAGAGAGAGAGAGAGTAGAGACAGAGGGGAAGAGGCGACGCGAGAAGATTTACTCCACCCAAAATCTGTTCGCGTGAGATAAGCAGACCAAGTGGTGGTCTATGAGAGTGTTTCGAATTATGTGAACCTTATTTGATCGAATAGAAGTTTCATAATGTTTAGCCTGCTACAAATGTACTGATATAAATGGATGCATGTGGCATTCTGGCAACTTTGATTAAAACAACTTATTTGTGCCGGTTGTTCACACACGTATCTCATTGGCTAGAATGGTCCCACCTGATCTCGCCTCCTCCCGCCTGTCTCCCATCTTTGAGGACATGTATTTCCATTGTTAGAGCAGTCACTATCTTGTCAATATAATAGATCATCTTTGGTAGAGACAGTGATTTGTGAGGAAGGCCTTGGTTCTGTAGCTCCTGTCTCATTAGTTGACTGCCACACTGTGACACTGTGCCTCCCTGCCTGACACCCTCTAGTCCAGGTGTAGGCAACTTGATTCAGCCGCGGGCTGCACTAGTCCTTATGAGGCAGAAAGGCGGAGTGGAACTGGTCGTTTTGTGTTTTATTAGGTTAGTGTTTCATTTCACTGCTAAAGGTATCCAAGCACAGACAATAACAACAGCATACAGAGCGACCCCAACTCTGACCTGAGTTAACCTCTGACTTATGATGAAGTAGAAAGCCCATCCCTTTGTGACCGGGGGCGTGGTTTCTACCGCTACACAGGTAGGACAACCCTGACCTCTGACCTCTGACACCAGGAAGTGCAAACAGCCGTCATCACTGACAGCAGGTGTGGTTTGTTTTGCTACACCAGCAGCTCAACCCTGACTCTGTCCAGACATTGCTCACCCAGACCCAGCCATTACACACACTGCAACTGAGGTGATAGTTGTTGCTTGACAACTTGGATGTGTTTTATGCTGTGTAATTACTATGAATCTCAGAAAGACAGCCTCTATTAAATGACTTCATCTACTCACTCCTGGCTGTAAATAAGTTTACACCAGAGTAGTTACTATCACATGAAGTGACTAATTTAATACGTAGGTATAGTACTCATAACAAATTAGTTGAGTTAGTTGAGTTAAGTAACAACTGTCAAGGCAAAAATAAACTTCACATGAAAATGTTCAAGTTCAATGCCGTCTTCATGACAGGGAAAAGCAGCATTCTGTAAATAATGAACGCAGCATGCAGGGTATCCTATAATGAGAATATCTTCTCTAGCTATTGACTTCATTAAACGTACCACAGCTTATCATCAAAAGTTAATTACCATGCCGGAATCTGTCAAGTCCTCTAATTAACGAGAAGATACTCCATGCTGACGCTTTACTGTTTAACTACTCAAAAACAATATTACAGATAGCCCAATTCATGATTATTTTCCCACTAATCAGCTCTGAAAAATGTCTGATGTGAAAAGATCTGATGTGAATAGTCAAAAGACCAATTAGTGGAAAAAGATCAGAATTGGGCTGCCTGTGTAAACGCAGCCTTTGTGTGTGTCTACACTGCCTGATTAGCTAGAGGTCAGGGGCCAGAAGAATGAGCATTTCAAAAGTGGGCATGTGGATTTGAGGTCAAAGGTGAATATTTAGAATGGGCGAAGATCTTCAGGTCAAAATGTTGCACAATAAAACTACAGAAGCAATCAACAGTGTGTAGGTACATGTATCTATCTGTCCTTCATTAGTTTACTTTTTCTACCCAGCACCTGAATGTGTGTATACTACTTCCAACAAGAACATTTAGGATGGACCAAAAACATGTTGTTGGAGACATGTTATGTGTCCATATGAACAGATTGAAAGGTTATAATGAGTGGGAGTTTCAAGGTATAGAGCTAATTAGTAGTGAGTGGTATTGAAAACATAGTTAAAAGCTTTTCAACAAGATGGGTTTTCTTTAGATAACGATTCACGGATCTCTATCGAGTGGTGACATGATCTCTGAGATGTCTGCAGCGTCCAGCAAAATGGATGGGAGTGACGCAAGGACTGTCGTCTGGGTAGCAAGCCTTCCTGAGTCTTCTGGGAGGATACTGTTTGTTTCTGAATAAAGATGCGAAGAATGAAATAAATGTGTGGAAGGAGATTGGACAATGTATAGGCATTCCCTATAGCTGTATTTGACTGGAGCATGATCAGATTGCTTTGTTTGAGCCAGAATGGAAATTTGGTCAGAGAAACTATGCCCATTATAGCATGACTATTTCAGACAGAATTCACTTTATGTTATCTGTAAAAATATAAATAAGGCAATGTTTATATGACCCCCTTTCAAACAGTCGCTTATTTATCCCTTTCTTGCAGATATACAGTGCATTGAGAAAGTATTCATACCCCTTAACTTATTCCACGTTGTTTTCTTACAGCCTGAATTCAAAATGGATTCAATTATAATATTTTCTCTCACGCAGCTACACACAATACCCCATAATGAAAAAGTGAAAACACGCTTTTGAAATTTTTGCAAATGTATTGGAAATTAAATACAGAAATATCTCATTTACATAAGTATTCACACTCCTGAGTCGATTAAAGCTGTGTCTTTCTGGGTAAGTCTCCAAGAGCTTTGCACAACTGGATTGTAAAATATATGCAATATACATTATATAGACAGCCATTTTTTTTTGCCATAGGTTTTCAAGCCGAATTAAGTCAAAACTGTAACTAAGCCACTCAGGAACATTCAATGTCGTCTTGGTAAGCAACTCCAGTGAATATTTGGCCTTGTGTTATAGGTTATTGTCCTGCTGAAGAGGGAATTTGTCTCCCATTGTCTGTTGGAAAGCAGACTGAACCAGGTTTTCCTCTAGGATTCTGCCTGTACTTAGCTCTATTCCGTTTCTTTTTATCCTCAAAAAGTCTCTAGTCCTTGCCAATGACATGCATACCCATAACATGATGCAGCCACCACTATGCTTGGAAATATGAAGAGTGGTACTCAGTGATGTGTTGTGTTGGATTTGCTCCAACGTTTGAACGTGTACAGTGAGGGAAAAAAGTATTTGATCCCCTGCTGATTTTGTACGTTTGCCCACTGACAAAGAAATGATCAGTCTATAATTTTAATGGTAGGTTTATTTGAACAGTGAGAGACAGAATAACAACAACAAAAAAATCCAGAAAAACGCATGTCAAAAATGTTATAAATTTATTTGCATTTTAATGAGGGAAATAAGTATTTGACCCCCTCTCAATCAGAAAGATTTCTGGCTCGCAGGTGTCTTTTATACAGGTAGCGAGCTGAGATTAGGAGCACTCCTAATCTCAGTTTGTTACCTGTATAAAAGACACCTGTCCACAGAAGCAATCAATCAATCAGATTCCAAACTCTCCACCATGGCCAAGACCAAAGAGCTCTCCAAGGATGTCAGGGACAAGATTGTAGACCTACACAAGGCTGGAATGGGCTACAAGACCATCGCCAAGCAGCTTGGTGAGAAGGTGACAACAGTTGGTGCGATTATTCGCAAATGGAAGAAACACAAAAGAACTGTCAACCTCCCTCGGCCTGGGGCTCCATGCAAGATCTCACCTCGTGGAGTTGCAATGATCATGAGAACGGTGAGGAATCAGCCCAGAACTACACAGGAGGATCTTGTCAATGATCTCAAGGCAGCTGGGACCATAGTCACCAAGAAAACAATTGGTAACACACTACGCCGTGAAGGACTGAAATCCTGCAGCGCCCGCAAGGTCCCCCTGCTCAAGAAAGCACATATACAGGCCCGTCTGAAGATTGCCAATGAACATCTGAATGATTCAGAGGAGAACTGGGTGAAAGTGTTGTGGTCAGATGAGACCAAAATTGACCTCTTTGGCATCAACTCAACTCGCCGTGTTTGGAGGAGGAGGAATGCTGACTATGACCTCAAGAACAACATCCCCACCGTCATACATGGAGGTGGAAACATTATGCTTTGGGGGTGTTTTTCTGCTAAGGGGACAGGACAACTTCACCGCATCAAAGGGACGATGGACGGGGCCATGTACCGTCAAATCTTGGGTGAGAACCTTCCCTCAGCCAGGGCATTGAAAATGGGTCATGGATGGGTATTCCAGCATGACAATGACCCAAAACACATGGCCAAGGCAACAAAGGAGTGGCTCAAGAAGAAGGACATTAAGGTCCTCGAGTGGCCTAGCCAGTCTCCAGACCTTAATCCCATAGAAAATCTGTGGAGGGAGCTGAAGGTTCGAGTTGCCAAACGTCAGGCTCGAAACCTTAATGACTTGGAGAAGATCTGCAAAGAGGAGTGGGACAAAATCCCTCCTGAGATGTGTGCAAACCTGGTGGCCAACTACAAGAAACGTCTGACCTCTGTGATTGCCAACAAGGGTTTTGCCACCAAGTACTAAGTCATGTTTTGCAGAGGGGTCAAATACTTATTTCCCTCATTAAAATGCAAATCAATTTATAACATTTTTGACATGCGTTTTTCTGGATGTTGGCGGTAGGTGCATTTGATTCAGCAGCCCTGGCGGGAAGGCAAAGTGTGCTCATTTTGAACCATTTTATGTGTCTGAAGGTAGAACTCTGCCTACCCGGCAAACCCAGAGAGCAAATCAAGTGCACATATAGGCCTACCGCTGGCCAATCAGACAGCTCTGATCACTGCATCTGCATAGTTTCTCACGGCGTAGATTGAAAAAATAAGCCTCGAACGAAGTTGATAGATAATGTGAGATTTCAAAACTTTTAAAACCATGACTAGAGAAAGACTCGACGAATACAGCAAAGAGCTGCTGTTTTTATGAGTAAGTTCATGTTTAAGTTGTTATTCAGCACTGTCAACACTTTGTTCAACACTTTTATAAGCCATAAAATGCAGGTTCTCCCTACTTCCACTCACGGTACAACCAGCACTGCAGCTGCAATGAATGAGTATTTCAAAGCGTTATTTGCATCCATAGCCGTGGGAAGTAGGGATGCTGAGCATGTTGCAGCACTCACTGAAAAATCTGAATAAAGAAATACATTATTTCTTCACAAAAATATTTTTTCACAAAAGTAGTGCACTGGGCCTTTACTAGTCCTGTGTTAGCGGAACGATATTCTGTAGCGCGGGCGAAAAAAGTTGAAAATACGACGCCAAACTTCAGTCAGGTCAAGACCCTGGTAAGGACGATGAGCACACAGATGAGCTTCCCTGAGACGATTTCTGACAGTTTGTGCAGAAATTCTTCGGTTGTGCAAACCCACAGTTTCATCAGCTGTCCGGGTGGCTGGTCTCAGCCGATGCTGCAGGTGAAGAAGCCACACCTGTCAGGTGGATGGATTCTCTTGGCAAAAGAGAAATGCTCACTGTAACACCCTGGCTCTGGGACTCTATATGTTGAGCCAGGGTGTGTTCTTTCATTGTGGTGTATTTCTATGTTGGGAGTTCTAGGTTGTTTATTTCTATGTTGGCCTGAGTGACTCCCAATCAGAGGCAACGAGTGTCAGCTGTGGCTGGTTGTCTCTGATTGGGAGCCATATTTAAACTGTCTGTTTTTCCCTTTGTGTTTGTGGGTTCTTGTTCCGTGTTGGTCTATGTTACCTAGGACGTTACGAGTCGTTTGTTGTTTTTGTTCATTGTCAGTATTTATCACTAAAGGTAAATAAACATGTTCGTTCATCACGCTGCGCCTTGGTCTATTCCCTACGACGATCGTGACAGAAGAACCCACCATACAAGGACCAAGCAGCGTGTCCAGGAGCAGGCAGACTGGACATGGGAGGAAGCGCCGGGAAAGGAGATGGAGAGGTTGGCGATGGCCCAGGTGGGCAAATCGTGGTCCTGGGAGGACATGCTCGGGGGCAAAGGGCCATGGGCTAGGATTAAGGCCCTGGCGAGAGAGGAGCAGCGGCGTCAGCAGTGTCATCGTCGGACGGACGAGAGGCAACCCCAAAAAAATTTTTGGGGGGGGCACACGGCATGGGCGGCTGGGCAGCAGGAGGCTGCCACAGGGCGATTTGGAGAGGAGGCCACCGGGTTTGGGGGGCCAGAAGGCAGGTTGGCGGAGCCTGGATGGAGAGCAGAGCCAACTCCCCGTACTCAGGCATGGCAGCATGAGACTGGTCAGGTTCCGGGGTATGCGGAGCTGCGTACTGTGCCACGAGTGGTCCGGCATAGTCCGGTACGTCCTGTGCGAGCACCCCGCACGTGTTGTGCAAAGGTGGGCATGCAGCCAGGACGGAGTGTGCCGGCTCAGCGCTCGTGGCCTCCAGTGCCTCTCCTCGGTCCCGGATATCCTGCGCCAGTGTCACGTGCTGTTATGCCAGTACGGGTACACAGCCCTGTACGTCCTGTGCTGATGCCTCACACAGAGTGTGTGAAGGTAGGCATTCAGCCAGGACGGGTTGTGGCAGCTCTTCACTCCAGGTCTCCTATCCGTCTCCACAGCCCGGCCCGGCCTGTCCCTGCTCCACGCACCAAGCCTACGGTGTGCGTCGCCAGCCCGGTCCGGCCTGTCCCTGCTCCTCGCACCAAGCCTACGGTGTGCGTCGCCAGCCCGGTCCGGCCTGTCCCTGCTCCTCGCACCAAGCCTACGGTGTGCGTCGCCAGCCCGGCCCGGCCTGTCCCTGCTCCACGCACCAAGCCTACGGTGTGCGTCGCCAGCCCGGTCCGGCCTGTCCCTGCTCCTCGCACCAAGCCTACGGTGTGCGTCGCCAGCCCGGTCCGGCCTGTCCCTGCTCCTCGCACCAAGCCTACGGTGTGCGTCGCCAGCCCGGTCCGGCCTGTTCCTACTCCACGCACCAAGCCAGGGGTGCGCATCGTCAGCCCGGTCCGGCCTGTCCCTGCTCCTCGCACCAAGCCTACGGTGTGCGTCGCCAGCCCGGTCCGGCCTGTTCCTACTCCACGCACCAAGCCAGGGGTGCGCATCGTCAGCCCGGTCCTGCCCGTTCCTACTCCACGCACCAAGCCAGGGGTGCGCATCGTCAGCCCGGTCCTGCCCGTTCCTACTCCACGCACCAAGCCAGGGGTGCGAGTCGTCAGCCCGGTTCGGCCCGTTCCTACTCCACGCACCAAGCCAGGGGTGCGAGTCGTCAGCCCGGTCCGGCCCGTTCCGGCTCCACGCACCAAGCCAGGGGTGCGCGTCGTCAGTCCAGCACAACCCGTGCCTGGGTCACCGGTGCCTGGTAAGGTACCGGTCAACTGCTCCACTACGGAGCTGAAGCTAACCGCTCCTGCTACGTCCAGTTCAGCTCCAGCCAGCGGGGCCAGACCGGACCAGGGGCGCTATGGGGGGTTTATTGGAGGGTGGTGGGCAAGGCCGGAGCCAGAACCGCCGCCGAGGAGGAATGCCCACCCAGCCCTCCCCTGTTTTGCTCTAGTTGAGGCGCGGTCGCAGTCCGCGCCTTTAGGGGGGGGTACTGTAACACCCTGGCTCTGGGACTCTATATGTTGAGCCAGGGTGTGTTCTTTCATTGTGGTGTATTTCTATGTTGGGAGTTCTAGGTTGTTTATTTCTATGTTGGCCTGAGTGACTCCCAATCAGAGGCAACGAGTGTCAGCTGTGGCTGGTTGTCTCTGATTGGGAGCCATATTTAAACTGTCTGTTTTTCCCTTTGTGTTTGTGGGTTCTTGTTCCGTGTTGGTCTATGTTACCTAGGACGTTACGAGTCGTTTGTTGTTTTTGTTCATTGTCAGTATTTATCACTAAAGGTAAATAAACATGTTCGTTCATCACGCTGCGCCTTGGTCTATTCCCTACGACGATCGTGACACTCACTAACAGGGATGTAAACTAATTTGTGCACATAATTTGAGAGAAATAAGCTTTTTGTGCGCATGTACAATTTCTGGGATCTTTTATTTCAGCTCATGAAACATGGGACCAACACTTTACATGTTGCGTTTATATTTTTATTCACTATACTTGCACCCACAGATGGTTTTCATAGTTATTTATTTATTTAGCGGTATGCAAAGTTCATAGACCAAGAAGTTGCCTTCGGTCTTGTTCCTTCGTGCACTATAAGGATGATGACTAACAAGGTTATTTAGAGTGTTATGAGGATGCTAAGGACCTGTTCTCTGTGTCCAAACTCTGTGATCCTTTGTCCCTGTTCAGGATCTCAGCCTCCCGAAGCCTCTGCCAAGGGTAATAATTACTTTCCAGGCGGCCAACAGGCTATAATCTCCTTCTGCAATTAGAACGTCACACCAACACACAAAACAGTCATTACCCCTAATGGGTTGAGAATGAGACTGTCGGAAGCCAGGAGGAGAGGAGAAGGCTGGAGTGATCTATTGAGAACTCTCCTTTTCTGTAAAGTTTTGAGAAAGTAATGCATGCAAAGAAGAACACTTCAGCAGAAAATTAGTGTTTAGTAAGAATGTTTATTTAAAAATCGGTAGTTTGATACAGAAATAGTCATCTATAATATGGATTGCCAGACAATCAGAACTTCAGTCATGCTTTCATCTGATTTACCACTGATTCCAAAAATACAATATATTGTTTTCCCCAAAAATGAAGTTATGCAAAGAAAATATACACTAAAAAGCAAATATTGTACACTAACACAAAATAGAGAACAATTCAATAACAATTCAGTATCTGAAGGCATCACACAAATTCCAAGAAATCAGTGAACGTTTTTAAGGCCATTTTGTACAGTTATTTTCATAGATTTTCTTTTTCCAAAACACTCAATTATAACAAAAAGAACTGGTGCATCTCATGTAAAACTGTACATGCAAACATAGTGCACGTTATAAATAGATATGATGAGCATACAATATATTATTTGGATATCTTTAGTAAACAAAGATCACGTGTGTGAACTCACATGGTCTGTTAAAAACTCTGGCGGCAAGCGCGCACGCGCGCACACACACACACACACACACACACACACACACACACACACACACACACACACACACACACAGGGCTTGGCAAGCAGGTGGCAAGAGTTGTGGCACTAGCAAAGCAGTGAATGAAAAGAATGATCCTTTCCAAAGTAGTGTGAACTGAGAAAGCACTACGAAATGTCACAACGTCAGTAGTCCACGATGGTGACCATGGTCTCAGCTGTATGTGTGTCTGTGTGTGAGCGTGTGTGGTCACGTGTGTGTGAACGCGTGTGTCTGTGTATATGCACGGGCACACGTGTGTGTCCACACTGTGTCAGTAGCCTGTGGGTGGTTAATGGGAGCCTATAATGAGCTCTAGACTGTGACCCAAAGTCATAATGATACCTCCTGCTCTGCTCTGCTACAAGCACAGTGGGAGACTGCAGCACAGACTCCGACAAGCTTGGTTTCAAATAATACGCTAGCTGTTCCCCAAATACTGCATTTCTTTTGACAAGAGCCATGCGGTGCACTATATGGATTTCTCTAGGGTTTCATATGATACACAGACTCAAGCCTAGCTACAACTACAGATGCAGAGAGGCAATTATGGAAGGCTTTCAAATGTGTGAGAAAAACACGATGAAAGTAGCCGCCACTCTGAAGACATTAGTGAAAGTATGTGGGTTAAAACAACAGACTGCCATGTTGAATATACTGTGTGAGGTTATTCTCTTTCTAGTTTAGCCAACATCTCTCTGTATAGGTTTGGCACTGTGTTGATTCAGGCATGTAGCACTAAACCTGTACTCTTCTGACTACAGTCGTGGTCAAACGTTTTGAGAATGACACAAGTATTGGTCTTCACAAAGTTTGCTGCTTCAGTGTTATGAGCTATTTTTGTTAGATGTTACTATGGTATACTGAAGTATAATTACACGCGTTCCATAAGTGTCAAAGGCTTTTTATTGACAATTACATTAAGTTTATGCAAAGAGTCAATATTTGCAGTGTTGACCTCTGCAATCTGCCCTGGCATGCTGTCAATTAACTTCTGGGCCACATCCTGACTGATGGCAGACCATTCTTGCATAATCCATGCTTGGAGTTTGTCAGAATTTGTGGGGTTTTGTTTGTCCACCCGCCTCTTGAGGATCGACCACAAGTTCTCAATGGGATTAAGGTCTGGGGAGTTTCCTGGCCATGGACCCAAAATGTTGATGTTTTGTTCCCCGAGCCACTTAGTTATCACTTTTGCCTTATGGCAAGGTGCTCCATCATGCTGGAAAAGGCATTGGTCATCACCAAACTGTTCTTGGATGGTTGGGAGAAGTTGCTCTCGGAGGATGTGTTGGTACCATTCTTTATTCATGGATGTGTTCTTAGGCAAAATTGTGAGTGAGCCCACTCCCTTGGCTGAGAAGCAACCCCACACATGAATGGTCTCAGGATGCTTTACTGTTGGCATGACACAGGACTGATGGTAGCGCTCACTTGGTCTTCTCCGGACAAGGTGTTTTCCGGATGCCCCAAACAATCGGAAAGGGGATTCATCAGAGAAAATGACTTTACCCCAGTCCTCAGCAGTCCAATCCCTGTACCTTTTGCAGAATATCAGTCTGTCCCTGATGTTTTTCCTGGAGAGAAGGGGCTTCTTTGCTGCCCTTCTTGACACCAGGCCATCCTCCAAAAGTCTTCGCCTCACTGTGCGTGCAGATGCACTCACACCTGCCTGCTGCCATTCCTGAGCAAGCTCTGCACTGGTGGTGCCCCGATCCCGCAGCTGAATCAACTTTAGGAGATGGTCCTGGCGCTTGCTGGACTTTCTTGGGTGCCCTGACGCCTTCTTCACAACAATTGAACCTCTCTCCTTTAAGTTCTTGATGATCCGATAAATGGTTGATTTAGGTGCAATCTTACTAGCAGCAATATCCTTGCCTGTGAAGCCCTTTTTGTGCAAAGCAATGATGACGGCACGTGTTTCCTTGCAGGCAGCCATGGTTAACAGATGAAGAACAATGATTTCAAGCACCACCCTCCTTTTAAAGCTTCCAGTCTGTTATTCTAACTCAATCAGCATGACAGAGTGATCTCCAGCCTTGTCCTTGTCAACACTCTCACCTGTGTTAACGAGAGAATCACTAACATGATGGCAGCTGGTCCTTTTGTGGCAGGGCTGAAATGCAGTGGAAATATATTTTGGGGATTAAGTTCATTTTCATGGCAAAGAGGGACTTTGCAATTAATTGCAATTCATCTGATCACGCTTCATGACATTCTGGAGTATATGCAAATTACCATAATCAAAACTGAGGCAGCAAACATTGTGAAAATTAGTATTTGTGTCATTTTCAAAACTTTTGACCACGGCTGTACATCAGAGGGTTGACCTGTTTGTCTACTTCTGTCCAGGGTCGTTCCACCTCAAAAAACACAAGAAAGAGGATATATATTTGCATTTTCACGCTTCATGTTCAAATCAATTATGTTACTTGAGATTATTTGGATATTAAGCATGAAAATGCTAATATAGGTAACATTGACTGGCATTGGATTTGTGCGACAAATGCTAAAAAGTTAGAATTCAAAACAGTGGCCAGGTAAACAAAACCAAAGAATGGGTTGCTGTCATACCTTGTCCCGACACTGTTTACAGGATACGGAAACCAATATGTCATTGTGTAATTTGGGAGAACTATCCCTTTAACATTGACATGGAACGACGAAATTACATGGAACAACCCTCCAATGACATAACCCACTGGGCTCTCTCACCCCTCTCTCATCCCCCTCTCCTCCTGCCATGCCAAATATTATCGGCTTGGGAGTCGATCCTATTTGAGCATTAAAACATCTATTCTAATCTGTGAGGCTGCATCCACTGAGCTGCAGTGAGACAGGAGGAGGAATTACACAGAGTGAGAAGAGAGAAGTTATTATGTGGTTGAATTGTGGCAAAGGGCATCTGTCTATCAGTAATGATATGGCAACAGACCGACAAGCAACAGACCGACAAGCAACAGACAAACAGGCAACAGACCGACAGTGGCACACTCATGAAAATGGTTAACAAATGGCGACAACCGCGAAATACATAAATGTGGTGTTAGTGTCTGTTAATTTGATAAGGGATATTGATATTGATATGTAACCAATCAGGTTATCAATTACCCACTACCTCCATACAAGCACTAGCTAATAGTTATATTATGATAATAATTATTAGTATTATTAATAATGAAAAGGCAGTTGATATAAACTTAAGTCCATTAAGACAGCAGATTGAAGAGGATACCCTGGCTGTAAGAAGTAAGCGTGGGTTGACTAGGTATAATGGTTATGGTATGGGTATTATGGGATGAGAATTACAACATTTAGGAAGAACATGTTGTCATGATGACCACCAGACACCATCACCTAGGGCCAACACAATCAGGGCGTTACACTATAACAATTCAATCATATTACATAATGATTGGCACAACTCAAAACAATACAATTACCTTAACATGGCAACTTAAAACAATCTTCTTAAGAATATCAACTTCCAAGGCAATAAACAAGCGGTTAAGAGCGTTGGGTCAGTAACCAAAAGGTCGCTGGTTCGAATCCCCGAGCCGACTAGGTGAAGAAAAAATATCTCGATGTGCCCTTGAGCAAGGCACTTAACCCTAATTGCTCCTGTAAATCGCTCTGGATAAGAGCGTCTGCTAAATTACTCAAATGTAAATGTTATAATAACACAAAAGAACAAGAACCGAACAGAAGGAAAGCCATTTGTGTTACTGTTTTTGACCACTGGGCTTCTGCTTTTGTCTCAAACTGGATCTGAGAGCAGCTGTTGTTATTTAAATGGGTTGGAAGGGAATATGCTGTTGGTTGAGTCACTGTTGTTCTCGACACAGTGAGAAAATCCGTGGGCACTCGCAGTGCGGCTGGCATGGGCACCCTATCGCCAAGGCAGATTAGAAGAGAGCAGAATGTGCTTCAATAACAGAGTTAAAAGTTAAAAACATGGAACCCCAAAGCCTGAGAGCAGTGACAGGCAGAGAAGTGTAGGACCACAATGCATGCTCTGATGCTACACTCATGCAAAGAGACACTTAGTATTGAACAGTACAATACAGTACAGTATATTACAGTGGCTACTTGGACCTGCACTGTTGCAACCTCAACCTGACTCCAGTGGCAAAGACAACACGCTGAGAGATAAAGAGAGAGAATATCGATTGATATTCCAAAGTTTCATACTGAAAGAAGTATATATATTATATAAAAGTATCCAACGGTAAAAATCATTATCATTAACATGTACTGTAAACATTGAGTGAGAGTTGGAAGAATAGAGCGACAGAGTAGAGATAGAAAGAGAGAGAGAGAGAGAGAGAGAGAGAGAGAGAGAGAGAGAGAGAGAGAGAGAGAGAGAGAGAGAGAGAGAGAGAGAAAGAGAGAGAGAGAAAGAGAGAGACCAGAGAGAGAGAGAGAGACCAGAGAGAGAGGGAGAGAGAAGGACATATATTTCCAGTTATTTACAACAGTCAAGTGATTCCACATCCATTCGCCACTCTGCTCCTGAAAAAGGCCAGTCCCCAGGAACTTCCTTCCTATCCTCCTTTCATCCTCCCTTCCTTCCTTCCTTCATTCATCCTTTCCTTAACTCCTTTATTCCTTGCCAGGCGAGTTGGGAAGACCAGACTCTGTCTATCTTCCCGGTATTCCCAGGTGTGTCCCAGAGAGTGTCTCCATTGGCCGATATACAGGAAGTCCAGACAATGGAAGTAAACATACCCTTGTTGACTCCATCCACCCGTTCCGAAGTAGAACCCTTTAGAACCTCTCAGTAAAAACTTCTAGAACCCTGCCATTCATTCTGCCAGTCAGTCAGTCTCCATTAGTGCAATGAGAGAGAGCGAGAGAGCCAAGAAGGCCTCTCCTATCATTGAGCTAGTGATGCAGAGAGGAGAGACAAATACAAATTTGAAGAGGTGTTGTTCGGGACCAGGGGGCATCTCCACACCCTTCAGATCTGTGTCTGCAGGGGGTGTCCTGGGGGGGTATTTAATGGGTGTCCATCAGGGCTCTGCACAGGGTACCCAGGGGGTGTGTAGGGAGGGGGTGCGGGTGAGGGCTTGATGCCTCTGGTCCTCATGTAGGAGAGGAACTGGTCAGGGATCTCAGCCAGGACATCCTTGGCTAGACGGGCCATACTCAGGATATGGTTCCCTGTCCGGTCGATGTAGTCTCTGAACGGGACAAACTGGATGACAAGAGAGAGACAAAACCGGGCTGGAATTAGTTACAGTACAGTCAATGTACAGGTGTTTAACTACTAAATGCTGAATCCTAACTGGAAAACCGACAGAGATAAGAAATGGGGCTGGACTAATATACTAACATATATACTAAATATATACTAAAATAAAAGTATAGGCAATATATAGTAGATCTTATGCCATTATGTGTGAATTCGGCAAAATACTTCCAAAGATCTTTGAAAAACTTAAGTTAAAGCATTAATTTATTCATACCAGTTGGCAAGTTCAGAGCGAGGTGAAATAGGCCTAGCCAATCAGCTAACAAAACCTTTTGTTTCCCTCGTCTCTTGTTGCTATGTACAGTGCATTGCTAGCGAACGCTCAGTCTCTTTCACATCTGATCTAATGAGGCTGGGGGCAGAGACAGTTTTATCACAGAACTGTCTTTTATAGGGGTCCTGCCTTTATGTGTGTGTAGAGGCAGCTAACTATCCAGACTGACATATTGTGAGGGAGTGAGTGGGCTAGAAAGAGCAGAACAGAACGTACCTCCTAGTGTGTGTGTGTGTGTGTGTGTGTAGACCTCCTAGCCAGGTCCACAGCAGAGCAGCCTTGATGTTCTCTCTGTGTTAACAAGGCTCACTAATGAGCAGGGGGAGCGTAATGATCTATCCCTCTATCATATCATCCACACAGTGGGAGGGAGGTAGGGGAGGAGGGAAAGAGGAGGAGGAGAAGGAGGAGGAAGAGGAGGAGGAGGAGGAGGGAGGTAGAGAGTGAGGGAGGGAAGGAAAGAGGGAGGAAGAGAGGAGCCCCTTCTGCTGTCCAACAGAGTAGGGGCAGTCCTGATAGGAAATGGTGCCTAATAGGCTATTAGCATATAATGGTGGCTAACCATTTGGAATAGCATGGAGGCTAGCCATTTGGCACAATAGCATAGCATGGAGGCTAGCCACATCAGGGCTAATGTAGCATGGAGGCTAGCCACATCAGGGCTAATGTAGCATGGAGGCTAGCCACATCAGGGCAAATGTAGCATGGAGGCTAGCCACATCAGGGCTAATCTAGCATGGAGACTAGCCACATCAGGGCTGGGGTAATCTCCAGTGGGCAGATTCTGCATGTAGACTGAGAGAATCTGCCAGGACTGAATGGGATGCGTGAAATCCAAGCAACATTAGTTCCGTTTTGGGGGTTTTCGTCACAGGTTATGGACTAAATAAGGATTGGGCGAAGGCTGTGCTTAAACTGCTTCGCCTCGAGTGCTTTGCGCATGTGCCCACATGGATAGGAAGGGGGGGTGGGGGTGGGCGGGGCCTTGGCTGAGAATTTCCTTTTGCGAGGGTGGAGACTTCGATTTTGCAGGAACTCTCAATTTCGAACACGTATTAACACAGAAGTTAATCAAGCAGCTGACCAAATTATGCAAGATTTTACTTCTGGGTTAACAGAGATTAGGGCTGGGGCCTCTGTGGGGTCTCTGTCCATCTGGCCTGATGAGGGAGAGCAGAGCAGGTGGGAAGGATCTGAACTCAGACCAGATGTCTGTCTGTCTAACGACACAGATGTTAACATGCTGTTAAAGTCTAATGTACGAGCACCACTATCTGTGTAAATGTCTATTTTGGTTTTATGTATGATTCTGTTGATTCCCCCGTTTGAATTTCCTTCCCAATATATTTTCTAGTACTTCTAGTTTCTAGATTCTACTACTATTGATCATCATTATGTGCATATAAACAGTATGTTGTAGCCTCTGTCCATGGCCCTGACTGTTCTGTGCTGTGCTATGCAATCAATCAAATGTATTTTATAAAGCCCGTTGTACAATAGCAGTTGTCACAAATTGAGGCCAGATGGATGCAGACAGTTTGTGTTTGTTTGTCAGGCATATTCTAATGCTCATAAAACCCCACCTATATGACTCTATGCATCTTTTAGCCTAGCACTGGAACGGCGTACCTGAACAATGTCCCTCTCTGCATATCTTCCCCTCGACGAGATCCTCACTTCATCCCCGTCCAACTCAATCATCGCTGAGGAGAAACATCATACTGAAATCATCATCTGCTCAGTGGAGTGTGTGTGTGTGTGCAAGCGTGAATGTGTGTGTGCATATGTACGTGTGTGCATTTGTGCATCTGTGTGTGTGTTTGTGTGTTTCTTACCATCAAATTCTGCTGGTCCCACCCCTACGATGATAATCGACATGGGAAGACACGATGCCTGGATACACGAGGAAACAAAGTTTATGTCTGTGACATAAAGTTGAGTCTGTCACACAGTATAAATATGCATAGGATTCTGTCAGGCAGTCTGAGAAATGAGTTTTATGAGTGACGTTGACTGAGCACCTATACAGCCTACACCTATACAATAAAGTTGATTCACCCCAAGCTGTGTGTGTGTGTGCGCGCGTAAATATTAATGGATTGTGCCTGTGAGATGTAGCATCTTCCTGAGTGGTGCGTGGGACAGGAATACCTCTCGGAATTTTGGGATGAGAGAATAAACAAGTCCCTCAACTCACACTCCCCCAACACTTTAACGTGTGTGTGTGTGTGTGTGTGTGTGTGTGTGTGTGTGTGTGTGTGTGTGTGTGCCATAACCCCGCCCCTGCTCTCTCCGTCTGTCTGATTGTTGAGTTAGTTTGACTGATAAACCCCAGGGTTGTAGAATGATAGATGAGTTAATCAGAATGTCTTGTTTACTTGTTCCCCTAGGAACTGATCCAAAGTCAGCCTTTACCTCTCCCTATACAGTGGGGAGAACAAGTATTTGATACACTGACGATTTTGCAGGTTTTCCTACTTACAAAGCATGTAGAGGTCTGTAATTTTTTATCATAGGTACACTTCAACTGTGAGAGACGGAATCTAAAACAAAAATCCAGAAAATCACATTGCATGATTTTTAAGTAATTAATTTGCATTTTATTGCATGACATAAGTATTTGATCACCTCCCAACCAGTAAGAATTCCAGGTCTCACAGACCTGTTCGTTTTTCTTTAAGAAGCCCTCCTGTTCTCCACTCATTACCTGTATTAACTGCACCTGTTTGAACTCGTTACCTGTATAAAAGACACCTGTCCACACACTCAATCAAACAGACTCCAACCTCTCCACAATGGCCAAGACCAGAGAGCTGTGTAAGGACATCAGGGATAAAATTGTAGACCTGCACAAGGCTGGGATGGGCTACAGGACAATAGGCAAGCAGCTTGGTGAGAAGGCAACAACTGTTGGCGCAATTATTAGAAAATGGAAGAAGTTCAAGATGACGGTCAATCACCCTCGGTCTGGGGCTCCATGCAAGATCTCACCTCGTGGGGCATCAATGATCATGAGGAAGGTGAGGGATCAGCCCAGAACTACACGGCAGGACCTGGTCAATGACCTGAAGAGAGCTGGGACCACAGTCTCAAAGAAAACCATTAGTAACACACTACGCCGTCATGGATTAAAATCCTGCAGCGCACGCAAGGTCCCCCTGCTCAAGCCAGCGCATGTCCAGGCCCGTCTGAAGTTTGCCAATGACCATCTGGATGATCCAGAGGAGGAATGGGAGAAGGTCATGTGGTCTGATGAAACAAAAATAGAGCTTTTTGGTCTAAACTCCACTCGCCGTGTTTGGAGGAAGAAGAAGGATGAGTACAACCCCAAGAACACCATCCCAACCGTGAAGCATGGAGGTGGAAACATCATTCTTTGGGGATGCTTTTCTGCAAAGGGGACAGGACGACTGCACCGTATTGAGGGGAGGATGGATGGGGCCATGTATCGCGAGATCTTGGCGAACAACCTCCTTCCCTCAGTAAGAGCATTGAAGATGGGTCGTGGCTGGGTCTTCCAGCATGACAACGACCTGAAACACACAGCCAGGGCAACTAAGGAGTGGCTCCGTAAGAAGCATCTCAAGGTCCTGGAGTGGCCTAGCCAGTCTCCAGACCTGAACCCAATAGAAAATCTTTGGAGGGAGCTGAAAGTCCGTATTGCCCAGCGACAGCCCCGAAACCTGAAGGATCTGGAGAAGGTCTGTATGGAGGAGTGGGCCAAAATCCCTGCTGCAGTGTGTGCAAACCTGGTCAAGACCTACAGGAAACGTATGATCTCTGTAATTGCAAACAAAGGTTTCTGTACCAAATATTAAGTTCTGCTTTTCTGATGTATCAATACTTATGTCATGCAATAAAATGCAAATGAATTACTTAAAAATCATACAATGTGATTTTCTGGATTTTTGTTTTAGATTCCGTCTCTCACAGTTGAAGTGTACCTATGATAAAAAATTACAGACCTCTACATGCCTTGTAAGTAGGAAAACCTGCAAAATCGGCAGTGTATCAAATACTTGTTCTCCCCACTGTATATATTACTTTGCCCACTTCCCCCAATCAAGTCCCCTGGCTCATCTCCCCTGACTATGGTAATACAGACAGTGATGTGTGTCTTAGCCACTAGTGTCCATACTGACCATTTAGTGACCTGGGGCCAGGATTCAATCAGATCGTGGATTTGGAAAATGGTCAATTTAAAGGTCATTCCGATTGAGCCGACATATGGAGGGTTTAACGTGAATGTGGTCTCCGCCAAAGCGGGAACATTGCCTAGCAGTTAGTGAATTGTTGTTCTTACGTTGACGATGGACTCCTTGGTCTGGGCCATGTCTGAGATGACTCCATCTGTAATGATGAGGAGGATGAAGTACTGAGAGCCATTCTTCCCTGATGCAGCATACCTACACACAGGAGAGAGACATACAGTGTACATAGGTGAACTACTCAAGTGTTTATAATATCCATAAAACCCTACATTAAACATTGTATTTATTTCCTACAGACGTAACCTTTCAAACCCGGCATGAACTGGCTGGGTAGTGATATTATTTCTGGCACCTACTTTACACAACGTGTGCCCTAGCCTCTGACTGCTTCCTGTGCTCAAACACACGTAAGGCGGGCGGCGAGAGAACATCTGATGCTTGCAGCGTCGGATACAGAGACAAAGACAGAGAAGTCAACTGAACAGTTATTAAACTGCGAGGAGCGTGAGGCAAGGCAGAGAAGGAACGGAGCGGTTATTATTAAAACGTGGGGGCGAGTGGCACACGGAGAATGAGGAGATGAGACAAACAGAGTAGATGAGAGGAGGCTGGCATGACAGTGGGGCCTGGGAGTGAGGGGAGAGGTGAGGAGAAGGGAGGAGGGGGGTGTCTAGGGTGGCACTAATGAACTAATTTTGCACTGGGTTGTCAACCCTCAACTCGACATTTCTAGCGGGGCTTCCCAGCAACAACAAACAGGCGCACACACACATGCATGTAGATGCACACACACACACACACACATGCACACAGAAGTCTGTTAATCTCAACTTCTGACAGCACCTTTACTTCATTAAGGCAAGCTCATTAAGGCTTAAGGACTGTGTGTGTATAGGTATGTGCACACGCATGTACACTACCAGTCAGAAGTCTGGACACACCTACTCATTCAAGGGTTTTTCTTTATTTTGACTATTTTTTACATTGTAGAATAATAGTGAAGACATCAAAACTATGAAATAACACATATGGAATCATGTAGTAACCAAGAAAGTGTTAAACAAATCCAAATACACTGCTCAAAAAAATAAAGGGAACACTTAAACAACACAATGTAACTCCAAGTCAATCACACTTCTGTGAAATCAAACTGTCCACTTAGGAAGTAACACTGATTGACAATACATTTCACATGCTGTTGTGCAAATGGAATAGACAACAGGTGGAAATTATAGGCAATTAGCAAGACACCCCCAATAAAGAAGTGGTTCTGCAGGTGGTGACCACAGACCACTTCTCAGTTCCTATGCTTCCTGGCTGATGTTTTGGTCACTTTTGAATGCTGGCGGTGCTTTCACTCTAGTGGTAGCATGAGACGGAGTCTACAACCCACACAAGTGGCTCAGGTAGTGCAGCTCATCCAGGATGGCACATCAATGCGAGCTGTGGCAAGAAGGTTTGCTGTGTCTGTCAGCGTAGTGTCCAGAGCATGGAGGCGCTACCAGGAGACAGGCCAGTACATCAGGAGACGTGGAGGAGGCCGTAGGAGGGCAACAACCCAGCAGCAGGACCGCTACCTCCGCCTTTGTTTAAGGAGGAGCAGGAGGAGCACTGCCAGAGCCCTGCAAAATGACCTCCAGCAGGCCACAAATGTGCATGTGTCTGCTCAAACGTTCAGAAACAGACTCCATGAAAGTGGTATGAGGGCCCGACGTCCACAGGTGGGGGTTGTGCTTACAGCCCAACACCGTGCAGGACGTTTGGCATTTGCCAGAGAACACCAAGATTGGCAAATTCGCCTCTGGCGCCCTGTGCTCTTCACAGATGAAAGCAGGTTCACACTGAGCACATGTGACAGACATGACAGAGTCTGGAGATGCCGTGGAGAACGTTCTGCTGCCTGCAACATCCTCCAGCATGACCGGTTTGGCGGTGGGTCAGTCATGGTGTGGGGTGGCATTTCTTTGGGGGCCGCACAGCCCTCCATGTGCTCGCCAGAGGTAGCCTGACTGCCATTAGGTACTGAGATGAGATCCTCAGACCCCTTGTGAGACCATATGCTGGTGCGGTTGGCCCTGGGTTCCTCCTAATGCAAGACAATGCTAGACCTCATGTGGCTGGAGTGTGTCAGCAGTTCCTGCAAGAGGAAGGCATTGATGCTATGGACTGGCCCGCCCGTTCCCCAGACCTGAATCCAATTGAGCACATCTGGGACATCATGTCTCGCTCCATCCACCAACGCCACGTTGCACCACAGACTGTCCAGGAGTTGGCGGATGCTTTAGTCCAGGTCTGGGAGGAGATCCCTCAGGAGACCATCCGCCACCTCATCAGGAGCATGCCCAGGCGTTGTAGGGAGGTCATACAGGCACGTGGAGGCCACACACACTAATGAGCCTCATTTTGACTTGTTTTGAGGACATTACATCAAAGTTGGATCAGCCTGTAGTGTGGTTTTCCACTTAAATTTTGAGGGTGACTCCAAATCCAGACCTCCATGGGTTGATACATTTGATTTCCATTGATAATTTTTGTGTGATTTTGTTGTCAGCACATTCAACTATGTAAAGAAAAAAGTATTTAATAAGATTATTTCATTCATTCAGATCTAGGATGTGTTGTTTAAGTGTTCCCTTAATTTTTTTGAGCAGTGTATATTTTATATTTGAGATTCTTCAAATAGCCACCCTTTACCTTGATGACAGCTTTGCACACTCTTGGCATTCTCTCAACCAGCTTCATGAGGTATGTCACCTGGAATGCATTTCAATTAACAGGTGTGCCTTCTTAAAAGTTCATTTGTGGAATTTATTTCCTTCTTAATGCGTTTGAGCCAATCAGTTGTGTTGTGACAAGGTAGGGGGGGTACACAGAAGATAGCCCTATTTGATACAAGACCAAGTCCATATTATGGCAAGAACAGCTCAAATAAGCAAAGAGAAACGACAGTCCATCATTACTTTAAGACATGAAGGTCAGTCGATACGGAAAATGTCAAGAACTTTGAAAGTTTCTTCAAGTGCAGTCGCAAAAACCATCAAGCGCTATGATGTAACTGGCTCTCATGAGGACCGCCACAGGAATGGAAGACCCAGAGTTACCTCTGCTGCAGAGGATAAGTTCATTAGAGTTACCAGCCTCAGAAATTGCAGCCCAAATAAATGCTTCACAGAGTTCAAGTCACAGACACATCTCAACATCAACTGTTCAGAGGGGACTGTGTGAATCAGGCCTTCATGGTCGAATTGCTGCAAAGGAACCACTGCTAAAGGACACCAATAAGAAGACGAGACTTGCTTGGGCCAAGAAACATGAGCAATGGACATTAGACCGGTGGAAATGAGTCCAAATTTGAGATTCTTGGTTCCAACCGCCGTGCATTTGTGAGACTTGGTGTGGGTGAACAGATCATCTCCGCATGTGTAGTTCCCACCGTAAAGCATGGAGGAGGAGGTGTTATGGTGTGGGGGTGCTTTGCTGGTGACACTGTCTGTGATTTATAAAATAATTCAAGGCACACTTAACCAGCATGGCTACCACAGCATTCTGCAGCGATACGCCATCCCATCTGGTTTGGGCTTAGTGGGACTATCATTTGTTTTTCAACAGGACAATGATCCAACACACCTCCAGGCTGTGTAAGGGCTATTTTACCAAGAAGGAGAGTGATGGAGTGCTGCATCAGATGACCTGGGATGATTCGGACGGCAGAGTGAAGGAAAATCAGCCAACAAGTGCTAAGCATATGTGGGAACTCCGAAAAGACTGTTGGAAAAGCATTCCAGGTGAAGCTGATTGAGCGAATGCCAAGAGTGTGCAAAGCTGTCATCAAGGCAAAGGGTGGATACTTTGAAGAATCTCAAATATAAAATATATTTGGATTTGTTTAACACTTTTTTGGTTACTACATGATTCCATATGTGTTATTTCATAGTTTTGATGTCTTCACTATTATTCTACAATGTAGAAAATAGTAAAAATAAAGAAAAACCCTTGAATGAGTAGGTGTGTTCAAACTTTTGACTGTGTATGGGAAGGACTGTGTAGTCATTGTTCACTCACACAAACAACACGTTTACTGGTTAATTAAAGAACAGAATGTGACAAAAAGTCACAGAAAACTACAATTTATTTTTTAACAGCTCAGAAGCACCTTTTCTGTGACTCAATTAACGTTAAAGTTCTACAGTGGAATGTTATAACACAGTCACACTTATTATCTGTGAAATTGTGAGCTGTGCATGCACTGAGAAACATAGTCACACTTTTAAGAGTTGAAGAATCTCAGTTATGTCTCCATTAGTCCATGTAGCCGAAACACTGTCACCAACTTATTCTCAGTATAATACTCTGTGAGTTATGTACTGAAACATCTACTTGCACTTTTAAAAGCTGCTACATTTCAGTTAACTCTCTGTTAGTCTGGACACTTCCTCTGTTAGTCTTTTCTGCTCTCAGGGAAACAACTCATCAATCACAACATACAGCCTGCGTCGCGAATGACTCTCACTGGAACACAGAGGACAGTGGATCGATACACACGTTTAGGCCATCTTAGTTAGTATTGATCTACTCAGGTCTCAGGAATCATGACACATGGCTCTCTCATGCCTGGGAGGTTTAGGTGTGCATTGGTAGGAATGTGATCTGAAATTCAATGAAGGAAGACCTACAGATATCACCCTCTGTTGTTATCACCCTGCTATGTGTATTCAATCAGTTCAGGGACTGAATCTAAAAACTCCTGACAGAAAACCGTGGGTAATATAATTTTCTTTTCACAAATTGAATTTCAATTTGGTTCGCAAATTCACTGAAATGAATCAAAAACTGAAGTGACCCCAAGTGACCCCCCCAGCTTTGTTCCTTATAGCCCCTTACCTGGCCACATGGTTGATAACAGGAGAGAAGTTGGTTGGGCCGTAGAGGCAGACTGACTTCAGGCTCTGGTAATATGCCTCCATCACTCCATCTATACCTGCACAGTATGGGTTTTGGGGGTTGCCATTCTGGAAGACACAAAAAGAGGAGGGTAGTTAAACATCTTTCATCAATCCCATTCAAGCAGGAGAATAAAATAAAACATTTGGTTAAAGATCTTTCCAATTCAATTCTGAAGCAAGGTAATGGAGGAGGAGAACTAGAGGAGGATAAATAAACAGCTTTCATCAATACAACTTTAGGCCCAGTGAGAGATACATATTGGAAATCCCTGCTGAGCGTGCTGGAGGCATGTTCCTGTCTGAGTGGTATCCTACTGTTTACAGTACTCTGTAGAGCTGAAGAGGGAAGGAGAGAGAGCGGGAGGGAGGGAGGGCTGTATGTGATCGATGGTTTCTGTCTTACAGAAAGGACAGTTACTGTTCTCCTTGGCAGTCATAGAACTCAGGGGTAGTATTTTTTTTAGGACTTGGCATCCTAAGCCTCTACAATACAGCCACTAAGGAGACGTTGAAACTTTGAGGGTTCGAGCCTGCCTGGAGTGCCAGATAGGTGGAGTTTGCTTAGTTTTTTGTTGCTCTTTCACTTGTCTAATTGCTTATGCTTCGATGGTTGCATCTGCAGCTTTTGACCAGATGTAAACAAAACAAGCCTGTAACCATGGTAAACACATTAAGTATATGTGGTCCATGCAGGGAGCAAACCCACAATTTAACCAACTGAGCCAGGACTGAACAACTCTGGTGTTGGGGTATCCATCCACAGGTTTTGTTCCAACCTCTCTGAACGACATCACTCACTTACCACGGCAAACTCATGTGAGACCCATCTGTCAGGGGGCAGCTTGGCTCCGAAGCCCAGAGCAGGGAACATCTTATCAGGGTTCAGGGGGTTGAGGTCAGGGGTTAGAGGTCACTTACCAGGGCGAACTCATGTGAGACCCGTCCGTCGGGGGGCAGCTTGGCGCCGAAGCCCAAAGCAGGGAACATCTTATCACTGTCGTAGTCCTGGATGATCTCCCCTACAGCCTTCAGGGCCATGGCATAGGCATTCATCTGGTAGGGACTCATGTAGTGGAGGGAGGTGGGCTGGGCTGGGTTGCCTGGGAAACAGGTATGGTAATGGTAAATAATGGGACAGTAATAACAAGGTACAATAATGGAACAACAGAGCCAGATATAGAAAGGAATGGATGTGTCTCAAATTAAAATTAATTCACCATTTAGTGCACTGCTAGCCCATGCTGTTTATGGTTGAAAGTGGTGCATTATATGTGGAATAGGGTGTTCTCTGAGTTTTGCCCATACAGAAAGGTAGTTGTGATTTCAACCAAAATGGTGATTCTTTTACACAGCATAATACAGTATTTCACTAGAGACTGTGTTAGATCTCTTTCCCTGCCTTTCCCTCTGTATAATACTCTGGGTAGTGGGTACAGTATAAGTGACATACATCATTCCATAATCAATATGAGCAGGAGAATAATTTCACTAGTGTCTAGTAAAATCACTTCATAGCACACTGGCTGTAGTGGTTATGAGTATAGTGACATATGACATTTAGATATTTTAACGGCCCTATTGGACACAAATCCATAACATCAGCTCCTGCATATCATATCCTATATCGAACCTTGTCAAATAAAAACAAGGAACCAATAACCCTACGCTTATGAGTTATCAGTGGGTCTATGTTTGAATTGAACCATCTGTTGGTATCTAAGAGATATGGTAGTCCCAGTCAACCTCACTATAACGTCTAAGATAGGCCATTTCCTCCCAGCCTTGCTATAACAGGCCCACATTAAATGGATAAGAGAGGCACATTCGTTCCTGTTATCACCACTAAGCTATCATCTCTTTTACAGCATTAGGTTTTAATAGAGTAGGGCTATTACAGATAACTTTATTCCCCATCTGCATACATTTAAATAGCCCTGGTCGAGCATTAGGAGAAGTGTTGAGTGTGTGAGTGAGTGTGTGTGTGTGTGTTGCTCACCGTTTGAAGCGGTGAAATCAATCGCCACTGTGAAATTTATCTGGGTCCTGGAAGGCAAACGCAAGAGGAGGGTATTTATTCATTTACCGCACGCTAGCATGGACACACACACACACACACACATACACACCATAAACCATTGGCTTAATAAACTGTAGCAAACACAATAATGTTCTGATTATCATAGCTCAAGCAAGCAGGCAAGTTGAAAACCCTCCTTTCCCTTGATCCCTGAGGAAACTAAATCAAATATAAATAGAGAGAGAGAGATAACTGTCTAATCCTTCACTACTTACAGTATTTCCCAACAAGTCAAGACAAACAACGGGTTGAACAGGTGAGTGCACACAGTGCTGTTGTGTGCTGTGCGTGCCGTACCGTGCACTGTAGCTCACACAGCCTCTTGCCCTCTCCACCACCTCCTGTATTGGAATAGATCAGGTACTGTAAGGAACCATTGGACTTGTCACCCTGTGACACCATGTGGAGTGCACTGCACAGCCCGCAGACACACGTTAGTGCAGCAGACCTGACGAAGCCTGTTTACTCATTGTGAGAAAGGGGGAGAACCAGACCAGGGGCTCGGTGCTCTCCTCTCCCCAGCGCCGAGCCACTCTGCCTGCGTTGGCTGTGGTTCAGGTCAGGCTAGGAGCCATGAGGCGGGTATGGATGGATAGGGCCCAAGTCGGGCTTTGTGCTACTCTAGTCCACACAGACACACAGCCTGGGTCTACTGCTGGGAGAGGAAGGGGTGGGTGGGGAGTGATGCCTGAAGTACGGAGCTGTCGCCTCATGTTAGGTCAGAGGCTGCATCAGGGTTAGAGTCTAGGCGTGGAGGGGAGGAGAGAGGGAGGAGAGAGGGAGGAGAGGGGGAGGAGAGAGGGAGGATGAGAGGAGGAGTAGAGGGATGCTTGCATAATGTCCCTGAGTTAAATCACTATTTTACTCTTAAATCACTAATTTACGCTTCGGTTTGCATGCATGCTAAGAATGTGTTTGAGCGCATTTCTTAAACAATATTTGTGTAGGGGTAAAAAGTTCAATCTGCTAGTGTATGTCAATGTGCACGTTATACTGGGCTATCCTGCATCAAACAGATTATTTTTTTACTTCACTGAATTGTAATGTAACTCATGTTCCTCGAAATCAAGTATTTTTTCCCATTGTATAATTCAGTGCCAAGATGCACCACTCAATATTTAAGGGTATTGGTAAGCTGCAGAAGTCAGTGGAGAGGAGACACAAGTAGTCTACTATTCTGAGAAAGGAACAGGGGGACAAGTCTGCAAGGAGAAGAGGAGGTGAGACAGCGGTGTATTGGAGTCATATCTGGTCCAGCTCTCTGTGCCAAGAGGGAGACAGACAGACAGACTGTGGCCCGCCAGCCTGAATTATGGATGTCTCCTCAAACACACACACACACACACACACACACACCCGTGCGCATACACACACGCACAGTGAGAGTTTCCACCTTGTTCAGAGAGTGTGAGGACAGCCAGTAACAGGGGAAGGAGATGCATAGAGAGAGAGAAAGAGAAAAAAAGAGAGGAGATTAGAGAAATGTATCCCAGTCTGAAATGAAATATTACTCAGTTATTCCCATATAACACAGAGACTGTAAATCAGAGGAGATCCAACTCAGAGATACATTCTAATGATTCACATCAGAATGCAGAGGGCTCTCGCTAAAGGTCAGCCAAAGCTTCTGCACCAATCACAGATGAGTGTGCACAGTGAGATAAGAGTGAAACATCACCCCATTGGCTACTGGTGTTGCCCCTGGCGATGCACGTTCCAGGAAAACTTGCCAGCCCGTTCTGAGCTTAAAGGGGCAATCAGCAGTTGCTACATAAATTGTTGTACTTATAAATTAATGATATGTCCCCATTGATTCTTAAAGAATATACTGTTGTACCCCCATCAGTACCCAAAATATAAGCTTGTTTGTTAACCAATGTCTGTAAACAAAGTAAATGTTAACAAACACTGTATAGCCTCAAAACATGGTTAAAACTATAATTCTGATATCATGGATGGTCAGGTCTTGCATACATAGATCTGTCTATGAATTTGAGACGGTTTACATTTCTCCAGCCCCATCCCTAAGTTTTTTACCGAAACAGGGGCGGGGATGACCCTTTGTTATTGTTTCTACTGCTTATTGCCGCTTTAACTCAGCTCAAACCCGAAAAGCTACTCTTTCAACAGATACAGAGAGAGAGAATTTGACTTTTAACATGGTCGATTTTTAGCTAAGCTTGCCATGAAATGTTATCTAAAAGCAACATTAAAGTGACGGATAGAAAGTCAGCTCTTCTCAAGTAAGATTTTCAGAACAAACAGTAAAGCAGGAAATCACTAAGGAAGTGACTATGAGGACTTTGTAGCAAACCATTTAATCTCTGACTGTGTTATTAGCTGGATCGTTATCAGAGAGAGGAGCGGAGAGGAGAAGTGGAGAGGAGAGTGGAAGAGAGGAGATGGGGAGTGGGAGGAGGTGGAGGAGGCGCGCACACACCCCGACTAATGTCTATGTCTCCTATATGATAGTATTACCCAGGGGAGATCAGCACAGCACCTTTCTCTACAGCTCTCCATTTATTTGCTTCAGATTGCCTCCGGACATGAAGAGTGAACAAACCCCTGCCAGCCACAGAGCCAGCTGATGACCAATTCACAGAAAAATAAAAACGTCTGGGAATGAAAGAAAGAAAGAAAGAAAGAACCTTGTCTGGAGAGATGAGGAAAGATAAGTGTGTGTGAATGTGAGTGGAATACAAAATAATGGCCGTGTAAGTAGAGAAGATTAGGAGGAGCAGAGAATCATCCTCCTATTGTTACTGGAGTGGAGAGATGGAGAGAGAGAGAGAGAGAGAGAGAGAGAGAGAGAGAGAGAGAGAGAGAGAGAGAGAGAGAGAGAGAGAGAGAGAGAGAGAGAGAGAGAGAGAGAGAGAGAGAGAGAGAGAGAGAGAGAGAGAGAGAGAGAGAGAGAGAGAGAGAGAGAGAGAGAGAGAGAGAGAGAGAGAGAGAGAGAGAGAGAGAGAGAGAGAGAGCGAGAAAGGTGGGCTGGGTTAATGAGTAAGGAGTGGAGAGATATGATGGTAAATGCCTATTGAACAGCTGGGACCCAGAGAGCGATCCATTCCTAGTGTTATTGTTAAAGCCCTGGGTGCTTCAACTGGACTAGGCTCTGACAATGTATGACAAACCACGGTACTGTGCAGTGGTGATGACAATACTGTGGAAGTTAAGAGAAGAAGGAAAGAAAAATAAAAGAAGAATAAGAAGACTGATTGTTTACATGCTTCCTACATAACAAAACATCAGCAACCATTAAGGGAACATTGACACACGCTTAATATGACTTGAAAGCAGCACGAGCAGAACAGAAGGTTGGATTAATTCTGTTTCAAATGGACCGTGTTAATCACTTTGTATACATCACACTGGTGTTGATACATTAACACTGAATGAGGGTCCCAATCCCACGCACACATGCACACACATAACAGCTGTGTGCTGCTGGAGAATAGATAGGGGATTTAAAACACACTACCCATCCATTCTCTATGCTAACACCAATGTTAATTCTTGTAGTGCATTTCCATTCACTTCAAAGGGCTTCTGAACTAATGAAAATTAGCAGATTGGAGTGAGTCACTAACAATGGCTGCTCTCACTCAGAACCTGTCAGGATGAGGGCTTCAATATGCTCTGGTCTAATGAGGTGAATCTCCATACAGGTGTCAATCAAAATCAAAATGCTGTGGAGGGGAGGTGAGGGGGAGGAGAGAAGTGACGAGAAGAGAAGAGAACAGAAGAGAAGAAGATAATAAAATAAAAAGTGATTATATACTGAACAAAAATATAAACGCAACATGCAACAATTTCAAAGATTTTACTGAGTTACAGTTCATAAGGAAATCAGTCAATTGAAATAAATTCATTAGGACCTAATCTATGGATTTCACGTCACTGTTGGTCACAGATACCTTAAAAAAAAGGTAGGGCCGTGGATCAGAAAACCAACCAGTATCTGGTGTGACCACCATTTGTCTCATGCAGCGCAACACATCTCCTTCGCATAGAGTTGATCAAGCTGTTTGTGGCCTGTGGAATGTTGTCCCACTCCTTTTCAATGGGCGTGCGAAGTTGCTGGATATTGTCGGAAACTAGAACATGCTGTCGTGTATGTTGATCCAGAGCATCCCAAACATGCTCATTGGGTGACATGTCTGGTGAGTATGCAGGCCATGGAAGAACTGGGACATTTTCAGCTTCCAGGAATTGTGTACAGATCCTTGCGGCATGGGGACGTGCATTATCACTCGGGCTCCCGAGTGGCGCAGTGGTCTAAGGCACTGCATCTCAGTGCTTGAGGCGTCACTACAGACCCCCTGGTTCGATTCCAGGCTGTATCACAACCTGCCGTGATTGGGAGTCCCATAGGACAGCGCACAATTGGCCCAGCGTCGTCCAGGTTTGGAATTTGTTCTTAACTGATTGCCTAGATAAATCATGCTGAAACATGAGGTGATGGCGGTGGATGAATGGCACGACAATGGGCCTCAGGATCTCGTCACGGTATCTCTGTGCATTGAAATTGCCATCAATAAAATCAATTGTGTTCATTGTCCGTAGCTTATGCCTGCCCATACCATCACCACACCGCCACCATGGGGCACTCTGTTCACAACGTTGACATCAGCAAACCGATCGCCAACACGATGACATACACGTGGTCTGCGGTTGTGAGGCCAGTGGGACATACTGCCAAATTCTCTGAAACAACGATGGAGGCGGCTTATGATAGAGAAATTAACATTCAATTCTCTGGCAACCGCTCTGGTGGACAGTCCTGAAGTCAGCATGCCAATTGCACGCTCCCTCAAAATTAGAGACATCTGTGGCATTGTGTTGTGTGACGAAACTGCATATTTTAAAGTGGCCTTTTATTGTCCCCAGCACAAGGTGCACCTGTGTAATGATCATGCTATTTAATCAGCTTCTTGATATGCCACACCTGTCAGGTGTATCTCGGCAAAGGAGAAATGCTCACTAACAGGGATGTAAACAAATCTGTGCACAACATTTTTGAGAAATAGGTGTGAATGGAAAATGTATGGGACTTTTTATTTCAGCTCATGAAACATGGGACGAACACTTTACATGTTGCGTTTATATTTTTGTTCTGTGTAGATTAAACCTATTAAAGTCACATGCTATTTCACAGCAAACAAGCCCAAACAGATGCAGAGACGCGAGGGGGAATGAGAAGGTTGTGTGAGAAGAGCTCAGCATGCAGCAGATATTATGAAACATGAGCACTATAGTCCATTATCGTCCATTTAGGCTTCAAACAGCGAAAACATCGCTTTCCACTTCACTTTAGTCACAAAACACCACTCACCCTCCCTGGCCCACTCTGTCAAAAAAACACATACAATGTTGAGAGTTAGGAAAGTGCTTTTTATTCTACAACATTCAGAAGGACCTAGTTTTGTGTATGCATTTTACATAAGCAGAGTAAAAAAGTAAACTCCTGCCTCCTACACACTTGTCTCCAGTTACATTGTTGACCTCCATCACATTGGCTAGGGGCATACACATTAAACCACATCAATATACACTGAGTGTACAAAACATTCAACATGGTGGACCATTCTTGATACACACAGGAAACTGTTGAGCGTGAAAAACCCAGCAGCATTGCAGTTCTTGAAACAAACCGATGCGCCTGGCACATACTACCACACCCTGTTCAAAGGCACTTAAACCTTTTGTCTTGCCCATTCACCCTCTGAATGGCACACATACATAATCCATGTCTCAATTGTCTCAAGGCTTAAACATCCTTCTTTAACCTATCTCCTCACCTTCATCTACACTGATTGAAGTGGATTTAACAAGTTACATCAATAAGGGATCACAGCTTTCACCTGGATTCACCTGGTCCGTCTATGTCATGGAAAGAGCAGGTGTTCTTAATGTTTTGTACACTCAGTGTACATACAGTACATATTACATGCATCTACAGGGTCTATTCAGTGATGGTCACACTTCCATATCACTGTGGCCAACGGCCATTGTGTTACATCCAGTCAGGTCCATAATTACTGGCACCCTTGATAAAGATGAGCAAAAAATACTGTATAAAATAAATAATACAAATACTGAGCTACTGTATATTGTATGCCAAAAATAATGGGGATATTTTTTTATACTAATAGAATTGCATAGAGAAATAGATTTGGTGACCATAGCACCAATGCCGTTTATCAAACTTCAGGTGGTGCTATGCAGTGGCGTGTCCAGAAAATATTTAATGGGCACAGACCCAGTTTAGGGGGGCCACAACATTTTGAACCTTAATCGATGCAAGGTGGATTTTTTTCAATATAATTTTGATAGTTCAACGCCTTAAATGCTTCAGCTTAGGTTTGGTAAATTTCCCTATTCAAATAAATCATAAATCAATTCAAAAAGTATTGTTACAGTGTTTGCATTCAAGGTCAGGATTTTATATACAGTGCCTCGCAAAAGTATTCATCCCCCTTGGCGTTTTTCCTATTTTGTTGCATTACAACCTGTAATTGAAATTGATTTTTTATTTGGATTTCATGTAATGGACATACACAAAATAGTCTAAATTGGTGAAGTGAAATTAAAAAAATTATTTGTTCCAAAAAATTCTAAAAAATAAATAACGGAAAAGTGGTGCGTGCATATGTATTCACCCCCTTTGCTATGAAGCCGCTAAATAAGATCTGGTGCAACCAATTACCTTCAGAAGTCACATAATTAGTTAAATAAAGTTCACCTGTGTGCAATCTAAGTGTTACATGATTTGTCACATGATCTCAATATATATACACCTGTTCTGAAAGGCCCCAGAGTCTGCAACACCACTAAGCAAATGGGCACCACCAAGCAAGCGGCACCATGAAGACCAAGGAGCTCTCCAAACAGGTCAGGGACAAAGTTGTGGAGAAGTACAGATCAGGGTTGGGTAAAAAAATATATACGAAACTTTGAACATCCCACGGAGCACCATTTAATCCATTATAAAAAAATTGAAAGAATATGGCACCTGCCAAGAGAGGGCCGCCCACCAAAACTCATGGACCAGGCAAGGAGGGCATTAATCAGAGAGGCAACAAAGAGACCAAAGATAACCCTGAAGGAGCTGCAAAGCTCCACAGCAGAGATTGGAATATCTGTCCATAGGACCACTTTAAGCCGTACACTCCACAGAGCTGGGCTTTATGGTGGATACAGGGACATTCTTGAGGGAAACCTGTTTCAGTCTTCCAGAGATTTGAGACTGGGACGGAGGTTCACCTTCCAGCAGGACAATGACCCTAAGTATAGTGGTAAAGCAACACTCAAGTGGTTTAATGGGAAACATTTAAATGTCTTGGAATGGCCTAGTCAAAGCCCAGACCTCAATCCAATTGACAATCTGTGGTATGACTTAAATATTGCTGTACACCAGCAGAACCCATCCAACTTGAAGGAGCTGGAGCAGTTTTGCCTTGAAGAATGGGCAAAAATCCCAGTGGCTAGATGTGCCAAGCTTATAGAGACATACCCCAAGAGACTTGCAGCTGTAATTGCTGCAAAAGGTGGCTCTACAGGGTATTGACTTTAGGGGGGGGGGGGGGGGGGGGAATCAAGGGGGGTGAATACTTTTCGCAAGCCACTGTAGGGGTATAAGCATACAGCAGTAAAATCACTTGAAAGTGCCCTACACTTATACTGTGACATCCTGAGGGGTCCAAAAAAAAAATTACAGGACCTCCTGTATGCACAATCTTTCTTTAATGGGCTTTATAGTAAAGACATGTAGTTTCTGTTTAAAAATTAATTACCTTTTAATGTGTCATGAACACAACCAGTCATGATATTTTCATCTGATTGTCAAACGAATCACTTCAAAAAGTAGGTTAAGTACGCTACCTGCGTGTGGTGAGTGATTTTGAAGGAGTCAGGCGCAGGAGAGTAAATCACAGAATAAAAGGTTTATTCCGAAAACACAGCGGTACGCAGCAATGCGTCAAACACTCCAGTGCGGAAATCAGGCGCACTGGAAACAACAAGGCACATGGGTGAAATATCCTGGCGATACAACATACAAAGAGCTCCACTGAGCTAATCTAACCTCCACAATAAACAATCACACACAAAGACAAGGGGGAGAGGGAACACTTATAGAGGTACTGATGAGGGGATATGAACCAGGTGTGTGCAATAAACAAGACAAAACAAATGGAATGATGAGATGAGGAGCGGCAGTGGCTAGAAGGCCGGTGACGACGAACGACGAAGCCTGCAGCTTCGGAGGAAGTCATGACACTGCGCACGTTCATCTACTCAAAAATAAGTCCAGCATCTGAACAGTGCACCCGCCATTTGAATGGAAAGGGACATCTATGAAGTGTAATGACATTCAGCCTACAAAGTGGTGTGTATTCATGGTGCTAATGTAAAATTGTACATAAAATAAAGAAATACAATTATTTCTCATTCGTATCTATCTGTGTATCATTAACAAAAAGATGTTGTGATGGCCTACTTTCTGCACACGGTCAGTGTGAACCGGAGTGTCGCTAGCTACAAAACCAAACAGAAAAGACACGCTGCCGTGAAGCATTAATACACGTATACGGGTAAGAGTCTAGTTACATTGTTTTATATTATACGTTTCTAATTTTGTCAGAAAGTCATTTTCATTGCAAGTTAAAGCGTACTGTTAGCTAGCTAGCAAATGTTAGCTTGCTGGCTCGCTAGCTAACGTTACGTGTATGATCTGTGTAGTAATATTATTTGAATCTCAGAAAAATATTTGCATTTCTACTTATAGCCTAATAGTAGCTAGCTAGCTAACATTGAACCTAGTTGGTTAGCTTTAGCTACCTGCAGATTCATACTACAGCATTTCATGCATGGTGACTAGCTATGACAATCCGTTTGTACTGTAGCTATGGGTTGGGATTACGGTTCATTATTTAGCTAGTTAGCTACATGTCTAAACAAAAGACTCAAGTTAGCCAGGTGTGTCTGGGGGTGATTACTTTACGGATATCTATTGTATTTCATGAACATGTGTACATGTCTAGACAATAGTGACCCATCCACTTATCTAGATGTGGCTGGGGGGTGGTTATAGCATTTCTTTCACATGACCCATGAATTTAGACAAGTGTGTCTGGGAAACCATCATCTAATAATTATAACATATTTTTAACTGGACACTATTTTTGATATTGCTACTATGCAAATATGCAAGTAACCATTTCACTGTACCCTTTACACCTTCTGTATCCTGTGCATGTGACAAACTTTTATTTTTATTTGATATAGTCTGTGTTTACCAGCGACGGTAATATAAAGAACACATGACCTGCACCAAAGTCAGATTAGGATATAGTTTTTCCTTATTGTAGGCTGCTACTTTCACCACTTTTAGTCTTGAAATCTTTGGTTGTTTACTACACTACCTTACTCACTCTGTTTAGCACTTGGCCTCACGTGAATCTATAAAGAATTGGGTGGGGCTAAGGCTTAAGAGGGTATGAACGATGCTGAATGGGTGTAGACAAAGAAGAGTTCTCAAGTAGGTGTACCAAAACATTCAAGTACCATTTCCTGAAAAGTGGGGCTACAGGTTTATGAACTTTCAAAGCAGAATTACTTTCCCATTGTTCCTCAACTGTTGTGTATGATATACCATTTTCTAGCTCTGAGTCTCTACTTTTATCCAATGTAAAAAACCCAATTTAAAATGTTGCTACATAAGACCACATCGAGCCGGTCGGTCACATACACTGAACAAAAATATAAACGCAAAATTTAAAGTGCCGGGCCCATGTTTTATGAGCTGAAATAAAAGATCTCAGAAATGTTCCATACGCACAAAAAAAATATTAATCTCAAATTGTGTGCATACATTTGTTTACATCCCTGTTAGTGAGCATGTTATCCTTTGTCAAGATAATCCATCCACCTGACATGTGTGGCATATCAAGAAGCTGATTAAATAGCATGATCATTACACAGGTGCACCTTGTGCTGGGGACAATAAAAGGCCACTCAAAAATGTGCAGTTTTGTCAAACAACACAATGCCACAGATGTCTCAAGTTCTGAGGGAGCGTGCAATTGGCATGCTGACTGCAGGAATGTCCACCAGAGCTGTTTCCAGATAATTTCATGTTAATTTATCTACCATAAGCTGCCTCCAATGTCGTTTTAGAGAATTTGGCAGTATGTCCATAAAGCCTCACAACCGCAGACCACGTGCAACCATGCCAGCCCATGACCTCCACATCCGTCTTCTTCACCAGCGGGATTGTCAGAGGGGGGAGGGCGGGGTGCTGAAGAGTATTTCTGTCTGTAATAAATCCCTTTTGTGGGGAAAAACTAATTCTGTTTGGCTGGGCCTGGCTCCCAAGTGGGTGGGCCTATGCCCTCCCAGGCCCACCAATGGCTGCGCCCCTGCCCAGTCATGTGGAATCCATAGATTAGGGTCACAAATGACTTTATTTCAATTGACTGATTTCCTTATATGAACTGCAACTCAGCAAAATCTTTGAAATTGTTGCATGTTGCATTTATATGTTGAGTCTTTGGTATTCTGCCGATACCTTATTGATTGGTAGAGGAAGTAAATGTAGCTCTCACATGGAAAGGTCAGAGACCTCAGTGTCACACCAGCCTTCGCTTTGGCTTCCCCTCCTGTCCAGCTTAGGTGTTCGGCGTAGCCGGCCTTCTAGCTGCTGCCGAACCTGCTGCTGGCAAACGCCCTTCACTCATCAACACCGGACTTGTCTCGCCATCATTACACACACCGGGTTCCAATCCCCACTCGATCACTGTATATATACTCCCTCTGTCATTTGTCTTTGTCAGTCATGGTATATGTTGCTTGTTTTCCTGAGAGGAATCTCTCCTACTATTTCCTGAGTACTTTATATTTTGCACTGTGGGTTTCGTCCCACTTTATGCTATGGTGCTTTAATAAATTCAGTAGTTCTAAACCTGCGACTGCCTCCTGCCTACTCCTCTCTACACTTGTGACAGAATGACTGACCCAAGAAAACAGGAGGCAGCAGGACATCCCGACCTCTCCGTTGTAGGAGCGAAGCCTGGAGCACCTTGGGACTGCCATGGACGAGGTGATTCGGACCGTACGCCAACTGCAGGCTACACCTTCCCAGCTCCTCACGGTTGTTCCTGTCACCCCACCACCATCTACATCACCCGGTCCGATCAGCAATGTCCACCTGCCCCTCTTGTAGTGGTTTGACGGCACCCCAGCTCACTGTAGGGGGTTTCTCCTACAGTGTGACCTCCACCTTGCACTTCATGCCGAGGCGGCCTCCAAGAGGGACAAGGTGGACTTGGTGATTTCAGTGCTAACAGGCCGGGCTCTGGTGTGGGCGCACGCCGTCTGGGAGAGGGACGGTCCAGAAGTACAGTCCTATGAGCGCTTCACCCAACTCTTCCGTGCCGTTTTCGACCACCCAACTGAGGGCTGAGAGGGAGGTGAGTATCTCCTCCATCTGCGCCAGGGGTCCAGGACAGCGTCTGAGTACGCTCTGGATTTCCGGACGGAGGCTGCGCCCATTGGCTGGAACGACCAGGCCCTGTTGACGGTTTTCCGCAGCGGGCTACAGGCAGACATCCAGACCGAGCTGGCCTGTCGCGATGAGGAACTTACGCTGGACCAGCTCATCGCCATGGCCATCTGTCTGGATAATCTCCAGGGTCTCTGCTCCTACTTCGGGGAGTCGGACCACCCGTCCCAGAAGGAGAACCAGGCGAGGAAGCGACAGGCCGAGGAGCGCTCTTGCACCTTCCCAGGTAGGCGTGGACGTGCCTTGCTCCTCTCTGTCCACCCAGCCCGTCCTCCTCCCTGTCACCTTCCCGGACTATCCTGGTCCCCCACTGAGTCCTGCCCTAGTGGACTCAGGTGCTGCAGGTAATTTCCTAGACCGGTCAGTGGCCTTTTAATTACGCATTCCTCTAGTCCCTTTACAACCCCCTATCCCAGTCCATGCCCTATACAACTGTCCCCTAGGAACAGGACTGGTGAGCCAGACCACGATTCCCATTTCCCTCACAGTTGATCACAACCACCATGAACGTATCACATTCCTCATCTTAGACTCTCCTGCACACCCCGTAGTTTTAGGTCTCCCCTGGTTACAGTTGCATAACCCCAGTGGACAGAGAGGAGGTTGTTGGATTGGTCGCAGGAGTGTCAGGGGAGGTGTCTCTCAGTGTCTATCTGTGCCACCTCTGTGGAAAGTCCGGACCAGGCCACCCACATCCCTATCCGGAGGAATACCGGGACCTACAGGTGTCCTTTTCGAAGACTCGTGTCACGTGCCTGCTCCCTCATCGCCCATGGGACTGCACTATTGACCTACTGCCTGGTTCTACCCTCACGCGGGGTCACATTTACCCTCTCTCGCATGCAGAGACCGAAGCCATGGAGGTCTACATCCAGGAGACGCTGGCCCAAGGATTCCTCTGTCCGTCCACCTCTCCGGCCTCTTCCAGCTTCTTTTTCGTGAAGAAGAAGGACGGAGGTCTCCACCCCGTATCGATTCCCGGACACTGAATAAGGCTACGCTTAAATTCAGTTATCCCCTGCCTCTCATACCCACTGTGATCGAACAGATGCACAGTGCAAAGTATTTTACCAAATTTGATTTATGCAGTGCCTACAACCTGGTGTGCATCAGAGAGGGGGATGAATGGAAGACCGCCTTCAGCACCAGCACCAGCACCGGGCACTACGAATACAGGGTAATGCCCTACGGCCTGACAAATGCACCCTCAGTGTTCCAATCCTTCATTAACACAGTGTTTAGAGACATGTTGGGTCGCTCTGTAGTGGTGTACATAGACGACATCTTGGTGTACTCCACTACACGCGAGCAACATGTCTCTCATGTCAGGTCCATTTTGGAGAGGCTGATAGGGCATCACCTGTACGCCAAGGCAGAGAAGTGCCTTTTCTTCCAGCAGGCGGTCTCCTTCTTGGGCTATCGGATATCCACCGCGGGAGTGGAGATGGAAGAACAGAGGGTCAGTGCAGTACGGTCGTGGCCTGTTCCCTCCAACATTAAGACGGTGCAGCACTTCCTAAGTTTTGCCAACAATGTCAGGCGTTTCATTAGGGGTTTCAGCACAGTGGTGGCCCCTCTCACCTCACTCCTGAAGGGAGGTTCTCGACAGCTGCGCTGGACTGGGGGGGACAACGAAGCCTTTCGCGCGCTCAAGGAACGGTTTACGAACGCATCGGTTCTGGCTCACCCTGACCCGTCACTGCCCTTCATCGTGGAGGTGGATGCCTCCGAGGTTGGAGTAGGGGCTGTTCTCTCCAAACGTACTGGATCGCCGCCTAAACTCCATCCATGCGCCTTCTACTCACGAAAGCTGTCTCCCGCGGAGCAGAATTACGACGTGGGGGATCGTGAGTTATTGGCCGTCAAGAAGGCGTTGAAGGCATGGCGGCACTGGCTGGAGGGTGCTCAACACCCATTCCTTGTCTGGACGGACCACCGGAACCTAGAGTACATTCAAGCAGCGAAGAGGCTGAACCCGCATCAGGCCAGGTGGGCCCTATTCTTCACCAGGTTTGACTTTACCCTTTCCTACAGGCCGGGATCTATGAACATTAAGGCCGATGCTTTGTCCTGGGTGCATGACACAGTGGATCGGAGGGAGGAAGTGACACCCATTACTTCCCTGTCCCGCATTGTGGCTCCTGTCGTGTGGAATGTGGACCGGGACATCCGTCAAGCCCTCACCTGCCCACTGTCCCGAGGGGCGTATCTACATGCCCTCTGATGTGCGGGACCGTCTCCTTGCCTGGGCACACACAGCACCTGTGTCGTGGCACCCGGGTATAGCCCGTACTATCGACTGTCTCTCCGCCAAGTACTGGTGGCCCACCTTGGCCCGGGACGTTCGGGTTTACGTCTCTTCCTGCTCCACCTGCGCACAGAGCAAGACACCGAGACACCTCCCCTATGGCAAACTCCACCTGCTGCCGGTTCCACAATGACCCTGGTCCCATCTCTCCGTGGACTTTGTCACAGACCTTCCCCCCTCGGAGGGACACACCACCGTCCTGGTCGTTGTGGACTGGTTTTCCAAAGCCTGTCGTTTGATTCCTCTGCCTGGTCTCCCTACGGCCATGCAGACCGCAGAGGCTCTCTTCTCTCACGTCTTCCGGTACTACAGGATCTGGGAGGACATTGTGTCTGACCGTGGTCCTCAGTTCAACTTCCGTGTCTGGAAGGCCTTCATGGAACGACTGTGGGTCACGGTCAGCCTCACCTCCGGGTACCGTCCCCAATCAAATGGGCAGGTGGAAAGGGTAAATCAGGAACTGGGTAGGTACCTTTGTAGTTACTGTCAGGACCGGCCGGGGGAGTGGGCTGCGTTTCTGCCTTGTGCAGAATACGCACAAAACTCCCTCTGTCACTCCTCCACTAACCTCACACCCTTTCAGTGTGGTCTAGGCTATCAGCCAGCCCTGGTAACCTGGCACCGGAATCAGATCGAGGCTCCTGCGGTGGACGATTGGCTTTCTACGAAGGACCTGCCCCTCCACCTGCCCTGCCGGACGCTGAGCCCTCGGTTTGTGGGACCGTTCAAATCCTGAGGAGAATCAATGAGGTGATGTACAGATTACAGCTCCCCGTACTGTCACACCAGCCTTCACTTTGGCTCCCCCTCCTGTCCAGCTCAGGCGTTCGGCGTCACAGGCCTTCTAGCTGCTGCCGAACCTGCTGCTGGCAAACGCCCTTCACTCATCAACCCCGGACTTGTCTCGTCATCATTACACACACCTGGTTCCAATCCCCACTCTATCACTATATATATACTCCCTCTGTCATTTGTCTTTGTCGGTCATTGTACATGTTGCTTGTTTTCCCGCTTTAAGCTATGGTGCTTTAATAAATTCAGTAGTTCTAAACCTGCGACTGCCTCCTGCCTACTCCTCTCTACACTTGTGACACTCAGCCTCTGGCTTGTCATGTATTACTCCTATATGATGGGAGGAGAGACATCCACCTCTACATACATACGTCAGCTGTCTCATTGACATTCACTGTTATTTATAGGGCCGGGATGATTTACCAGTATTGCAAAATATTTTTCCCATGGCAAAAATATGAACACGAAGCAGACCAAACTCTTTGGTCCTTTAAAAACCTCTGGGATGCCAAATATTGTGTGCTATAGCTAGGAAAATAAATAAATGTGACTCTGGATGACAACATGATGATGTTTGGTTCCAACATTAGGGCTGTTTTCCTAAAGAAGTTAAATCTGCTTCGTGTTTTGTTTCCTTGCCACGATACTAACAAGTATCGCGATACTGGTATCGTACTGGCCATAGTTAATTAATTTACATGTATTTTACCATTTATGTTGACTGAGAACACATTCACAGCAGTAACCTGAGGGTAGATTCATATACAGCATATGATTACACTTCCTGACCTACACAGGAGGGTCAGTGTCAGTGATTATGACCCTCAGGCGACAGCTCAAAACAGGAACAACCTCCTACACGTTAGTCTGTATAGGACTGACCACATGCTGAGAGGAAAGAGCTCCATCTCAATGAGATCTTGTGTTCGATTGAAAAAAAAACTCTCCTCCTCTGACTGCCATTGACAATGGAAATGCTCAACGAAATACTGAGAGAGCTCTGACTGTGCAAGGGTCAATGCACCACATGTTATTCTGCTCCCCTACCTACCCACCCCTGTAGTACAATACCACACATGATCCATGACCTTTAGATGAGAAGTGTTGTCAAGAACAGGCCATAAGAGGACTGTAGTAGTGCTGCTGTCAAAATGGCCATTCTGTGTCTCTTATTTCTTCACAGACCTCTCTCACTCTCTTTCTCTCCCTCACTGTCTCTCTGATTCTCAGACTCGCCCCATCTCTGTCTCTCTAAACCTTTCCTCTCTTCCTGTTTCACTGTTCGATCCATGCTGTGGAGTGCTAGCCTGACTAGCCTTCCCCTGTGAGTCTTATGAAAGTCAGAACGTGTGTGTGGGCGAGTGTTCCGATACGCACCACTGCACACACTCAGCCACCATCGCCCATTCAGCCATGGACTAGAGGGCCTGAATGAACACACACACATGCACACAGTTCACTCTCCTCACGTCCCCCTACACCGGCCTTCACATCTGCACACCTGTCAATCTCTCTCTCTCTCTCTCTCTCTCTCTCTCTCTCTCTCTCTCTCTCTCTCTCTCTCTCTCTCTCTCTCTCTCTCTCTCTCTCTCTCTCTCTCTCTCTCTCTCTCTCTCTCTCTCTCTCTCTCTCTCTCTCTCTCTCTCTCTCTCTCTCTCTCTCTCTCTCTCTCTCTCTCTCTCTCTCTCTCTCTCTCTCTCTCTCTCTCTCTCTCTCTCTCTCTCTCTCTCTCTCTCTCTCTCTCTCTCTCTCTCTCTCTCTCTCTCTTCTATATGAATAAACAAGGGAATGCAGGAGTGAGAGGTTCTTCCACTCCGTCTCTGCATTCACACTGTAGAGAGAGCATGCAGTGTCACTCACCCTCCTTTGATGTAGTCGAGGAAGGTGACTTCTATATCCACCAGGAATGAGAGCAGTGTTACCTGGAGACAATATGGATACAAGGATGGCAGGATGGAATGGGCTTTACAATAAAGACAATGACTAAACCAAGCTCACATCAATGTGTTAGTTCTCTGTTCTAGAGGCGAAAAACATAAACAAGACAAAGAGACCGGATGGACAGCGTCCGCTGTGGCTTACCGTTCCAGAGTTTAGGTATTTTTTCTTTTTTCCTTTCTTCTTCGGATTTACCACCTGTGGACAAAACAGCAGCCTCATTACACAATTCAAACATACACATTATAACACAGTAATACACAAAGGTTAGTGGTCATGGAATTAATCTCACAGGCCAGGAATGCTCCCTCTATCTCACTCACTCACGCCATGCTGCAATCCTTGACTGGAAAGTGCAGCATACAGTGTTTTAATCTGAGCTGTAAGGTGTTAAATTAAATCGTGTGGAGGTCAGCAGGCCGTACAAACCCTCGGGGAGAAAACATCCGATAAGTCCTAAATGGCAATCTATTCCCTTAATAGTGCACTACTTTTGACCTGGGCCCATAGGGTGCACTATAGTGCACTATAAGGGAAGAGGGTGCTATTTGGGACGCAGTCCAATTTACACTGGATTTATAACCCACTGCATCCTTGGTGGAGATTGGAGGGAATAAGTAAGGAAGGGCACATTTGCCTTTGAAGGTGAGGCTAGCTGTTTTATTGCATCTGGCTTGTAAAATACAATTTATATTAACCTGCCCATGGTTGTGCATGCACACCTTAAAAAAATGCACACACACACACACACACACACACACACACACAGTGACAGCTGGTTTCCCTTGTGTTGTGTTCAGTAACTGCTCTGGCAAGAGTAGATGTCACATCAAGTCAACAGATAGACAGAGAGGACCAGGGAGACAGGAGCTGCTCACAAGAGGCGTGTGTGTGTTTCACAAGTAAAGGAGAAGATGGTGATCATCGGGCACGATGGACAACCATAGGCAGTGTTTGTGTGTGTGTGTGTGTGTGTGTGTGTGTGTGTGTGTGTGTGAAGGGGCAATGTGTATAACAGAGATCGGGGCCCATGCTGGACATTGGGTGATGACTGTTAACAGATGGACAGATGGTTACGGGAAGAAGGAACACACACACACACACACACACACACACACACACACACACACACACACAAACACACAGACAGTCAGCAGTGATGTGGAACCACCTCTCCTAAATTGTAACATTTACAGTGGTGGAAAAAAACGAACCAGAGAATATGGGTGGAAGCCAAGAGCTGTGACTTGGGAAATGATGATAGATTCTCATGCATCTTGGATGACAGCACACAATCACTGTATGCGTGTGTCTTCCTTCTCTCATTAGACAAACACCAGCTGCTTAAAATAAGGGTCCCCCTGTGTGCTTCCCACTCAGAATATTGTTTGTTAATGAACAACTGTTCAGTCCTATCTTAGGAGACGGAGTGTGGAGGCTGGCCATCCATCAAAACTCCCTCACTTTACATCAAACTCTGTGAATGAAATTTCAGGAGAAATGCCATGAAGAATCGCTCCAGAGGAGATTTACTAAATGTGCTTCTGTGTGGGTGAGTGACGTTAAGAGTATACAGATACATACAGCGCATTCGGAAAATATTCAGACCCCTTCCCTTTTTCCACATTTTGTTACGTTACAGCCTTATTCTAAAAGGTATGTCGTGGAAATTCTTACACAGGGACACCCGAAGTCAATCTTAAATGAATAATTGTTTATTATCAGCGCGCTGGAGAGGTTCCAACCAACTCAATGCACCATGTACACATGTCGATCAGGAGCTCTCACGGGGCAGTCCCGTTAGTTCTCTTATATACTGCAGACAAGTCATATTTGCATGATTTCTCTTATTCATAATTAATTCATCATAATTCATTCATGTGACCGACCAATACTGGGTCATGCATGTGACAGACCAATACCTCACGAGGCTTCTTCTCTAAGCTGAGACCTTGAAACTGAGATAAATTTCGTTCTCAAAACAAGGGTCTGGGTGTACTGCCAAATTGCAGATACTGATAGTTAGGATTCGCTCAGTCAGTCACTTGCATGAACACATGAATTATTAGAAAAGCACATGAATAGAACACAGACATTGGTTATTAGAAAAGCACAAAAACTAAAAATGTCATCACAGGTATTAAATAAATAAAACATCCTCATCAATCTACAAACAATACCCCATAATGACAAAGTGAAAACAGGTTTTTAGAATTTTTTGCAAATGTATTACAAATAAAAAACAGAAATACCTTATTTACATAAGTATTCAGACCCTTTGCTATGAGACTCAAAATTGAGCTCAGGTGCATCCTGTTTCCATTGATCATCCTTGAGATGTTTCTACAACTTGATTGGAGTCCACCTGTGGTAAATTCAATTGATTGGGCATGATTTGGAAAGGCACACACCTGTCTATATAAGGTCCCACAGTTGACAGTGCATGTCAGAGCAAAAACTAAGCCATGAGGTCGAAGGAATTGTCCGTAGAGCTCCGAGACAGGATTGTGTCGAGGCACAGCTCTGGGGAAGGGTACCAAAACATTTCTGCAGCATTGAAGGTCCCCAAGAACACAGTGGCCTCCATCATTCTTAAATGGAAGAAGTTTGGAACCACCAAGACTCTTCCTAGAGCTGGCCGCCTGGACAAACTGAGCAATCCGGGGAGAAGGGCCTTGGTCAGGAAGGTGACCAAGAACCCAATGGTCACTATGACAGAGCTCCAGAGTTCCTCTGTGGAGATGGGAGAACCTTCCAGAAGGACAACCATCTCTGCAGCACTCCACCAATCAGGCCTTTAGTGGCCAGACGAAAGCCACTCCTCAGTAAAAGGCACATGACAGCCATCTTGGAGTTTGCCAAAAGGCACCTAAAGGACTCTGACCATGAGAAACAAGATTCTCTGGTCTGATGAAACCAAGATTAAACTGTTTGGCCTGAATGCCAAGTATCACGTCTGGAGGAAACCTGCCACCATCCCTATGGTGAAGCATGGTGGTGGCAGCATCATCATGCCGTGGGGATGTTTTTCAGCGGCAGGGACTAGGAGACTAGTCAGGATCGAGGGAAAGATGAACGGAGCAAAGTACAGAGAGATCCTTGATGAAAACCTGCACCAGAGCGCTCAGGACATCAGACTGAGGCGAAGGTTCACCTTCCAACAGGACAACGACCCTAAGCACACAGCCAAGAAAACGCAGGAGTGGCTTCGGGACAAGACTCTGAATGTCCTTGAGTGGCCACAGAGTCCGGACTTGAACCGATCGAACATCTCTGAAGAAACCTAAAAATAGCTGTGCAGTGACGCTCCCCATCCAACCTGACAGAGCTTGAGAGGACTTGCAGAGAAGAATGGGAGAAACTCCCCAAATACAGGTGTGCCAAGATTGTAGCGTCATACCCAAGAAGACTTGAGGCTGTAATCACTGCCAAAGGTGCTTCAACAAAGTACTGAGTAAAGGGTCTGAATACTTATGTTAATGTAATATTTCAGTTTTTTTTTTAAATACATTAGCAAAAATTTATATAAACCTGTTTTTGCTTTGTCATTATGGGGTATTGTGTGTAGATTGATGAGGAAAATAAACAATTTCATCAATTTTAGAATAAGGCTGTAACGTAAGAAAATGTGGGAAAAGTCTAGGGGTTTGAATACTTTCCGAATGAACTTTAATATCCCATTTCACCAAGCACACATACATACGTAAACATGACGCATGCACACATGTAGACACACACAACCACACACACACACAGACAGACACAGACACACACACACTTACCTCATACACATTGAACTGGGACTGGCCTCTGGACAGCTCTCTGTAGCTGGTACTGAACTCTCCTATGAAGTCATGACTAAAGACACAACACACAAAGCACAACTGTTAGTGTGCTATTGATGTGCCTATGAAGAAGTGTATTGCAAAGTATTATAATAGTCTAGTGGATGGAATGAGATCAGTTGAGATAAGTTATTATTCATGAAATGTTAAAGCAATAAAGAGTGAGATAGATATCGACATTTAACAATTCTTTGAGTAGAGATTTCACTTGTGTTTTTCATGCAGCCACTTGAGGGTACAGTAGCATACAGTGCCGTGAAAAAGTATTTGCCCCCTTTCTGATTTTCTCTATTTTTGATACTGAATGTTATCAGATCTTCAACGAGAACCTAATATTAGATAAAGGGAACCTGAGTTTACAATTAACAAAGTTGTGCAACACTCAATTCACCTGTGTGAAAAAGTAATTACCCCCTTACACTCAATAACTGGTTGTGCCACCTTTAGCTGCAATGATTGCAACCAAATGCTTCCTGTAGTTGTTGATCAGTCTCTCACATCGCTGTGGAAGAATTTTGGCCAACTCTTGCATGCAGAACTGCTTTAACTCAACGACATTTGTGGGTTTTCAAGCATGAACTGCTCGTTTCAAGTGTTGTCACAACGTCTCAATTGGGATTAGGTTTGGACTTTGACTAGGCTTAAAATGGGTTGCTTTTTAGCCATTTTCATGTAGACGTGTTTTGGATCATTGTCTTGCTACATGACCAAGCTGCGCTTCAGCTTCAGCTCACAGATGGATGGTCTGACATTCTCTTGTAGAATTCTCTGATACAGAGCAGAATTCATGGTTCCTTCAATTAAGGCAAGTCGTCTAGGTCCTGAGGCAGCAAAGCCTCCCAAACCATCACACTACAACCACCATGCTTGACCGTTGGTATGAGGTTCTTACTGTGAAATGCAGTGTTTGGTTTTCGCCAGGCATAATGTGAACCATGTCGATCAAAAAGTTTACTCAAGTTTGCCAAAAAGCCCCTGGAAGCACCTGGATGATCATCAAGACTCTTGGAAGAATGTTCTATGGATAGACGATTCAAAAGAATAACTTTTTGATGACAAACTTCCTCCACAATGACTGATCAACAACTACAGGAAGCGTTTGGTGGAGTCCTAGCAGCTAAAGGTGGCACAACCAGTTATTGAGTGTAAGGGGGCAATTACTGTTTCACACAGGGAGTGTTGCATAACTTTTTTTATTAAATAAATGAAATAAGTATGTAATTGTTGTGTTATTTGTTCGCTCAGGTTCCCTTTATCTAATATTAGATTTTGGTTGAAGATCCATTCAATGCACTTCCTTAAAATAAATTGAAATCGGAAACAAAGCGTAACCCCTCTACCTGCAAGCAAAGAGAGGTCTGGTAATACCTGGGATAGGATAAAGTAATCCTTCTACCCCCCCTTACCCCACCCCCCCCCCAAAAAAAAATATTGTAAAGTGGTTGTCCCACTGGCTATCATAAGGTGAATGCACCAATTTGTAAGTCGCTCTGGATAAGAGCGTCTGCTAAATGACGAAAATGTAAATGTAAATGGTAACACGTGACATAATGCTGACAGGTATAAAGAGGAGACGAGACAGACGGAGTGAGTGCATACTGTAAGGTAATAACCTTGCCCACTAAACCCATAATATGAAATGATGACACTCATATCAAGTTGGTGTTTCTTCTACTGCTGCCCCGCCCTTGGCCCCGCCTCTATGTTTATGGACCAATCCAATTCCCCCACTTCAACAACATGTCAATGTGTGTTGAATGAATCAGCATCCAATCCAGCTTCCTTACCTTCTAGAAATATAGATTAGCATGAGTTAAAGTAGCCTAATTTAGATAACACAGTGATTACATCATGCTAATGAAGGTGCTTTTCAATTAAGACTCAAATTAAATTACCTTCCATCTCTGTCCCAGTCGTAGCATTCTATCTTGATCGTTCTAGTAGGGTGAAAAATAACAATATATTAGAAACAGATTTATTTAGCTTTAACAGGACAATTATCAGCAGAAACTATGATCATGGCATTGTACATTCCCCCCAAACAAGTTTCAAGTTCAAATGTATTGTATTCTGAAGAAGGATAGTTTATAGTAATCTACAGTGGGGGAAAAAAGTATTTAGTCAGCCACCAATTGTGCAAGTTCTCCCACTTAAAAAGATGAGAGAGGCCTGTAATTTTCATCATAGGTACACGTCAACTATGACAGACAATATGAGAAAGAAAAATCCAGAAAATCACATTGTAGGATTTTTTATGAATTTATTTGCAGATTATGGTGGAAAATAAGTATTTGGTCAATAACAAAAGTTTCTCAATACTTTGTTATATACCCTTTGTTGGCAATGACACAGGTCAAACGTTTTCTGTAAGTCTTCACAAGGTTTTCACACACGGTTGCTGGTATTTTGGCCCATTCCTCCATGCAGATCTCCTCTAGAGCAGTGATGTTTTGGGGCTGTCGCTGGGCAACACGGACTTTCAACTCCCTCCAAAGATTTTCTATGGGGTTGAAATCTGGAGACTGGCTAGGCCACTCTAGGACCTTGAAATGCTTCTTACGAAGCCACTCCTTCGTTGCCCGGGCGGTGTGTTTGGGATCATTGTCATGCTGAAAGACCCAGCCACGTTTCATCTTCAATGCCCTTGCTGATGGAAGGAGGTTTTCACTCAAAATCTCACGATACATGGCCCCATTCATTCTTTCCTTTACACGGATCAGTCGTCCTGGTCCCTTTGCAGAAAAACAGCCCCAAAGCATGATGTTTCCACCCCCATGCTTCACAGTAGGTATGGTGTTCTTTGGATGCAACTCAGCATTCTTTGTCCTCCAAACACGACGAGTTGAGTTTTTACCAAAAAGTTCTATTTTGGTTTCATCTGACCATATGACATTCTCCCAATCCTCTTCTGGATCATCCAAATGCACTCTAGCAAACTTCAGACGGGCCTGGACATGTACTGGCTTAGGCAGGGGGACACGTCTGGCACTGCAGGATTTGAGTCCCTGGCGGCGTAGTGTGTTACTGATGGTAGGCTTTGTTACTTTGGTCCCAGCTCTCTGCAGGTCATTCACTAGGTCCCCCCGTGTGGTTCTGGGATTTTTGCTCACCGTTCATGTGATCATTTTGACCCCACAGGGTGAGATCTTGCGTGGAGCCCCAGATCGAGGGAGATTATCAGTGGTCTTGTATGTCTTCCATTTCCTAATAATTGCTCCCACAGTTGATTTCTTCAAACCAAGCTGCTTACCTATTGCAGATTCAGTCTTCCCAGCCTGGTGCAGGTCTACAATTTTGTTTCTGGTGTCCTTTGACAGCTCTTTGGTCTTGGCCATAGTGGAGTTTGGAGTGTGACTGTTTGAGGTTGTGGACAGGTGTCTTTTATACTGATAACAAGTTCAAACAGGTGCCATTAATACAGGTAACGAGTGGAGGACAGAGGAGCCTCTTAAAGAAGAAGTTACAGGTCTGTGAGAGCCAGAAATCTTGCTTGTTTGTAGGTGACCAAATACTTATTTTCCACCATAATTTGCAAATAAATTCATAAAAAATCCTACAATGTGATTTTCTGGATTTTTTTTCCTCAATTTGTCTGTCATAGTTGACGTGTACCTATGATGAAAATTACAGGCCTCTCTCATCTTTTTAAGTGGGAGAACTTGCACAATTGGTGGCTGACTAAATACTTTTTCCCCCCACTGTATATCATGTCTATATTGGTTTTCAAAATAGCGAATGTTAGAGAGAGAAAAGCAGTGCTCTTCCACCATCACCCATCCCCTCAAACTGAAGAATCGTTTTTCCACTGACAAGTGGCCATTTTCCTTCACCAGAGCCAAGAGATAAGTAGCTGACTGTGGCTGTGCATATTTCACCCAGCACCAATTTCACCTGCCTCAATTTCACCTCTCTTTTCAGACGAGAAAAAAATAAAGAAGAAAATAATGAACAGATGCTTAGATGAAAAGGTAATCATAAGTTATAGATTACCACCGGGTGAGAAATCACAGGTTAATGAGTTTCCTGTAGGGGTTCGTAAGGGGTATGATGATAAGAGGAGGCACACTCCGGCATTGTCAGAGCACAAAGACAGACACAGACACACAGAAACACACACACACACACACACAAGTATGCACACATACACGCACACACACAAACACACTGCTCAGCCTCCTACTAAATGGAGTGAAGGATGAGCCCATCACCATCCATCTAAGCTGACTAGATAAAAGGCTGGGGAGATAAAGCCATCCAGCCCTACAGTAATCTACCAGAAACCCCAGGGGGACACACAGCTCTCCATTGTTAGCGTTCTCCCGTGGCTCTCGTCCTGCCTCTCCCTTATCTCTCATCCCAGACCCCCAGAGATTCACACTCTGGCTGTGTGTGTGTGCGTAAATCAATGTATTTATGTGTGTGTGTGCAAGCGTTCATTCGTGTGCTTCCTTGGCTCCCCACACTCTCCACACACTGATAACAATAAGCTCTCTCTAACTAACCTCCTAACAACTCAGACAGAGCCAGGGCCCAGCTCTGCTCCAATCAATGCAGCCTGACAAGCTCAGACCATCCATCTGGGGCTTTGTGCCTTATCACTGGCAAACAAGCCCACTGACAACTGGAGATGACTATAAACACAATCCCTGAGATGGGATTGCAGAGTGACACACACACATTGTCCTATACAGTGGGGGAAAAAAGTATTTAGTCAGCCACCAATTGTGCAAGTTCTCCCACTTAAAAAGATGAGAGAGGCCTGTAATTTTAATCATAGGTACACGTCAACTATGACAGACAAAATGAGAGAAAAAAAATCCAGAAAATCACATTGTAGGATTTTTAATGAATTTATTTGCAAATTATGGTGGAAAATAAGTATTTGGTCAATAACAAAAGTTTCTCAATACTTTGTTATATACCCTTTGTTGGCAATGACACAGGTCAAACGTTTTCTGTAAGTCTTCACAAGGTTTTCACACACTGTTGCTGGTATTTTGGCCCATTCCTCCATGCAGATCTCCTCTAGAGCAGTGATGTTTTGGGGCTGTTGCTGGGCAACACAGACTTTCAACTCTCTCCAAAGATTTTCTATGGGGTTGAGATCTGGAGACTGGCTAGGCCACTCCAGGACCTTGAAATGCTTCTTACAAAGCCACTCCTTCGTTGCCCGGGCGGTGTGTTTGGGATCATTGTCATGCTGAAAGACCCAGCCACGTTTCATCTTCAATGCCCTTGCTGATGGAAGGAGGTTTTCACTCAAAATCTCACGATACATGGCCCCATTCATTCTTTCCTTTACACGGATCAGTCGTCCTGGTCCCTTTGCAGAAAAACAGCCCCAAAGCATGATGTTTCCACCCCCATGCTTCACAGTAGGTATGGTGTTCTTTGGATGCAACTCAGCATTCTTTGTCCTCCAAACACGACGAGTTGAGTTTTTACCAAAAAGTTATATTTTGGTTTCATCTGACCATATGACATTCTCCCAATCCTCTTCTGGATCATCCAAATGCACTCTAGCAAACTTCAGACGGGCCTGGACATGTACTGGCTTAAGCAGGGGGACACGACTGGCACTGCAGGATTTGAGTCCCTGGCGGCGTAGTGTGTTACTGATGGTAGGCTTTGTTACTTTGGTCCCAGCTCTCTGCAGGTCATTCACTAGGTCCCCCCGTGTGGTTCTGGGATTTTTGCTCACCGTTCTTGTGATCATTTTGACCCCACGGGGTGAGATCTTGCGTGGAGCCCCAGATCGAGGGAGATTATCTGTGGTCTTGTATGTCTTCCATTTCCTAATAATTGCTCCCACAGTTGATTTCTTCAAACCAAGCTGCTTACCTATTGCAGATTCAGTCTTCCCAGCCTGGTGCAGATCTACAATTTTGTTTCTGGTGTCCTTTGACAGCTCTTTGGTCTTGGCCATAGTGGAGTTTGGAGTGTGACTGTTTGAGGTTGTGGACAGGTGTCTTTTATACTGATAACAAGTTTAAACAGGTGCCATTAATACAGGTAACGAGTGGAGGACAGAGGAGCCTCTTAAAGAAGAAGTTACAGGTCTGTGAGAGTCAGAAATCTTGCTTGTTTGTAGGTGACCAAATACTTATTTTCTACCATAATTTGCAAATAAATTCATAAAAAATCCTACAATGTGATTTTCTGGAAAAAAATTCTCAATTTGTTTATCATAGTTGACGTGTACCTATGATGAAAATTACAGGCCTCTCTCATCTTTTTAAGTGGGAGAACTTGCACAATTGGTGGCTGACTAAATACTTTTTTTCCCCACTGTATATTACACACACACACACACAAACACACACACACACACACACCACGCACACACACGCACATGCACGTGCACATACACGCACTCACACACACACGCACAAACCCTGGGGATTTCAAACTTGGTGGTGAAAAACTATTGCAGCGCTTCCTACACCCTGGATTTAAGGGCCAATGCATTTGAGTGATGGCATGACACCTGTCTGTCAGTCAGGCATGTGAAAGACTACTCCACTGAGGGAGAAAGATGATTGCAGAAAGGAAGGCTATTCATAAGCAGACCAAGCATTAATTTCTCCTTTAGAGTTCATTATAATAGCTTCCATATGCATTTAGTATGCATGCATGGTGATTCTTATTAAATGGAGACAATCTAAAAACTATTTTCTCCTCTTCCAGATTAGATCCTGTCACCAAATCATTTTTGCAAAGCACTCAAATTGTTTAAAAAAAGTATGGCCCTCACACACTTCAACAAAACAGTTAATGCCAGTTTAATCTTGCTGGCCATACTACACACACACACAGACACACACAGACCTGTCGTAGTCTCCATTGCAGAGTGCTCTGACAGGTATCTTGAAGGCCTGCCACACTGGGTTTAGTGTGTTCTTCACCACCTCTGTTTTATGGCAGATTGTGAACCTGGTGAAACACGGCGACAAGACAAGTCATACACTGATCAATGGATCAATCAATCACTGGACAATATTCCTTTTCCTCTTTATCCCCTCTCTTCTTTCCACCTCTTCCTCTCTTTCTCTCCCTCGCTCTCATTCCCTCAGAGTGTCTGTGCAAAGTTATAGTTAGCGAGACAGACTATCTTCCTTTGCTTTTCTCAAGATTCTTCTCAAGCGTAAACGTTTCTCTTTGACTCTCAGCTCCCTCAGATCTTTCTTCCCCCCAAGAAGATAAATCACACTCATTGAGATACACATCTCTAAGACATTGATTCCTCTTTTCCGTACTTTGCCAAAATATCGAGCAATAAAAAATGTTTCAAATGTCATCATGATGACCGGCACAAAAAATATGTGTTTCAGTTCGACTACCATTTACTATCAACTGAGGAATACTCAGTATAATCATAATTCACTGCAAAAGTAAATGGTTTTAATGTGAATATAGTGCAGTGTGGAATAGTAAGAGAGAGAGAGGTTTGACCCCTGTACAGAGAAGCCAGGGAGGCAATAGGGAGCTTTCCCTCCAACCACTGCTCCCGCTAGGTCATCTCCTCTCTGCTCTGCCGGCTGTAAGATAGGTGTGTGTGTGTAATAAAGCCTCGCCTCAGAGGAGTAGACCTGCTTATCTGACCTCCCAGATATGTGTTGATGCGAGAGAAGAACCTGTAGGCTGTAACACACACACACACACACACACACGCAAACCCACAGAGAGAGGCTTGGTTGTTTACCTAAAGGAATTCAATGGAAACTCATTTCCCTCAGACTGAGAGACTGATGGATGGAATTGAATGGAGGAGAGGATCTGAAGAAGAGGTAGGTAAAGTATACTCACGTTCCATCTTCATTGCTGCGGTAGAAGACGAGGAAAGGGTCTGACTTGCCGAAGAAATCTTTCTTGTCCAGTTTATTCCCACAGAACTGCATCATCACTGACTCCTACAGTAACAGAGAGAGACATTGAGACTGATGAAATTGACAGCACAGCTCACAGCTCAGTATTCACAGCAGATACTGGTGAGAGACATCTGATAGTAGATGCAGACATTAATGCTGATCAGTCAACAGTAACATTACAGGACACAGCTCAGGGCAACTCCACTCAGCATCAAGGTGAGAGATATATCCTATGATAGTAGATCCATAACAATATCATTTAATGTATATGCCATGGCAAAGTGTTTATTGATTGATGTTGTACTTATGTGGGTATGATGTATTGTTTGGGGAGTTAACAAGGGCAGACAGCTTTTTTGGGATGGGATGCAGCCCAAGACTCCCTTTCCCTCCATATCCCCTGTCATCAATACTCACCCTGCAGTTTCCCATCTCTTCTACCTTAACAATGATGTTTCCACACTTCTTTCCAGGAATGCCCCTGTTGAAGACAAAACAGAGACACCATTCATTTATATACTAATGGACTATATGGTCAGTATGGTCTAACGGAAACACAGTAACGGTGATGTCTGTGAAGGTTTCTCTTTCATAACAAGCCTCTCTCATCATGCCATGGAAAACTTGAGAACTTGAGGGAGTATCCCAAAACACCTCTAAAGCCAGAGAATACAAGTTGAGCTTTGAGAGGGGGAGAGAGGGAAAGTGAGAGAGAGAGAAGTGTGTGTGTGTGTTTGTGTGTGTGTGTGCACATTCCCTTACGCCTTTCCTGACCCAACAGTCAGCAGAAAGCGAGAAACCGTTTATCCAGGATTCCATCCAACACACTACACCAACACACCCAACTTACACAGGCCCCTTTGACAACACATCCACCCTCCCTCCAAGAAACGATGTCCAAGTCACGTCAAAGGAAAAAATTAACTTTAAATGGAACCACTGAGGCATGGTAAGAAACCACAGTGACATTAGTTGTCTTAACTTCTGAGAAAGAGTCATCTTCAAAATACTGATGACTAACACTGACATAGCACTAGCCAGGCCCACCTTGCAGAAATGGACTCAGGCAGTCATTTAGGCAGCCTGAAATTGGGGTCGAGGACCCCGTACCTAAGAGTAATACAAGTCCCCTTTACTTAACCAGCAGGACTGAAGGAGAGAGCTGATAGACCTATCAAAAGGACATGGATCCGGATGGGTTTTTTGTATCAGTGCTTTACATTGGGATGAACAGTTACCTCTTTTTAACCCAGAAACCAATAGCCTACCTCTTTTGAAGGATGGGAGTAAAATTGCAAAAGAAGAAAATGAAAAGGTTTCTATCTATTTCTCTCTCTCACTGACAATTCACCTAGGTCATTTGTACTGTCCAGTGTTCCCTTCCCTTTCCTCCACCATGAAATCTACCCACACTTTAGGATTATGTTCCATATTGCCAGTGTTGCAAATCAACAGTTGATTAAGCCCTAAACCCTTTGTCTAGCCAGTAGCGATGCTAATGTTAAACTGTCTTGTGGGTAAATAGAAAGGTTTTCCCCAAAACCTTCTCAACCTTATAAATGTTAACTGCAAAGTAGGCCTCCCTAGCAGGATTATGTCATGCTTTGTATTAATCGGGTGGGCATTTGTTTTACAAACTCTGCTACAGAAACATCGCTAGCAAAACACGTTCCTCTCTAGCTAGGTGTGCACTTGAATTTCACTCAAAAGGCAAAATATGTTCAATATTTCTGAGATGTCAAATTGTTTCTTTGGATTTGATTTGTGCATTGACATGGACTCAGAACATCCCATTTTGTTGTTTCTCTATAAAAATAGTAATTTTGAGAGTGAAAAACTGTACTTCACACTTGAGAGTATTTTCGCACTGATCCTAGACCAGCACCCCTAGGCCTACTCTGATACGCTTTATGAATACAGGCGCAGCCACTCTTACAGAAAAGCTTGACTGTGAATGTTCTGTTCTAATTTCAGAATGTCAACAAAAAGGAGAATTTAAAACTGTAGCAGTCGATTCCACAGCATACAGTGAAAGCCCCGATAGGAAATCCTGCTGTAGATGCGTTAATAACAGGATTACACACACAAATAGGATTCAGACAGGGTTTCACAAGTATTCCACAAGTCCTCTCATCCAGTAATAGACACCTATGGATTTGGATTGTCACTTACAAATTCCCAGTCAGTCACTCTCTCTCACTCTCTCTCTCTTTCCCGTTGTGTGTGTGTGTGTGTGTGTGTGTGTGTGTACGTGAGCATTTGCATGCATATGTGTGTGTGTGTAGTACCTCAAAGAGGCTAGCTCTAAAAGTGTGTGCCGCTGAATGCAGCAGAACAGCGGTGCACTGTAACCTTCAGGCACAGCCACTCACTCTAAATAGAATAGAGTCATTTCAGACCGAACCTGCATCCCAAATGGCACACTACTTTTGACCAGGGCCCATATGGGTCTGGACAAAAGTAGAGCACAATTTAGGGAATAGGGTGCCATTTGGGACACACAACAAGATGATTGCTGCCTGACTAACCAGATCAGCACAATTCAGATCTGCTGCCATATTACGACCCCCATGAACGACACTTAACGTCAGCTTAACTGCCTCCTCCCTATGCTTATAACAATAGGAGTGATTGAATGAAAGATCCCTTTATTCTCTTCTGTCTCCCCCTGTCTTTCTTGCCTTGGTGCCAACACACGCATGCGCACGCAAGCAAGCAGACCAGAGCTGCACCAGAAGACACACGCTGTATCTTTGTGCGGGTGAATGTGTACTGATGAGGGGCCACACAGTAGGCTAAACAAAGCAGCTCCGTCCCATCCCATCACATCCAATTCAGTGGGTCAGTCAGACTATATATCATACAAGTAAACAAGACCAGGGCCATCTGAGGACTCACACACATCCCCTATCCCTCCTGGGTTGGTTGGCAAGGCCTACAGTACCAACAGACCTTTGTGGGAGGCAGGGATAGGGGATAGGGCCAATTCTATTTAATAATGTGGGGATGAAGGGCGGGAGGCATAGAGTTAGTGCAGGTAAAGCAAGAATGCAGTCCACAAAAGACAGGTTCCATGAAATGGGTTATCCGCCTACTCAGTGATACCCACAGAACCAAACTATGAAGAGTGTACACAAATATTAGCGTCGTAGCTCTTATTGTGAGACTTTAACTGTGGGAAATCACCACATTCATATTGCAATATACAGCCTTAACTATGGATCTTATGTCCATGAAATGGGTTATCAGCCTACTCAGTGATACCCACAGAACTCAACTGTGACATGTCAAAATGCTGATTTATTTAATTCTCCATGTGGTCTATATTAAAAGGTCACTTTATTTAATATAACAGGCTTTTCAAATTCAATATTGGTGATTTCCCACAGTTAAAGTCCCACAATAAGAGCAACGACGTTAATATTTGTGTACATCTCTTCACAGTTGTGTTCTGTGGGTGTCACTGAGTAGGCTGATATCCCATTTCATGGACCCAAGACCAATGTTCCCTCTAATTTTCTTCATCACAAATGTCAGGTCTGCTGAGAGCGAACTTGAACGTTGTGAAAATTCTGTGCAGCCTACGGTGCGTGTTTACTGTGAACACTGATGCTGATGCTGTGTGGCTATTTGATCATAATGTAGGCCTACCGGAGTGGCCTACCAGAAAAAAACAATGGAGAAAATGCATCCCATAACATTTTAACATGGAAATAGCTGTTCTATCGTTCAGCCTACAGTAGCAGCCAATGTGTGGTGTTCAATGTAGGCCTACATTCCATGAGACTTTTGAAAAAAACATGCAGGGCCTGACATTTCAGGTGACTGAAAATGTTGTGTTGTTTGATGCAAGAAACCACTTTACAAAATAAAATGCATCATTATTCCCATACCATTATCAGACAAATTATGCTACCCTCTGCCTATTGGCTACTTAGCTTTTTCAAGTCTGTCTCAAAATACAACACTGCCCCTTTAAGACAAAAAAAAGCTCTTTACCTGACTCACTTTTCAAAGATGTCTAGAAATGTACACATTTTGTGCTTTTGTAGGAAACAATCACTCCCCCATTGCTGACTACAAATGATATATAACTGGGCTAATAACTCACTAACTAGCAAAGGATATGAACAAATGTACAAATGTGCACAAGTTGCTACATGTAGCTCTCACTTTGATCTCAAAACAAGCACATCTACTCACAACCGCTCATGCTGTAAAAATAGTACAGTTTTTAGTGAATGGCACAGATCCATATATTGCAATGGTCTATTTGCATATTGGCCTACTGCAGCTCTGCCTCCAATAAAATATCTTGCATAGTTTGTTTTGTTTCGGTATGTTGCATTGATTCGTTCACAATTCTCACAGTAAAGGGAAACGTTGATAGTGTTAACTAACGGGGAAAACTCCGTTCAATGTCGTGCTTCTATGTGCGTGCTGATTTTTCTTCTGCATGGCAGTCCCGGGGGAGTTGCGCGCCCGCCCAAGACCCATAGCTAAAGCTGTACATTGCAATATGAATGCCAATATGCTCAAAAGGCTGGATAGTGAGGTGATTTCCCATAGTTAAAGTCCCACAATAAGAGCAACAGCGCTAATATTTGTCAATATACTTGTCAACAAGTCTATTACATCAACAGTGCGATTTATACTTTTTTGGTGTGAAATAAACTACTTATAGTCCAAATATGGCATTGTTCCACTATTTGTATCCGTTTGCATCAGTTTCAATGGGGACTTTTATTTTGAAGGTGAACCGCAAATTCCATTATTGTGGCTAATCCTTATTGTGGCTAGCTTCACACAGGTCACAAAGGTTGGAAAAGGCACTCACTTCGTGGAACGACCCAAGTAATAGAGACCTTCTGTCAGGAAGACAAAAATCTGTATTTATTACACAACAACCGATGGCAGGACAGTCTGGAGGTCAATAACATTAACGAAATATGTGAAAATGAATCATCATAAACGCCTTAAGAAGTAAACCAAGATGGCGTAGCAGTGCGGTCGCTTTTATTCATTCTCCTTGTGTAAATTTCCCGTTTCTTGTTTTTTTGTCTATTTTGTATATATTTCTCAATTTTTACTTTTCATTCTTTAACTAAATATACTTTCCTGCAACCCGCCTCACCCAACGTGGAAAGGATTATATTATTTCTTTATAACTTTCATCAAGAACCGTAAGCTGAAACTAGCTGAAACTAGTGTAGCTGCAACTGAATGGCTACTTGATATTAGTCACTGTTAGCGTCTTCACCACTGTCTGTGGCCTACACTATCCACCAGCCAGCTCTAGCTCTAGCCTGGACAATTCGTCGGCCAGTCTGCACAGCGTGCTATCGACCCAGCGTGCTATCGACCCAGAGCTTATTGGACTTTCTGCCGGAATCACTGGACCCTAGCGCCGGATCATCGCAACCAGCTAGCTAGCTGCAACCTGTTGTTGGCTAATTACCATTGCCCTGTAGCAAGCACCAGTTAGCCTTGAGCTAGCCTCAGGCCCATCTCCCGGCTATCTACCTCTCTGTCAACCGGACGGGACCTCCTAGTGTTGACACTGAGCCCCGCCGATCCAACACGACTGGTTTGCCGACGAAATAGTCTGATGTGGTTTCAACAGGCTTCCCGTTGCGACGACCACGAAGATCCATCTGCCAGCCCCGGCCCGCTAGCACACGCAAACTACAACTGTGCTCCCTGCTAGCTGTGCTGAAGCACCAATTTGAACTGCTCTCGGACTCACATATTGCTGTTCACTGGACCTTATGATCACTCAGCTGCACAGCTGATGCCTGCTGGACTGTTCCTTTACACGGTACCCTGTCCTGTTTATTCTGTTTAGCCTTAGCCCAAACGTTATCGCTATTTCCAGTTGTTGTCTTAGCTCTCTCTAATAACACCTGTGACTGCTTTATGCCTCTCTCCCATGTCAATTATGCCTTGCCTATTGCTGTTTGGGTTAGTTCTTATTATACAATTTCACTGTAGAACCCCTAGTCCCTCTCAAACTGCCTCAAATAGTTCCTTTGTTCCACCCCCCATACACGCCGAGACCGGCTCAATCGGTGCCTCCAGTGACGCTATCTCTTTCATTGTTACCCAACGCTTAGGGTTACCTGAACTGTACTCATATCCTTCCATATCCTTTTCTGTACATAATGCCCTGAATCTTTTCTACAACGCCCGGAGAACTGCCCCCTTTATTCTATGTACCCAACGCACTAGAAGACCAGTTCTTAAAGCCTTTAGTCGTATCCTTATTCTAGTCCTCCTCTGTTCCTCTGGTGATGTAGAGGCTAACCCAGGCCCTGCAGCCCCCAGTATCACTCCTACTCCCCAGGAGCTATCATTTGTTGACTTCTGTAACCGTAAAAGTCTTGGTTTTCTGCACGTAAATATCAGAAGCCTCCTTCCTAAGTTTGAGTTATTCACTGCGTTAGCACACTCCGCCAACCCTGATGTTCTAGCAGTGTCTGAATCCTGGCTTAGGAAGGCCACCAAAAATTCTGAAATTTCCATCCCCAACTATAACATTTTCAGTCTAGATAGAACTGCCAAAGGGGGTGGAGTTGCAATCTACTGTAGAGATAGCCTGCAGAGCTCTATCATACTATCCAGGTCTGTGCCCAAACAGTTTGAGCTTCTACTTCTAAAAATCCACCTTTCCAGAAATAAATCTCTTACTGTTGCCGCTTGCTACAGACCCCCCTCAGCCCCCAGCTGTGCCCTGGACACCATATGTGAATTGATTGCCCCCCCATCTATCCTCAGAGTTCGTACTGCTTGGTGACCTAAATTGGGATATGCTTAACACCCCGGCCATCCTACAATCTAAACTAGATGCCCTCAATCTCACACAAATTATCAACGAACCTACCAGGTAAAACCCTAAATCCGTAAACATGGGTACCCTCATAGATATCATCCTGACTAACTTACCCTCTAAATACACCTCCGCTGTCTTCAACCAGGATCTCAGCGATCACTGCCTTATTGCCTGCGTCCGTAACGGGTCCGCGGTCAAACGACCACCCCTCATCACTGTCAAACGCTCCCAAAAACACTTCAGCGAGCAGGCCTTCCTAATTGACCTGGCCCAGGTATCCTGGATGGATATAGATCTCATTCCGTCAGTAGAGGATGCCTGGTTGTTCTTTAAAAGTAATTTCCTCTCAATCTTAAATAAACATGCCCCATTCAAAAAATACAGAACTAAGAACAGATATAGCCCCTGGTTCTCCTCAGACTTGACTGCCCTTGACCAGCACAAAAACATCCTGTGGCGTACTGCATTAGCATCAAATAGCCCCCGCGATATGCAACTTTTCAGGGAAGTTAGGAACCAATATACACAAGCAGTTAGGAAAGCAAAGGCTAACTTTTTCAAACAGAAATTTGCATCCTGTAGCACTAACTCCAAAAAGTTTTGGGACACTGTAAAGTCCATGGAAAATAAGAGCACTTCCTCCCAGCTGCCCACTGCACTGAGGCTAGGAATCACTATCACCACCGATAAATCTACAATAATCGAGAATTTCAACAAGCATTTTGCTACAGCTGGCCATGCTTTCCACCTGGCTACCACTACCCCGGCCACCAGCTCTGCACCCTCCGCTGCAACTTGCCCATGCCCCCCCCGCTTCTCCTTCACACAAATCCAGACAGCTGATGTTCTGAAAGAGCTGCAAAATCTGGACCCCTACAAATCATCTGGGCTAGACAATCTGGACCCTTTCTTTCTAAAACTAGCCACCGAAATTGTCGCAACCCCTATTACTAGCCTGTTCAACCTCTCTTTCGTAACGTCTGAGATCCCCAGAGATTGGAAAGCTGCCGCGGTCATCCCCCTCTTCAAAGGGGGTGACACTCTAGATCCAAACTGTTACAGACCCATATCCATCCTGCCCTGCCTTTCAAAAGTTTTTGAAAGCCAAGTCAACAAACAGATCACCGACCATTTCGAATCCCACCGTACCTTCTCCGCTATGCAATCCGGTTTCCGAGCTGGTCATGGGTGCACTTCAGCCACGCTCAAGGTCCTAAACGATATTATAACCGCGATCGATAATAGACAGTACTGTGTAGCCGTTTTCATTGACCTGGCCAAGGCTTTCGACTCTGTCAACCACCGCATTCTTATTGGCAGACTAAATAGCCTTGGTTTCTCAAATGACTGCCTCGCCTGGTTCACCAACTACTTCTCAGATAGAGTTCAATGTGTCAAATCGGAGGGCCTGTTGTCTGGACCTATGGCAGTCTCTATGGGGGTGCCACAGGGTTCAATTCTTGGGCCGACTCTTTTCTCTGTGTATATCAATGACGTCGCTCTTGCTGCTGGTGACTCTCAGATCCACCTCTACGCAGACGACACCATTTTGTATACATCTGGCCCTTCATTGGACACTGTGTTAACAAACCTCCAAACGAGCTTCAATGCAATACAACACTCCTTCAGTAGCCTCCAACTGCTCTTAAACACTAGTAAAACTAAATGCATGCTCTTCAACCGAACGCTGCTTGCACCCGCCCACCCGACTAGAATCACTACTCTCGACGGGTCTGACCTAGAGTATGTGGACAACTACAAATATCTAGGTGTCTGGTTAGACTGTAAACTCTCCTTCCAGACTCACATTAAGAATCTCCAATCCAAAGTTAAATCTAGAATCGGTTTCCTATTTCGCAACAAAACCTCCTTCACTCATGCTGCCAAACATGCCCTCGTAAAACTGACTATCCTACCGATCCTTGACTTCGGCGATGTCATTTACAAAATAGCCTCCAACACTCTACTCAGCAAATTGGATGTAGTCTATCACAGTGCCATCCGTTTTGTCTCCAAAGCCCCATATAATACCCACCACTGTGACCTGTACGCTCTTGTTGGCTGGGCCTCACTACATATTCGTCGCCAAACCCACTGGCTCCAGGCCATCTATAAATCACTGCTAGGCAAATCCCCGCCTTATCTTAGCTCATTGGTCACCATAGCAACACCCACCCGTAGTCTGCGCTCCAGCAGGTATATCTCACTGGTCATCCCCAAAGCCAACACCTCCTTTGGCCGCAATTCCTTCCAGTTCTCTGCTGCCAATGACTGGAACGAAATGCAAAAATCTCTGAAGCTGGAGACACTTATCTCCCTCACTAACTTTAAGCATCAGTTGTCAGAGCACCTTACCGATCACTGCACCTGTACACAGCCCATCTGATATTAGCCCGCCCAACTACCTCATCCCTATATTGTTATTTATTTTGCTCATTTGTACCCCAGTATCTCTATTTGCACATCATCTCTTGCACATCTATCATTCCAGTGTTAATACTAATTGTAATTATTTTGCACTATAGCCTATTTATTGCCTTACCTCCATAACTTGCTACATTTGCACACACTGTATATATATGTATTTCTGTTGTATTTTTGATTTTGTTTTGTTTTACCCCATATGTAACTCTGTGTTGTTGTTTTTATCGCACTGCTTTGCTTTATCTTGGCCAGGTCGCAGTTGTAAATGAGAACTTGTTCTCAACTGGTTTACCTGGTTAAATAAAGGTGAAAAAAATAAATAAATAAAATTATAATAATAAAAAAAAAACACTCTCTCGGTCTCTTTCACCTCTCTTTCACTCATACACATCTCTCTCACCCTATCCCTCCCTCTTCTGCTCTCTTTCTCCTGTATCTCGCTTTGTCTTTGACCTCTTTCTTTCTTTCTTTCTTTCCCTCACCAACCCCTCCTTGCTCTGTGTGTATTCAGAAGCAACACTTCCGAAAACTTCTAATCAAGACACATGGATTTGTAATCAGCGTCAGGAGAGAGAGAGCAGAGTAGAGAGAGAGAGCACTAGGTAGGTAATTATAATTAAATGTTAGCAACCTGTGGCGTTACGGGGGGGGGGGGGGGGAATAGAGCAATTATCTTCCCCTCCACCCTGGAAAGACGAGAGAGAATTCTGCTTGTATTATGCTATACCACAATAAACATAGAGTTCAAATGCAGAGACTCGGAGTTCGAGATCAGTGAGTGCCTTTGATATGACAGGTTGGCACGAAATCTGTAGCCTATCTCCGCCGCGTAAACTAGGGGGCCTTCTAGCAGTAGTAAGGACAACGATTCAGCAGGTGGCAGACAGGTAGAGGTGCAAATTAGTTTTGGATGTATTTACACAGCGCTGGTGTTTGAAAGATGACGGTAATATTTACAAATACAGTGCCATCGGAAGGTATTCAGACCCCTTGACTTTTTCCACATTTTGTTACGTAACAGCCTTATTCTAAAATGTATTGAATTGTTTTTTCTCCTCATCAATCTACACACAATACCCCATAATGACAAAGCAAAAACAGGTTTAGACATAAAAAACTGAAATATCACATTTAAGTAAGTATTCAGAGCCTTTACTCAGTACTTTGTTGAAGCACCTTTGGCAGTGATTACAGCATCGAGTCTTCTTGGGTATGACGCTACATGCTTGGCACACCTGTATTTGGAGGGTTTCTCCCATTCTTCGCTGCAGATCCTCTCAAGCTCTGTCAGGTTGGATGGGGAGTGTTGCTGCACAGCTATTTTCAGGTCTCTCCAGAGATGTTCGGTCGGGTTCAAGTCCAGGCTCTGGCTGGGCCATTCAAGGACATTCAGAGACTTGTCCCGAAGCCACTCCTGCATTGTCTTGGCTGTGTGCTTAGGGTCGTTGTCCTGTTGGAAGGTGAACCTTCGCCCCAGTCTGATGTCCTGAGCGCTCTGGTTTTCATCAAGCATCTCTCTGTACTATGCCTTGATCCTGACTAGTCTCCCAGTCCCTGCTGCTGAAAAACATCCTCACAGCATAATGCTGCCACTCCCATGCTTCACCGTAGGGATGGTGCCAGGTTTACTCCAGACGTGACTCTTGGCATTCAGGCCAAAGAGTTCAATCTTGGTTTCATCAGACCTGAGAATCTTGTTTCTCATGTTCTGAGAGTCTTTAGGTGCCTGTTGGCAAACTCCAAGCGGGTTGTCATGTGCCTTTTACTGAGGAGTAGCTTCCGTCTGGCCACTCTAGATAAAGGCCTGATTGGTGGAGTGCTGCAGAGATGGTTGTCCTTCTGGAAGGTTCTCCCATCTCCACAGAGGAACTCTAGAGCTCTTCTTCCCTGATTGCTCAGTTTGGCCGGGCGGCCAGCTCTAGGAAGAGGCTTGGTGATTCCAAACTTCTTCCATTTAAGAATGATGGAGTCCACTGTGTTCTTGGGCACCTTCAATGCTGCAGAAATGTTTTGGTACCCTTTCCCAGACCTCAACACAATCCTGTCTCGGAGCTCTACGGACAATTCCTTCGACCTCATGGCTTGGTTTTTGCTCTGACATGCACTGTCAACTGTGGGACCTTAATTAGACAGGTGTGTGCCTTTCCAAATCATGTCCAATCAATTGAATTTACCACAGGTGGACTCCAATCAAGTTGTAGAAACAGCTCAAGGATGATCAATGGAAACATGATGTACCTGAGCTCAATTTCGAGTCTCATAGCAAAGGGTCTGAATACTTATGTAAATAAGGTATTTCTGTTTTTGTATTCTTTTTACACAAATTTAAAATAAAAACCAGTTTTTTCACTTTGTCATTATGGGGTATTGTGTGTAGATTGCTGAGAAAAAAAGTATATTTAATCCATTTTAGAATAAGGCTGTAACAAAATGTGGAAAAAGTGTAAAGGGTCAGATTCAGACCCCTTGACTTTTTCCGCATTTTTTTACGTTAAAGCCTTATTATAGCTCAATAAAAAAAACTAAAATAAAAATAAGAATACCTTATTTACATAAGTATTCAGACCATTTGCTATGAGACTTGAAATTGAGCTCAGGTGCATCCTGTTTCCATTGATCATCCTTGAGCTCATAGGTCAGACACTACTGCAGAGCACCCCCCATAGGAACAGCAAAGGAGCAGGAAGGAGACAGTTCGTCCTCACCAGGGCCCAACTGGTAAATTTGACCCCGCCGTTATAAATCAAAATCAAATATTGCAGGCGGAGGCATATCACGTTATTCACTACTATGGAAATCCAAATATATTTCAACTAATAGATATGGGAGTCTCTCTCTCTCTCTCTCTCTCTCTCACACACAACAGCAGTCTATATTAAAGCCATATAACTTTTCTCTAGTCTCCCACAACCTCATGTCCTGTATTAAATTAATATTACCTTTCCAGAGGAAAGAGATTCATGTTCAGATAAAGACATTCTGTCATGTATTTTGTGGCTTATTGAATATTCAAGAGGCCATAAAAATGAAAGACACTATGACAAATCTGAAAGTCATTATGGTGGCTCAGGAAAATGTTATTGTCACGATCGTCCAGAACAGATGAGGACCAAGGCGCAGCGTTGTAGGCAAACATACTCTTTAATTAGAGACACGATCAAAAACAACAAACGATACGTGACAGTTCACGGTCTAACATAAACAGACTTGAAACAAGATCCCACTAACACAAATGGGAAACAGACAGTTTAAATATGGCTCCCAATCAGAGACAACCAACGACAGCTGACACTCGTTGCCTCTGATTGGGAGCCACTCCGGCCAACACAGAAATACACATACCAGATAAACAAATGAAATGCACACCCTGGCTCAACATACAAGTGTCCCCAGAGCCAGGGCGTGACAGTTATTGCTAATATTATGGAAATGCGATGCAAATCGCTCCGGCAGAATTTACTTAACTCAAGAGCTGTTTTCAATTTAACAAAAACCTGAAAAGAGTGGGGGCGGTTTGTTAAGTGAGGAATAATTTAGTAAAAATAGCTAAAGTATCCACATTTATTCTTTAAATACCTTCAATACACTGTTAGAGTAGTAGATTATTGAGTTGCCCCGAGATTACTCAGACCAGCTTCCAGTCCAGCGTGTGTACTTATCCAAGGCTTACTGTGTTAACCCATATATCCCTTTATTTCAAACCTATATTGACCGGGGAGAACTAGGCTCCTTGTGATATCATAGGATGAGAACCGCCATCTTCACCACTGAGGTGCAGAGCAGATGTAGAGAAAATCATGACATCACAGCTGTTTTCTCCCTCTCTTCCCCTTTACTCATTCAGCTGTATGTTGGGGCCTTCACTGCCTTGCTGCTCAGTTTGAATCAGTCATGAGATAGCATACACACACACACCTATTCAAACATGCTGAAATAATAGGACACACTACAGTTTGCATGGCACACTATAGATGTCAACACACTTCTCAGTCTGCTGACAGCCATTGTCTTAAAATAAACTGTGAGTCACTGCTGAGTCGCTCAACCCCCCCCCACACACGCCCATTGGAGTGCAGATTGAACTGTGTAATTAGAGGTAATTAACATTCATTAAGGTAAATAAAGGTCCCCCCGTCACGATCAGGTGCAGGCATATGTCTGACGACAGATAGGGTGAGAGGCACTAGAGCGTCTCTCTCTCTCTCTCCCAGTCTATCTATCAGTGATTATTAGTATTAAAGCAAAGTAACCATTCAATAACTGTACATGTACCTAAATAGCTTTGTGCTGTATCATCTAATGCATGCATACAGCATATTCTATTCAGAATTATGATAATTACCTATCCATCAACCATCCATTATGACAAAAAATATATATTGTAAAGTGGTTTTCCCACTGGCTATAAGGTGAATGCACCAATTTGTAAGTCGCTCTGGATAAGAGCTTCTGCTAAATTACGTAAATGTAAAATGTAAATGTAATGAATCAGAAGTGTGTGTGTCAGTGCTGTGTGTAAGTTGACTATGCAAACAATTTGGAATTTCCAACACATTAATGTTTCTTATAGAAACCGATGCAGTCAGTCTTTCCTCAACTCTTAGCCAAGAAAAGCAAAACGTGCCGCTCTTTTCTGGGCCAGCTGCAGCTTAACTAGGTACTTCTTTGCAGCACTTGACCATATGACTGGACAATAATCAAGATAAAACTAGAGCCTGCAGGACTTGCTTTGTGGAGTGTGGTGTCAAAAATGCAGAGCATCTCTTTATCACGAACATACCTCTCCCAATCTATACAACCATTGAATCAATATGTTTTGACCATGACAGTTTACAATGTTTTGACCATGACAGTTTACAATCTAATGTAACACCAAGTAATTTAGTCTCCTCAACTTGCTCAACAGCCACACCATTCATTACCAGATTCAGCTGAGGTCTAGAACCTAGGGAATGATGTGTACCAAATACAATGTTCATAGTTTTAGAGATGTTCAGCACCAGTTTATTACTGGCTACTAGGGCTGTCCCCGACTAAAAAAAAATCTTTGTCGACCGAGAGTCGTCCTGTTCTGTGTTTGAAAATGTTTGAATCCATTTTTCCATATATAGACAGACACACCCTACGTGTTTGAATAAAATCAACTATATATGCACTGAGCTTGACTGATGCTTCAAGCAGACTGTTTGATTAAATAATTAAGACACACAAATGACTCAAGAAAGAGCCCGATGGTCACACTGTGTAAAAATAAATGACAGCGAGTGCCTGTGTGACTGGCACTCGCTCTCCTCCCTACTGCAGCCAAAAGACACCACAGCACAGCAAGTGTTTATTGTGCTGTCCATGCTGAAGCTGCAACATAATTTCAGCAATTTAGTTTCTTACTTGTTTCTGACTGAAAAGTTCTGTTACGGAAATCCCTAATTTGTTTAGGAAAAACATTCCCTATTCCCTCAGCCCTTGCTCTCTTTACGTGAAACATGTAAGCATCGCATGCATGTGACCAATAGGGCCTGACCTATAGCCTATCATAATCACATCAATACATTGGTTATAACAAACTCCGAACACAGTAATGTCGACAGCAAAATGGATGCGGAGGACTTGAAAAAGAAACTCGAAACGGGTGAATGTTTCAGATCTTTGGAAGACATTTGACTTAGTTGTGGAAACTACTGGAGATCAACAAAAAGGGGGATATAGGAGCAAGCATTGCGTGAGTATTATGTGTGCCAAACAGTTGCTGTTAGATTACAATATTATTTTTTCTGACCATTTGGAACAGTGTAAACAACACTAAATCGAGAGCATCCTGACTGGTTGCATCACTGCCTGGTATGGCAACTGCTCGGCCTCCGACCACAAGGCACTACAGAGGGTAGTGCGTATGGCCCAGTACATCACTGGGGCCAAGCTTCCTGCCATCCAGGACCTCTATACCAGGCGGTGTCAGAGGAAGGCCCTAAAAATTTTCAAAGACTCCAGCCACCCTAGTCATAGACGGTTCTCTCTGCTACCGTACGGCAAGCGGTACCGGAGCGCCAAGTCTAGGTCCAAGAGGCTTCTAAACAGCTTCTAACCCCAAGCCATAAGTCTCCTGAACATCTAATCAAATGGCTACCCAGACTATTTGCACTCAAGCACTTCACATACATTATCTAGATACATTATCTAGATACTGACTGTTAGCACTTGGTGGTCTATAGCAACACCCTAAAATAATAGTGATGAATTAAAAAGGTTATAGACATTATTGTCAGTAATGACTTGAGTATGAGGAGAGGGAAAAGAGGGAGTACTGACATCGTTTTGCACTTTGGAAAGGTATCCGAAACGGCCAATACAACACAGTATCTACAAGTTTACTGGAATGACTATCACCATGGTGACTGCTACCCAGGAGTTGGCAGGGGAGTGTGTGTGTTCAAGCTTATGTGCACCCTCTCCTCCCCCCACCTGGAAAATAAAATGCTATGTTGTAATAATTCATTATTATAGTATTATTATTGTATTACTAATAATAACACATATGTGAAAACCAAATAAATATATATAAACAGCTTACAGGCACGCATGTGTGTTCATACTTGCTCATGTGAGTGTGAATGCGTGTGTGCATGTGCGCGTGCATGCGTGTGTGTGAGGTTTGAAATGAGGCCATGCGGTGAAGAGTGTGGAGCACCCAAAGGGGGTTGCCAGATTGGCATTTGTTTATAATTTCAATTCCAGCTCATCACAGCTCTCTTCAACTGGAAAATCCTATTATAAAGTCATATACATTTGAAGAGATGCCAAGAAATTGCTTTCAGACAGCTGATCCGAGCTTGAAGCAACAGGATAGATTATTTGAAAGTGCATGAAAGGGCATGCAAAGTTTTTGAAATGAGACTAAAGAAATGCATAATATATGTTGTGAGTGTGCATGTGTGTGTGTATGTGTGCCAGGCGCGTAACTTGCTGGGGGGACGGGGGGGGGTCATGACCATCCCAATATTAGAAACAGGTATTTTTTCACCGTAGCTAATGGCTTTCTGTGGCTTTACACTAGACTACTACTCAATTCCTTATTTTATGATTGGATCCCCCCGCTGCCAATTATGCTTGGTTTAGCCCGGTCCTCAGAGGACGTGGTTTGTGAAAAAAGTTGTGCATGGCTTGTAAGGAGAACGGAGCAAAAGCTACTCTCTTTCTCTCTCTCTCCTCTCTCTTCTTAACAAAACCATTACTTCTGTCAGCTAACCTGTTTCTAATATTGGGAGAGTCATGACCCAGTGTTGTGTTTGAGACCACCTAAAGTGAGACCGATTCAAGACCAAGACCGGGCGGTAAGGACGTCCGGTAGACAAGATGGTGTATTGAATACACAGCGGTGTGAATCACCTCAAGATAAAAACATAATATTCAATATCAATAAGTTAGACTAAATATTAGCACTTCATATATTCACGGGTAATAACATTCAATCTGGATAATAACACAAAACAAATCATAAGGCGAGAGAAATGTATCAACAAATATTACAACAACAAGCAGCACTCAAACATGACGGAGGATAAACGAGGAGAATCAATCTCCAAGAGAAAACGCGACTCCTCGACTGATACAGGTGATTTATGCTTTTCACCACTGGGACTGGTAAGTGTGGAAAGCGATCTGTTGAAGTCGATAAATGACAAACTGGGCATTCTAGAGTTGGTCAGTAATGATGTAAAAGAGTTGAAGGCGAGTCTTGAAATGAGTGACGAAAAAGCTGCGATAATGGAGAACGATACAAAAAAACTAAGAGGGACAGTCACTAAGATAGAAACGGATGTTAACGAACTTAAAAAGGAGAAAAACTTTCTGAGAGAAGCCTTACTAGACATACAAACTAGATCGATGACAGAAAATCTAGTACTTACGGGTATCCAAGAAAAAGAAGGCGAGGTTACCGAAAAAATAGTGAAGGACTTCTTTTTTTACAGCGATTCAAATCCCTCTCGAGGCTGTCGATAAAATCCAACTCAAATGTGTACACCGTTTCGGACAAAGAGGACAGAGATATGAGCGTCCAATCGTTGCCAAATTTGCTTTCTTTAAGGATAAAGTAATGGTTAAAAGCCTAGGTAAAATACTTGCTGGCACGAAAATAGGCATGAATGTTGAGTGGAAAAAGGGGTGAAATATACTTCTCCCATTGGCAAAGAAACTCAAAAGGGGTGATGATATTAATTAACAGTAATTTCGATCAGAATGTGCAAATTGTCCAAACAGATCCGCAAGGTAGATGGATTATTTTAAATATGTTATTAGACCATAAACAGATATGGCTCATTAACCTTTACAGACCAAATAATGATGATCCACACTTCTTTGACAATATATATAATACATTATCAACCCTGCAAGCAATACAAGACTCTATTATTATGGTGGGAGATTATAATACTGTTTTAAATAGCTCAATGCACTGTAAAGGAAATCACACTACAAACTATCACCCTCATGCTCTTAAGGAAATCGTGAATGTCATGGATTCATTAGAACTAGTAGATACAGTGAGGGAAAAAAGTATTTGATCCCTTGCTGATTTTGTATGTTTGCTCACTGACAAAGACATGATCAGTCTATAATTTTAATGGTAGGTTTAATTGAACAGTGAGAGACAGAATAACAACAAAAAAATCCAGAAAAACGCATGTCAAAAATGTTATAAATTGATTTGCATTTTAATGAGGGAAATAAGTATTTGACCCCCTCTCAATCAGAAAGATTTCTGGCTCCCAGGTGTCTTTTATACAGGTAACGAGCTGAGATTAGGAGCACACTCTTAAAGGGAGTACTCCTAATCTCAGCTTGTTACCTGTATAAAAGACACCTGTCCACAGAAGCAATCAATCAATCAGATTCCAAACTCTCCACCATGGCCAAGACCAAAGAGCTCTCCAAGGATGTCAGGGACAAGATTGTAGACCTACACAAGGCTGGAATGGGCTACAAGACCATCGCCAAGCAGCTTGGTGAGAAGGTGACAACAGTTGGTGCGATTATTCGCAAATGGAAGAAACACAAAAGAACTGTCAATCTCCCTCAGCCTGGGGCTCCATGCAAGATCTCACCTCGTGGAGTTGCAATGATCATGAGAACGGTGAGGAATCAGTCAATGATCTCAAGGCAGCTGGGACCATAGTCACCAAGAAAACAATTGGTAACACACTACGCCGTGAAGGACTGAAATCCTGCAGCGCCCGCAAGGTCCCCCTGCTCAAGAAAGCACATATACAGGCCCGTCTGAAGTTTGCCAATGAACATCTGAATGATTCAGAGAAGAACTGGGTGAACGTGTTGTCGTCAGATGAGACCAAAATCGAGCTCTTTGGCATCAACTCAACTCGCCGTGTTTGGAGGAGGAGAAATGCTGCCTGTGACCCCAAGAACACCATCCCCACCGTTAAACATGGAGGTGGAAACATTATGCTTTGGGGGTGTTTTTCTGCTAAGGGGACAGGACAACTTCACTGCATCAAAGGGACGATGGACGGGGCCATGTACCGTCAAATCTTGGGTGAGAACCTCCTTCCCTCAGCCAGGTCATTGAAAATGGGTCGTGGATGGGTATTCCAGCATGACAATGACCCAAAACACACAGCCAAGGCAACAAAGGAGTGGCTCAATAAGAAGCACATTAAGGTCCTGGAGTGGCCTAGCCAGTCTCCAGACCTTAATCCCATAGAAAATCTGTGGAAGGAGCTGAAGGTTCAAGTTGCCAAACGTCAGCCTCGAAACCTTAATGACTTGGAGAAGATCTGCAAAGAGGAGTGGGACAAAATCCCTCCTGAGATGTGTGCAAACCTGGTGGCCAACTACAAGAAACATCTGACCTCTGTGATTGCCAACAAGGGTTTTGCCACCAAGTACTAAGTCATGTTTTGCAGAGGGGTCAAATACTTATTTCCCTCATTAAAATGCAAATCAATTTATAACATTTTTGACATGCGTTTTTCTGGATTTTTTTGTTGTTATTCTGTCTCTCACTGTTCAAATAAACCTACCATTAAAATGATAGACTGATCATGTCTTTGTCAGTGGGCAAATGTACAAAATCAGCAGGGGATCAAATACTTTTTTACCTTCACTGTACATATATATTTGCGAGAGAAAAAAACATTTGGGGGATTGGAAGTGATGCAGACAATTACATTGATGGAAGTTACAATCTATCTGCAATATTAAAGCTGATCTACCCCCGAAAAAAAAAGATTTTAAAAAGATTTTAAAAAGACCAAGTCCGAGTTAAGTCGAGTCCGAGTTAAGACCAAGACCGGAGGAGGGGAGAGACCGAGTCAAGACCGAGACCGGGAGGGGGACGACAAGGGGTCCAAGACCGAGTCAAGACCGAGACCAGAAAAATGCGAGTCCAATTTAAGAACATGATTGTAATTTTGTCAAATCACCACCATAATAAGAGTTAACAAATGTCCAGTATTTCTGTGTTCATATTTCAGAACAACATAGGGATTCTTTAGACATTCAGAATAGTGAAAAAATGCATGCTGAGGGAAAATAGATCCACTCTACAAATTATTACTAACCCAAACACAGCGGGGAACAATGGGCCTTCTACGCCTTCAGAGAAGGGCTAAGGATTTATAAAATAAGTATTATAATGTTAATATAATAATTATTATATTATTATTTTCAATGATGTTCTGATTTAATCGCTTCAGTTTTTGTTGGAAAGGAAAGGGTTAACACTGAATATAAAAAATATATATAATCAGGATTTTTCTTTGCTGTCTCTGGGGAGATACATCTAGCTAGCTAAGTCAGCCATTGGCTAGGCCATCAGAAGCTAGATAAACACATCTGCCGTTCAACTGTTTTAGGGCAACATTTTGGAGTGACAGTGGAATAAACCAATCACATTTTGACTTAATGGGTGGGACCGTTTTTACAAAAACGTATGGAAACTTCTGCCTTCTTGAAGGCCAACAGGTCACTGCGCAATAGCGATCAGTAGTTTTCCCACGGTCTAGCTAGCTAGCTTTTGTTGTGGCTAGTTTGCAGCGGCTGCAGCAGGTGTTATCAAAGAGGATGTCGTTGCTAATTTGTTAGCTTCTCCCTTTTCAATAATAACTTTCAACAAGAAGTTAAGTTTCAAATGATCATCATCTGGTAAGTGGAACTGTGTTTTTTATTGCAACGCGCTTGCTGTTAGCCATCGATTTGAAAATAACTTATGTGTGTGAAACATTGTTGTATTTAAAGTGGAACAGCATTTAAGCAACATGAAATCTTAATAAAAATCTGTTCATATACACCCCCAGGAAGAATTACACTTTTTAAAACATTTTTTTGACAAGTGAGCACTTAGATTTGGTCATTTTCACATTTTCATAAATTCTTAGAATGTTTGGGAATTAAGTATACTAAGGCATTTGTGAAAATTCTATAGCAGCCATGCGTTTGGACAATTAATAGACACTGCAGTAAATAAAACCAAATAAAAACATCTGTCTTGTCCAGGACTGGAGTTTACACAGAAAGGTGTGCTATATCCAATCAGAGCTACAGTAGGCATTTATACAAACAAGCCATTTGCCACTTGGGCCTGCCATCATTCACTTAGAACTGGACTGTGTGTTTACAGGCAGTTGCACACAGCGCGACTTTAGATCATTAGAACGCATTCGCCAAAAGTCACAAAATACACCTGAATGGGTTTCTGCAAATATGTAAACACCACGGGAGTCCTCTTACATTTGGGAATTTTACAGTCCTACTGATCAAACAACCATGAAAAGGTAGGCTCTCTCTTCTTCAGTTATGCACATCAACAACAACAAAATCAACAACTAATGCTAGCTAGACCAAGATGAGCTCAAATCAAATGAAGGAACATTAGATAAACCCTCAAACTTTTTCAGCTAGTTGTCTGTCAAAATTTCACTGATAAACGATGGGGAATTGTAACCTCCTTGTCTTCTGCAGCTTGCCTGCCAATGCATGCTTGTTCCAACAAAGCACCCAAGCTAACTGGCTAGAGTTGGCTAGCTTGCTAGCTAGCTACTCCCAGACACAAATGAGAGAACACCTCACTCTGATCATTTTACTCGCCGTAGCAGAGCTGGTTAGGCTGTTTACATGTTATCTAGAGAGTTCTTGACTAACGATTACTTTACACATGACCTTCTCTACATGTATCTATCCATCTCCTCCAGTTACTATTTTCAGACTACTAGCATCTGGGTGAACCTAATGATCTTCTCATGAATTTCAAAGGTTCCATCTGTCCATCTCTGTCTTCTACCTTTCTTTTCATACGGTCTTTCTTTCTTTACATTTTTATCTCTATCTTCCTGTCGCTCACTCTTCTTCTGTATAGTCTCTCCATCCCATTCCCTTAATCTTCTGTCCTAGACCAATCTCCTCTCATTTTGTTCCTCCACACTCCATGTTCTGTCTCAAGCTCTGTAGTTCTGCTTTGTTTAAAAATCCATTCAAATCAGAAGCCCATCTTATGCAAAGGAGATGGATGTCTTTCTGTTCACAATCACTTTGGATGTTCTTTCCTCAGTCTCTGCCCCATGATTCCTCCATGTATTGTTTTTCTTTGATTTAGAATATTTGCTTTTCTTCTTTTTGTTCATTTCCTGGGTCGGTCAGGTCAAGACAAATTCCCTCTCAAGGGCAAAAGTTGTTAAATTCTGTCTTTCATTTGAGTTTTATGTTATGTTTGGATGCTCTTAGCCTACACAGTGCAGAGCCGATACCGTGCCAGGTCACATTTGACCACTTCCTCTTTAGTTTTTCCTGAATAGCTAGCTAGAGTCAAACATCTCTTGTAGTGCCCATCTGTCTAGTGATTGAGAAGGTGGGCTTTGAATGTTAGCAGGACAGGAACGCTGTCCGGATGTAGCATCATCATCAGCTCTAGACTCCTTGACAGATTCAGATTTATCCTCCCTCCTCTTTCTCTACCTCCCTCAGTCCTTGTCCGTAGCTATTACTGTTTTGTGTCCTACCACTGATGCATAATGTCCCAAGTTCCTCTTTTAATCATTCACCCTAACATCCACTGAAGGCAGTTCTTCACAAAGTACACAGTCCGATACTCCCTCTGAGATCTGAGGGAGGGAACATGCTTTTCTTGCTGGACAGTGTGGAGCTGAAAATACACCAGTCCAATGCATTGTATTGGTGGAAATAGCCCAGTACCCATTGATAATACATATGCAGTACAGACTGTCCATTCACAATTGTGTCATGATTTATTGTTTTAATATTGCTTACACAGCACTGTATCAAAGCTCCTATACTGTAGCCAGAGCAAGATAAGTTACTTCTTACCTCAGCACCGGCAGAGATTGTAAGGAAACGGGACCAAACCTCCCGAGTGGCGCAGTGGTCTAAGGCACTGCATCGCAGTGCTAGCTGTGCCACTAGAGATCCTGGTTCGAATCCAGGCTCTGTCCTAGCCGGCCGCGACCAGGAGACCCATGGGGCGGCGCACAATTGGCCCAATGTCGTCCAGGGTAGGGGAGGGAATGGCTGGCAGGGGTGTAGCTCAGTTGGTAGAGCATGGCATTTGCAACGCCAGGGTTGTGGGTTCGATTCCCACGGGGGCCAGTATGAAAAATATAAAAATAATGTATGCACTCACTAACTGTAAGTTGCTCTGGATAAGAGCGTCTGCTAAATGACTAAAATGTACTTTTTTTGGAGTAGATAGCCATAGCGAATTTGCGAACGCAAGCAATATGCTAACTGGATAAGAGTCGTTCAATTTCTTGCTAGATAACCAAATGACACCTGCATCTCTAGCTGTGTATAGCCACTGAAAAACGATATGAGGGGAAAAAGTCAGTCACTCACCCACTCCTCCAATGGCATGACATGACATCCTCCTAGCAGCTAGCTATCTAGCTAATGTTAGACTCTGTGTTTTTAGCTTGCTACATAAATAGATACACTAGCCTATTAGCCACGTTATGACTGACGTGATCACTGCCCTTGCTAGTTTTATTGTATTGACATTCCCAGCCGTAGTTACATTTGTCAGTTTTTGTCCAGAATATTGAGTAATTGAAACTGAAACAGTGCATCCCGAATGGAGGCAGCAAACAATGTACCAGGCCAGCTGTGATTTACAACCTGATAGCAATATTTTTTGGACTACCAAGAAATGTATTGGTGAATTATATTAATCATGCATTGAACTGCATCCATCTATTCTGCCAACAATGCCTTCCTGTACGTCATGGAATGTCGAGTCAAAAACTGGGAATTTGATATTTTTACTGATATTATGATTGTCTGTTTGTTTCAAATCTGCAAAGTAGTTAAAATGCTGTCAGTTCCACTTTAAACTTTAGGTCACCAGTTACTTTGTGTGCTAAACATGAAATGTTTTTTGCAATGGGAAGTAATAGTTGTACATTTCGATTGGGAAATGCTTAATGGTTGCGTTTTTGTATTCTTATGATTGTGACTTACTGGCTTATTATGTCTGAGTTTATGGACTGCTTATCCTAGAACATCATGCTGTGTGTAACTGCTGTCTTTCCAGCAGCCCTATGCAGTGGTGTAGTGGTGCCTGGAGAAGTAGGTATACTCACATTTTGCCAAAAAGTTCCCAAAACGGCCCGCCCAGCGAAGGAAAGGCACCCTGTCTGAAAACTCCTATGTTTTCCTATGATTTTGTTATGAGTTTTCCTATAGATTTTTCAGATTTTCACTCTCAAAATCACACCTTTTTTTAATAGACAAAAGGCACAAATGTAATGGTCTAAGTCCACAACAATACTTAAACCACATCAATCTGATTGGGTGGCCCTGTCAGGGCCTGTGTCCACCCAGGCCCATCCATGTCTACGCCCCTGATGCAAACAGCGCATGATGACAATTGCGCATCACAAATAGCCTACTAACCAACACTTATGACAAAACTTTTTCAATACCAGGTTTGCATACCCATTCTTGTCTTAGTTAGCATTTACTGGTAGATATCATACATTGAAACGTCTTTCGTACCATACCGGCTACTGAAGTCATTCTTCCGTGAGCTGCTCCATGCCAAAACCAGTTGAGAGCTGCACACTCTTGCTGCCTGCAGATTATATTCCGCTGTAACTAGGCTATGTGTGCAGCGCGCATGTGAATATATTTCACGTGCTTTGCGATTGTGTAGGCTACTTTGTGCATTATGTCTCTATTGTACTACATAATTGATCAATCGTATACCTCCGCTACACTACTTTGATACGCATCAGTAGGGATTAAGAAGTGAGTATACGCAATGTGGATATATACGGTTTATACCTGCGTATACCCTCCACTACACCACTGGCCCTTTTGTGTTTTACAAAAAGTGCACTACATGAGTGCGCTGGTATTACGGTTGCTGTCCTTTCAGAATCACGAACCTGTCACACACTGAAGGCCTATAGGTTAGGGTTAGGGTTATATGTATTTAACCTTTAAAATTCACCAGAAACAACAATTTGAAGTAAAAAAAAATAATATTATCTCACAAATATCTTACAACCCCCCCCCCCCCCAACATTGTTGTCTGCAGACTCCTCTTAATGATGTTCCCTTCAAATGAAAGGACAAAGGCCACAGACCGACAATGATCTTCTCTTACTACTATAACTATTCAAACTAGGGCTGGCACAATTACCGTATAACCGTACATCCGTGTAACCACCGGTTATGGATGAAGATCGTCATGAAAAAAAAATTACTCATAACCGTAATTATTTTTTTATTTTTTTATGGGAGTGAACAGCTGACTGAAGTCTGGACGGCTGGGCATTTGTGCAGTCGAGTTTGTTTCTGTGGTAACATGGACTCTTAACAACTTGCTGAAACGTTGTTGCTGCTTGCTGAAACAAACAAGTCTTCGGTTGCCTCCCCCACAATGCAGCAGCAGCACAAACATAAATATAATTAATAGAACGGGCTTGGGACCTCTAACCCTGGCAATTTGACTGGTAAACTCATTGGTACACTCGCAATGGCTGCCTGATATTGTGATGCAATAATTTCCAAGGTAATGTAGAATGTTCATTCAAATTATTTTAACTGATGTGGATCATGCAATGGAAGAAATGTTTTGTAATATCAGTTGAGTTTAATCAACAAGTCACATCACATATTGATGGGTACACTTCCTGCTTTTACTTCCTGCTTTGCTCCTATGGGTACACTCGCAATGGCCACCAGTCCACCCATTATGCCACCGTTGACTTGAATGGGGACGCCCGATCAATTCATTCTATTTCTATGGCAGCACATGCCATCAGGAGCGAAAATGTGTCAAAAAAATATGTAAATTTTTACTTAAAAAATGCTATTCTAATGGTTATTACGGAGACCTCGGTCATTTGGCTGGCCAATTACCGTCATCCAAAATTCCATGACTGACTCAAACTAATTCAAACGGAGTTCACCCCTCTGTCTGGATGTCAATAAAGTCTCTTCATTCTGTAATAAAAAGATGCAGTGAAGTGAGTGTGTTGTGTAACTTGTGTTCCTTGAGGAAGTATGCAACTAACTGTATGATACGTACTTTGTGTTCCTATAGTACAGAACTATGCAACTGTATGATGCTGTACTTTGGATCAGGTTTGACAATCTCAGCACACAATCTAGGGTGAGACTGACTGATCATTCCAATAGCTACAGTAAGTGGACATTCTTTAAAAGGAAAATGCCACTCAAAAATCCACTCAATATTCTTTTTTTTTTTTTTGGCATTTTGCATCAGCATGATGATGTGGCAATTGACACTTTGCTTCTTGAAAGTTTAATATCTTGAAAACCTGACTGCTGACATGCAAAACATTTTGGGACTGTATCAACAGTGGACTAATGAAAAAAATACCAGAAGATAGTTTTTGAGTGGATTTTTCCTTTAACTATAGTCAAACAAACGAGACTGGGATTGTAACACAATGTATGTGAGGAAGAGAGAGGAGAGAAAGGCATAAACTAGCAGTATTCTAGTAATGAGCATCCGCGTTAGCATTATCGTGTGTGTGTGTGTCTGTGTGTGAGAAAACATCTCATTAGAGAGCATGAGCTCACACCTGCTGTTAACAGGAAAACCCACCATGAGGGAGTGGTGTTAAAAACCACACACACATAGACACACACACACACACCTCCACCCTCAATGCATGTTCCCAACAGCCTCGTTACTTCAGTGCTCAAAGACTTGTGTTATGCCTTTGAATTAGTGAGTGATTTCCCTCCTACAGTAAACCTCCAGGTGATTTTTTGACCTGCGATAGCAGCAGACTGTTCAGCAGTAAACCCAGTAACCTAGAGAAAGTGGGTTTGTAGGCTGTAATTTCATAACTGGCTATTATGCATGAGCTGAGAGGAGTGTGGTCACATACAGTGCCTTCAGAAAGTATTCATACCCCTTAACTTATTCCATATTTTGTTGTGTTATAGCCTGAATTCAAAAACTAGATTTTTTTTCTCACCCAACTACACACAATACCCTATAATGACAATTTTTTTTGCAGTATTACTTTAGTGCCTAGTTGAAAACAGGATGCATGTTTCGGAATATTTTATTCTGTACATACTTTTTTTCACTCTGTCAATTAGGTTAGTATTGTGGAGTAACTACAATGTTGTTGATCCATCCTCAGTTTTGTTCTATCACAGCCATTAAACGCTGTTTTAAACTCACCATTGGTGAAATCACTGAGCGTTTTCCTTCCTCTCCGGCAGCTGAGTTAGGAAGGACGCCTGTATTTTTGTAGTGACTAGGTGTATTGATACACCATCCAAAGTGTAATAAATAACTTCACCATGCTCAAAGGGATATTCAATGTCTGCTTTATTTTTACCCATCTACCAATAGGTGCCCTTCTTTGTGAGGCATTGGAAAACCTTCCTGGTCTTTGTGATGTAATCTGTGTTTGAAATTCACTGCTCAACTGAGGGACCTTACAGATAATTGTATGTGTGGGTTACAGAGATGAGGTAGTCATTCAGAAATCATGTTAAACACTATTATTGCACACAGAGTGAGTCCAAGCAACGTATTATGTGACTTGTTAAGCACATTTATACTCCTGAACTTATTTAGGCATGCATAACAAAGGGGTTGAATACTTACGGACTCAAGACATTTCAGCTTTTCATTTTTAATTAATTTGTAAACATTTCTAAAAACATAATTCCATTTTGACAGTATGGGGTATTGTGTGTAGGCCAGTGACAAAAAATCTCAATTTAATCAATTTTAAATGTAGGCTGTAACACAACAAAATGTGGAAATTGTTAAAGGGTGTGAATACTTTCTGAAGGCACTGTATATATGGGAGAAAGTGTGTTTATTGGTATTTTTTGTCTTCAGGTTATGACAATGAACAATGTGTCAATAATACTACACAGTTCATGGACATCCCACACTGTCTTGTGTGTCAAAGACTGATATGTCGACAATAAACGAACGTGCACAAGTAATTGTGTGTGTGGATGTAAATATTTCAGAATAAATGACAGGTGAATGACAGCCATGAGAAGTAGATCAAGGGTCAGGGTTAAAGTGATGATGTAAAATGGAGAACCAGAGTTATAATTGTGTGTGTGGGTCTAAAATCTATAATGATCAGGTGAGTGAATGCCATTAGAACTGGGTCAGGGTTAGCCTGCATATAGAATCTTTATAGAATATTTTTTATTTTGTTGCCAATTATGCCATTTAGCAGACATTTTTATCCAAAGCGACTTACAGTCATGCATGCATACATTTAACATACGGGTGGTCCCGGGAATTAAACCCACTATCCTGGTGCCATGCTCTACCAACTGAGCTACAAAGGACCATACTGTATATGGGTTTGAGATGTGAGTGTCGTGATGTTGTATAGCATGGAGGCTGGAGGTTAGAGTGAAACCGTATAATTGGAGTCAGAGGTTAGAGTTAATTGGTTTAAAATGGAGGAACAGAGTTACTCACACGAGAGGTTTCTCCATGCGGCTGCCCAGCGATCCCACCACCTCTCCCAACGTACAGAACGCCTGGCCAAGGAAGTCCTACAGAAACAGAGACAGAGATACGAGTTCTATATATTTGGACACATTCTGGTGAAGTGGAAGATATAGGAGACACACACACGCATGCATGGGTGCACACATCCACACAAACCACACAGCGGACTCCCATCCAATAGTGTGCATAGAATACTCTTTATGAAACATGACATTGACATTAATACATTGAATCACGTTTGGGGGGGGCGAGGGACCCTTGTGATTCTATTATCCAGTGTCTGGAAAAAGACCAACACTTTATAATGGAATCTCACTGTGGTCTCCTCTGACCACACTGTCTAGTATAAGCAGTGTGTGCTGTATAATCCCTAAAGGTTTTATAGCCCACTTATTTCCAGCGTGCCCCAGCAGCCAGACCTGGGTTGAAATACTATTTGAAATACTTGAAGCGTTTGCTCTAGCCTGCCTTGGTTATCAAATGGTCAGTTTATCAGTTTTAGGATTATTCTATTGGTTCCATTGCGGCAAGCAAACTCAATCAAAACCTAGATAAAGTATTTGAAAAGACTTCAAATAGTATTCGAACCCAGGTCTGATTTCCACTCCAGCTCCACTAGCACACCTGCCCTGCCTGCCTGCCTGCCTGCCTGCCTGCCTGCCTGCCTGCCTGCCTGCCTGCCTGCCTGCCTGCCTGTCTGTCTGTCTGTCTGTCTGTCTGTCTGTCTGTCTGTCTGTCTGTCTGTCTGTCTGTCTGTCTGTCTGTCTGTCTGTCTGTCTGTCTCTCTCTCTCTCTCTCTCTCCTCTCATGTTAACACAGTAAAGGTTTATCTCCAGTGGATTTCCCCAGAGGGATGGCCAGGGCTGGCTAAGCAGCCTCTAAAACCGCCAAGTGTGTCATTCCCAGCCTGAGATTATTGATTCCACCCTGTTTTTATGCCTGATCGAGGAAGTGAGGGAAGGAGAGCGAGAGACAGAGACAGAGCGAGAGAGAAAGATTGGGGGCGGAGGGGAGGAGAGAGAGAGAGGGATAGGGAGCGAGAATTATGTTGTATCCAGCGTGAACATCTGTGAAATTGGGGTAGACAGTTCCAGAATGGAGGACCAGTGAGAAAAGCCTTGTAACTAACAGTGTGTGTGATGTGCATGTGTGTGTGCATGCGTGTCTGTGTGTGCTAGGGTCCCTGGTTGACTACCTTTAGGGATAAACAATGTGACTACAACGTTAATGCAACGTGTTTTACGCAAACATGACAGGCAGTGGACCAGGGGATATGGGCTTTATTATAGCGTTAAAATAGTACCAACAGCAACAGGTAGAGGATAATCTCTTGTACTTCCCACATCAAATAATTGTGGAAAAATTGCAGTTATTTTCCATGACTGCATAGCATTGATGGCAAAGGTGATTGGCCCACATCACAGTGACCACTCCCGCTCTTATCCTTTCACCATGGAAAATATTACACACTGCTCGCTATGTACACATTGTTAGAATACTAATCTAAAACATTACCAAACAGATTATCAACTACATATTAGTCAGATGATGGTAAATACAGCTATGCATGTCACATGCCATGTGAAAAGCCAACATATAAAGTCTGTCCAAATAACAGAAAAGGTATCCCTTAAGGTCAAACATGTAATAACTCGTTCTCATGTTCTCATTGTTTGTGTTTCTCTAATGACCTTCATCCTTAAGCGTTTGTTTGCCAAACAAAGTCTAATCAGACCATGTGATTTCTCTGCAATTTGGGAAGACTGCTTTTTCAAAATTGCCAAAGCAAAACCAGGAGAGCGCAAAGGGTGAAATGTGACTAAGATAAGATAGGACAGGGAAATAAATGCTATATGAATCTAGTCAATCATAGTATGAAATGATAGGAGGAACATGAGCATTTTGCTAATAGCAGGCTGAGCTTATGGTGATCTTTAGGTAAGATAATGCCAGGATAATGTAGGGTAATAGTGGGATAATGCTTTCAGTCCAGTGAGTCCAATGTAATCAGTGTCATTTGAGACCATAATTAGAAATATTAAATGGTTTAGAAAGGCAGCATCACAAATCCTGATTGGTATGGATGTGTTCTGAAGGGTCATGTCATTCCCCAAACTTTCTAATTAACCTCTGGACATGCCCCCTCTACTGCCAACTCACCACACCTGAACTCACTCTGACAATCACCATTCCTCTCCCTTCCTCAGCTATAAATGCAGTTTGTTCCCATTTCCATGTGTCATTTTGTTGAGTTTAAATAAGTGCCTTTTCATGTGTTATTGGAGATTGTATAATGCTAACTTTGTCAACTTCCTAGCCTGTATATCTAATTATATATATATATATATATATATATATATATATATATATATATATATATATATATATATACAGTGGGGAGAACAAGTATTTGATACACTGCCGATTTTGCAGGTTTTCCTACTTACAAAGCATGTAGAGGTCTGTCATTTTTATCATAGGTACACTTCAACTGTGAGAGACGGAATCTAAAACAAAAATCCAGAAAATCACATTGTATGATTTTTAAGTAATTAATTTGCATTTTATTGCATGACATAAGTATTTGATACATCAGAAAAGCAGAACTTAATATTTGGTACATAAACCTTTGTTTGCAATTACAGAGATCATACGTTTCCTGTAGGTCTTGACCAGGTTTGCACACACTGCAGCAGGGATTTTGGCCCACTCCTCCATACAGACCTTCTCCAGATCCTTCAGGTTTCGGGGCTGTCGCTGGGCAATACGGACTTTCAGCTCCCTCCAAAGATTTTCTATTGGTTTCAGGTCTGGAGACTGGCTAGGCCACTCCAGGACCTTGAGATGCTTCTTACGGAGCCACTCCTTAGTTGCCCTGGCTGTGTGTTTTGGGTCGTTGTCATGCTGGAAGACCCAGCCACGACCTATCTTCAATGCTTTTACTGAGGGAAGGAGGTTGTTGGCCAAGATCTCGCGATACATGTCACCATCCATCCTCCCCTCAATACGGTGCAGTTGTCCTGTCCCCTTTGCAGAAAAGCATCCCCAAAGAATTATGTTTCCACCTCCATGCTTCACGGTTGGGATGGTGTTCTTGGGGTTGTACTCATCCTTCTTCTTCCTCCAAACACGGCGAGTGGAGTTTAGACCAAAAAGCTCTATTTTTGTCTCAACAGACCAAATGACCTTCTCCCATTCCTCCTCTGGATCATCCAGATGGTCATTGGCAAACTTCAGACGGTCCTGGACATGCGTTGGCTTGAGCAGGGGGACCTTGCGTGCGCTGCAGGATTTTAATCCATGACGGCGTAGTGTGTTACTAATGGTTTTCTTTGAGACTGTGGTCCCAGCTCTCTTCAGGTCATTGACCAGGTCCTGCCGTGTAGTTCTGGGCTGATCCCTCACCTTCCTCATGATCATTGATGCCCCACGAGGTGAGATCTTGCATGGAGCTCCAGACCGAGGGTGATTGACCGTCATCTTGAACTTCTTCCATTTTCTAATAATTGCGCCAATTGTTGCCTTCTCACCAAGCTGCTTGCCTATTGTCCTGTAGCCCATCCCAGCCTTGTGCAGGTCTACAATTTTATCCCTGATGTCCTTACACAGCTCTCTGGTCTTGGCCATTGTGGAGAGGTTGGAGTCTGTTTGATTGAGTGTGTGGACAGGTGTCTTTTATACAGGTAACGAGTTCAAACAGGTGCAGTTAATACAGGTAATGAGTGGAGAACAGGAGGGCTTCTTAAAGAAAAACTAACAGGTCTGTGAGAGCCGGAATTCTTACTGGTTGGTAGGTGATCAAATACTTATGTCATGCAATAAAATGCAAATTAATTACTTAAAAATCATAAAATGTGATTTTCTGGATTTTTGTTTTAGATTCCGTCTCTCACAGTTGAAGTGTAATTATGATAAAAATTACAGACCTCTACATGCTTTGTAAGTAGGAAAACCTGCAAAATCGGCAGTGTATCAAATACTTGTTCTCCCCACTGTGTATATATATAGTATGTGGTCACCTGCTTGTCGAACATCTCATTCCAAAATCAAGGGCATTACTATGGAGTTGGTCACCCCTTTGCTGCTATAACAGCCTCCACTCTTCTGGAAAGGCTTTCCACAAGATGTTGGAACATTGCTGCAGGGACCTGCTTCCATTCAGCCACAAGAGCATTAGTGAGGTCAGGCACTGATGTTGGGCGATGAGGCCTGGCTCGCAGTCGGGGTTCCAATTCATCCCAAAAGTGTCTGATGAGGCTGAGGTCAGGGCTCTGTGCAGGCCAGTCAAGTTCTTCCACACCGATCTCGACAAACCAATTCTGTATGGACCTCGCTTTGTGCACGGAGGCATTGTCATGCTGAAACAGGAAAGGGCCTTCCCCAAACTGTTGGAAGCACAGAATCGTCTAGAATGTCATTGTATGCTGTAGCGTTAAGATTTCCCTTCACTGGAACTAAGTGGCCTAGCCTGAACCATGAAAAACGTCTCCAGACCATTATTCCTCTTCCACCTAACTTTATAGTTGGCACTATGCATTGGGGCAGGTAGCGTTCTCCTGGCATCCGCCAAAACCAGATTAGTCCGTCGGACTGCCAGATGGTGAAGCGTGATTCACCACTCCAGCCGACGCTTGGCATTGCGCATGGTCATCTTAGGCTTGTGTGCGGCTGCTCGGCCATGGAAACCCATTTCATTAAGCTCCCGACGAACAGTTATTGTGCTGATGTTGCATCCAGAGGCAGTTTGGAACTCGGTAGTAAGTGTTGCAACCGAGGACAGACGATTTTTATGCACTTCAGCACTCTGCGGTCTACAGTGCCTTGCAAAAGTCAAAAGTATTCATCCCCCTTGGCGTTTTTCCTATTTTGTTGCATTACAACCTGTCATTTAAATGGATTTTTATTTGGATTTCATGTAATGGACATACACAAAATAGTCCAAATTGGTGAAGTGAAATGAAAAAAAATACTTGTTCTAAAAAATAAATAACGGAAAAGTGGTGCGTGCATATGTATTCATCCCCTTTGCTATGAAGCTCCTAAATAAGATATGGTGCAACCTTCAGAAGTCACATAATTAGTTAAATAAAGTTCACCTGTGTGCAATCTAAGTGTTACATGATCTGTCACATGATCTCAGTATACATACAGTGGGGAAAAAAAGTATTTAGTCAGCCACCAATTGTGCAAGTTCTCCCACTTAAAAAGATGAGAGAGGCCTGTAATTTTCATCATAGGTACACGTCAACTACGACAGACAAATTGAGAAGAAAAAAATCCTGAAAATCACATTGTAGGTTTTTTAATGAATTTATTTGCAAATTATGGTGGAAAATAAGTATTTGGTCACCTACAAACAAGCAAGATTTCTGGCACTCACAGACCTGTAACTTCTTCTTTAAGAGGCTCCTCTGTACTCCACTTGTTACCTGTATTAATGGCACCTGTTTGAACTTGTTATCAGTATAAAAGACACCTGTCCACAACCTCAAACAGTCACACTCCAAACTCCACTATGGCCAAGACCAAAGAGCTGTCAAAGGACACCAGAAACAAAATTGTAGACCTGCACCAGGCTGGGAAGACTGAATCTGCAATAGGTAAGTAGCTTGGTTTGAAGAAATCAACTGTGGGAGCAATTATTAGGAAATGGAAGACATACAAGACCACTGATAATCTCCCTCGATCTGGGGCTCCACGCAAGATCTCACCCCGTGGGGTCAAAATGATCACAAGAACGGTGAGCAGAAATCCCAGAACCACACGGGGGGACCTAGTGAATGACCTGCAGAGAGCTGGGACCAAAGTAACAAAGCCTACCATCAGTAACACACTTGTCACGGTTTCGGCCGAGGCTGCTCCTCCTCCTTGTTCGGGCAGGTTTCGGCGGTCGTCGTCGCCGGAGTACTAGCTGCCACCGATCTATGTTTCATGTTTGTTTGGTTTTGTCTTGATGTTGTACACCTGTGTCTAGTTAGTCCTCGTTAGTGTCCTATTTAGTTCTCGTTGTGTGTGTTGGGTGTTGTGTGTGATTGCTCCTCTGTTTGGTGTTCTGAGCTACGTATCTTCCCTCCGTTGTTTGGAGAGGTTTTCGCACATGTGAGTGCGCCTTTTGTTTGACGCCTGTGTGCGCCTTTATTTCACCTCCGGGCTTATGGTTCTCGTGTATTACGTGAATAACTCACTAAAGTCTTTTGGACTAAGCTTCTGCGTCCTGCGCTTGATTCCTGCACCACACCCACCATCAGCACCCCTGACAACACTACGCCGCCAGGGACTCAAATCCTGCAGTGCAAGCCGTGTCCCCCTGCTTAAGCCAGTACATGTCCAGGCCTGTCTGAAGTTTGCTAGAGTGCATTTGGATGATCCAGAAGAGGATTGGGAGAATGTCATATGGTCAAATGAAACCAAAATAGAACTTTTTGGTAAAAACTCAACTCGTCGTGTTTGGAGGACAAAGAATGCTGAGTTGCATCCAAAGAACACCATACACACTGTGAAGCATGGGGGTGGAAACATCATGCTTTGGGGCTGTTTTTCTGCAAAGGGACCAGGACGACTGATCCGTGTAAAGGAAAGAATGAATGGGGCCATGTATCGTGAGATTTTGAGTGAAAACCTCCTTCCATCAGCAAGGGCATTGAAGATGAAACGTGGCTGGGTCTTTCAGCATGACAATGATCCCAAACACACCGCCCGGGCAACGAAGGAGTGGCTTCGTAAGAAGCATTTCAAGGTCCTGGAGTTGCCTAGCCAGATCTCAACCCCATAGAAAATCTTTGGAGGGAGTTGAAAGTCTGTGTTGCCCAGCGACAGCCCCAAAACATCACTGCTCTAGAGGAGATCTGCATGGAGGAATGGGCCAAAATACCAGCAACAGTGTGTGAAAACCTTGTGAAGACTTACAGAAAACGTTTGACCTGTGTCATTGCCAACAAAGGGTATATAACAAAGTATTGAGAAACTTTTGTTATTGACCAAATACTTATTTTCCACCATAATTTGCAAATAAATTCATTAAAAATCATACAATGTGATTTTCTGGATTTTTTTTCTCATTTTGTCTGTCATAGTTGACATGTACCTATGATGAAAATTACAGGCCTCTCTCATCTTTTTAAGTGGGAGAACTTGCACAATTGGTGGCTGACTAAATACTTTTTTCCCCCACTGTACACCTGTTCTGAAAGTCCCCAGAGTCTGCAACACCACTAAGCAAGGGGCACCACCAAGCAAGCGGCACCATGAAGACCAAGGAGCTCTCCAAACAGGTCAGGGACAAAGTTGTGGAGAAGTACAGATCAGGGTTGGGTAAAAAAATTAAATAAACTTTGAACATCCCACGGAGCACCATTAAATCCATGATAAAAAAATTGAAAGAATATGGCACCACAACAAACCTACCAAGAGAGGGCCGCCCACCAACACTCACAGACCAGGCAAGGAGGGCATTAATCAGAGAGGCAACAAAGAGACCAAAGATAACCCTGAAGGAGCTGCAAAGCTCCACAGCGGAGATTGGAGTATCTGTCCATAGGACCACTTTAAGCCGTACACTCCACAAAGCTGGGCTTTATGGAAGGAATGATGGATACAGGGACATTCTTTAGGGAAACCTGTTTCAGTCTTCCAGAGATTTGAGACTGGGACGGAGGTTCACCTTCCAGCAGGACAATGACCCTAAGCATACTCCTTAAGCAACACTCGAGTGGTTTAAGGGGAAACATTTAAATGTCTTGGAATGGCCTAGTCAAAGCCCAGATCTCAATCCAATTGAGAATCTGTGGTATGACTTAAAGATTGCTGTACACCAGCGGAACCCATCCAACTTGAAGGAGCTGGAGCAGTTTTGCCTGGAAGAATGGGCAATAATCCCAGTGGCTAGATGTGCCAAGCTTATAGAGACATACCCCAAGAGACGCTGTAATTGCTGCAAAAGGTGGCTCTACAAGTATTGACTTTGGGGGGGGGTGAATAGATATGCACGCTCAAGTTTTCTGTTTTTTTGTCTTATTTATTGTTTGTTTCACAAGAAAAAATGTTTTGCATCTTCAAAGTGGTAGGCATGTTGTGTAAATCAAATGATACAAACCCCCTAAAAAATCCATTTTAATTCCAGGTTGTAAGGCAACAAAATAGGAAAAATGCCAAGGGGGTGAATACTTTCGCAAGCCACTGTATGGACATTGCATGGCTGTGTGCATGGCTGTGTGTTCAGATGACCCAGATGCTAAGCTACAGGACTGTTTTGCTAGCACAGACTGGAAAATGTTCCAGGATTCATCCGATGGCATTGAGCAGTATACCACATCACTCACCGATATCATCAATAGGTAGATTGATGACGTTGTCCCCACAGTGACCGTACGTACATACCCCAACCAGAAGCGATGAATTACAGGTAACATCCGCACTGAGCTAAAGGGTAGAGCTGCCGCTTTCAAGGAGCGGGACACTAACCCGGATGCTTATAAGAAATAACGCTATGACCTCCGACGAACCATCAAACAGGCAAAGTGTCAATAAAGGATTAAGATTGTATCCTACTACACCGGCTCTGATGCCCGTCGGATGTGGCATAGCTTGCAAACTATTACAGACTACAAAGGGCTAAATTAATTATATGCAAGCAACACTGAAGCATGCATGAGAGCACCAGCTGTTGCGGACGACTGTGTTATCACGCTCTCCGTAGCCGATGTGAGTAAAACCTTTAAACAGGTCAACATGGGGTGGCAGGTAGCTTAGTGGTTAAGAGCGTTGTGCCAGTAACCGAAAGGTAGCTGGTTCTAATCCCCAAGCCAACTAGGTGAAAAATCTGTCGATGTGCCCTTGAGCAAGGCACTTAACCCTAATTGCTCCTGTAAGTCGCTCTGGATAAGAGCGTCTGCTAAATGTCTAAAATGTAAACATTAACAAGACGGATTACCAGGACGTGTACTCAGAGCATGCGCTGACCAACTGGCAAATGTCTTCACTGACATTTTCAACCTGTCTCTGACCGAGTCAGTAATACCTACATATTCCAAGCAGACCACCATAGTCCCTGTGCCTAAGAACGCCAAGGTAACCTGCCTAAATTACTACCGACCCTTCCGTAGCCATGAAGTGCTTTGAAAGGCTGGTCATGGCTCACATCAACACCATCATCTCAGAAAACCTAGACCCACTCCAATTTGCACATCGCCTCCACAGATGACGCAATCTCTATTGCACTCCACACTGCCCTTTCCCACCTGGACAAAAAGAACACCTACGTGAGAATGCTGTTCATTGACTACAGCACAGCGTTCAACACCATAGTGCCCTCAATGCTCATCACTAAGCTAAGGATCCTGGGACTAAACACCTCCCTCTGCAACTGGATCCTGGACTTCCTGACGGGCCGCCCCCAGGTGGTAAGGGTAGGCAACAACACATCTGCTATGCTGATCCTCAACATGGGAGCCCCCCAGGGGTGCGTGCTTAGTCCCCTCCTTTACTCCCTGTTCACCCACGACTGCGTGGCCAAGCACGACTCCAACACCATCATTAAGTTTGCAGTTTCTGTGCAACTTCCAACGCGCATTTACTATGAACACTGAGGCTGTACCCGCTTTAAGTTACAGTTTTAACAGTGGCCAAGTAGGCTGCTGTGGCTATTTGATCATAATGTAGGTCTACCAGAGTGGCCTACCATCAAAAACAATGGAGAAAATGTGTTATTAGCCCAGTTATAGATCATTTGTAGTCAGCAATAGGGGAGTGATTGCTTCTACAAGAGCACAAAACGTATACATTTCTAGACATCTTTGAAAAGCGAGTCAGGTGAAGAGCTTCTTTTTTAATTGTCTTAAAGGGGCAGTGTTGTATTTTGAGACAGGCTTGAATAAGCTAAGGAGCCAATAGGCAGATGGTAGCATAATTTGTCTGATTATCTGTAATAATGGTATGGCAATAATAATGCATTTTATTTTGTAAAGTGGTTTCTTGCATCAAACAACACAACATTTTCAGTCACCTCCTTGTCTGAAGGACAAGTGGATAAACAGGTTGTCAATCCCTGCATGTATGTTTTTCCCATAACATTTTAACATGGAAATAGCTGTTATTTCAGTAGCAGCAAATGTGTGGTGTTCAATGTAGGCCTACATACCATGAGACTTTTGAAAAACATACATGCAGCAGTCCCTCCTGCAGCAAAGCACCCCCACAGCATGATGCTGCCACCCCCGTGCTTCACGGTTGGGATGGTGTTCTTCGGCTTGCAAGGAACCCCCTTTTTCCTCCAAACATAACGATGGTCATTATGGCCAAACAGTTATATTTTTGTTTCATCAGACCAGAGGACATTTCTCCAAAAAGTATGATCTTTGTCCCCATGTGCAGTTGCAAACCGTATTCTGGCTTTTTTATGGCGGTTTTGGAGCAGTGGCTTCTTCCTTGCTGAGCGGCCTTTCAGGTTATGTCGATATAGGACTCGTTTTACTGTGGATATAGATACTTTTGTACCGGTTTCCTCCAGCATCTTCACAAGGTCCTTTGCTGTTGTTCTGTGATTGATTTGCACTTTTCGCACCAAAGTACTTTCATCTCTAGGAGACAGAACGCGTCTCCTTCCTGAGCGGTATGATGGCTGCGTGGTCCCATGGTGTTTATACTTGCGTACTATTGTTTTTACAGATGAACGTAGTACCGTCAGGCATTTGGAAATTGCTCCCAAGGATGAACCAGACTTGTGGAGGTCTACAATGTTTTTTCTGAGGTCTTGGCTGATTTCTTTTGATTTTCCCATGATGTCAAGCAAAGAGGCACTGAGTTTGAAGGTAGGCCTTGAAATACATCCAGAGGTACACCTCCAATTGACTCAAATGATGTCAATTAGCCTATCAGAAGCTTCTAAAGCCATGACATCATTTTCTGGAATTTTCCAAGCTGTTTAAAGGCACAGTCAACTTAGTGTATGTAAACTTCTGACCCACTGGAATTGTGATACAGTGAATTATAAGTGAAATAATCTGTCTGTAAACAATTGTTGGAAAAATTACTTGTGTCATGCACAAAGTAGATGTCCTAACCGAATTGCCAAAACTATAGTTTGTTAACAAGAAATTTGTGGAGTGGTTGAAAAATGAGTTTTAATGACTCCAACCTAAGTGTATGTAAACTTCCGACTTCAACTGTATACACCCTGAGTTCCTTAGTTATTGGTGATGTCCTTTGTTCCTGTTAGCCCTGTTTGTTATACCTTTTTACATTCTCCTATCATGGCACTTTGCTTTGTGTATTTCCTAATATGTTGTATCTCCTTTGTATCCTCCAGAACCACACAACCTACCGGCCTTACAAGCCATTCTATATCTCCATCCTTTTCCCCATGTGCTCCTGTGTCCTTGTGCTGTGTCTTTGTTAGTTTAATAATAAAATAACCAAAACTGGAAACCTTATCTTCAACCATCATTCCTGTATTCTTACAGATGGACCATAGTTGCAATATCACTCCTCTACCTAGCCTAAGACTCAGTCCACCCTAGTTATTTTCTTTAGATGGCAAAATCAACGTATCTGAATCAGGTGTTAGAGTTGGGCTGGCAGGAAAGCCTGCACACATGCGGCCCTTGCTCTAGGACTATTTCCATTCAACTTATTTTAATTCAATGGGGTCAATCTCTGAACAGGTGTCCAAGGCGAAAGTACAGAACTCAAACTCCTTGGGGGGAGCTAGCAGACAGAGATACATTAGTGGAATAGAGTGGTGTGCAGAAGAGAGAAAGGGACCACATGAATGAGCAATTCCCCGCGCTTGTGACAGGCACAGATGGGGTCCTTGTGGAAAGAATGCAGCGGGTAATCTACATCTCTTATTCTAGATTTTGTAAGTCAGATAAGATCAAAATAGATCCCATCGAGACGTGTGTGTGTGCCTGCCTGCCTACCTACCTGCATGCCTGCCTGCCTGCCTGCCTGCCAGCCTGCCTGTCTATCTGTCTCTCTGTCTGTCTGTCTGCCTGCCAGTGTCTGTTTGTGTTTGTCTGTCTACCTGCCCGTCTATCTAAATGTAAATAAAATAATTGCATTATAAAGAAGAATCAGGGTTTATTGTGTGTCAACAAAGACAAAGTGATGGCATTGTTACATTAAATTAAAATCTGTGTGATTTTATTCACAGTGATGACAATAGACAGGCGAGGGGCAGGGAGGGTAGAGAACACACAGCGCATCACATGGAACTGAGAGCGAACGAGAGCGCGTGCGTGCGCGTACAGTTATGCTAAAACACACTGGCTACCCAGGGGAGGTAACCCCACTATGAAATACTAAACAGTCATTACAGAATAGAGATGAACCACTGTAGTAAGGGGGTGCTAATGACAATAGGATGAACCCCAAAGCGCACATGCACTCACGCACACGCACTCGTGTGCACGCACACACACACACACACACTGGGAAAGAAGAGACTTACATGTTTTGACAGGTTGGCGCTCTTTGAGTCGACATCGTACCTGGAGAAGAGAAGAGAAACACACACTGTTAGAGGGGCATGGAGATGACAGCAGTACAGCTGGGAGCAGCAGGTGATTCACAGAAGGGGGCACTCTCAGTTAGACCGCTCAGTAAATGTATAAATCAATGATGTCACACAGGGTATTATTAAGTCTTCTTGTGCTTTTCAATCATTTTAGTATCCTGAAACGTCAAAGTGGATGACTCCCTGGGTGTTTAAGTGTTTGTATATGGCCTCCCGAGTGGCACGGTGGTCTAAGTGCTAGCTGTGCCACTAGAGATCCTGGTTCGAGTCCAGGCTCTGTCACAGCCGGCCGCGACCGGGAGACCCATGGGGCGGCGCACAATTGGCCCAGCGTCGTCCAGGCTAGGGGAGGGTTTGGCCGGCAGGGGAGTTGCAGCGATGGGACAAGACTGTAACTACCAATTGGATACCACGAAATTGGGGAGAACAAGGGGGTAAAAATATATTTAAAAAATAAGTGTGTGTGTGCGCTTGTGTTTGTATCCTTGTACCAATGCGGGTGTCTGTGTGAGCCAGTTCGGGAAGGGGGTTGATGTCCAACAGGGCTGCAATCAGCTGCAGATTCAGGAACCAATTCAAAGTAATTTCACAGTCCAGGTCATTTTACACAGCTACTAAAATTAGATGTCTATTTTTTAGGTAATATTTGAAAGCAATTTTATGGAGACTGAGCCTCACGTAGCTGATAGAAAAGCAGTGGTACAAAGTCACACTACTATAGCCCATGTGGTTTTTCTGACAGAGAGAACCATTACATTTAATCGAAACAAACCACCAAGGAGAAAGGACCAATGGTTCTCAGGCCCTGGTTATAGCTACAGTCTGCAGTGTTTCCCCTATATGCAAAAAGAAAAAGGAAAATAATTTTGGGGATGGTAAAACATTTTCAGTGTAAACTTAAACAACTAAAACCATATATAAATTATGTAAAAAAGATAATGGAGCAATCTAGTTTTTAGGAAGAGCATCTTTGAGAACTAACAATGTAAAATGTAACAATCATCAAAATAAAAACTACTCTCAGGGAGAATCTAAAATTCCCAAAAAGTCATGGCATGCAGGCCCCATTGATTTTGTTAGTCACTCAGATAGCATAACAACAAGGCATAAGCCATGGCAAAATGTGTATGATTTCAGGAAATGAGCTTTAAAACAGCAACATTTTGACTCTGTGGTTTTAGATGCCCCAAACTTTGCCATTGGTCACTCCCACTACCCCCTCCCCCACCATACGTTTGCCACCGCTGCTGAAAAAAACAACACCATTAGTCCCATCACTTGTTTTGGTATGCAGCTGAGACTATTGAAACATTGACCACTGAATAGCTTTCCAAATCCCAGACTGGAGCTTTAACAAAAAGGATGAGCAACACTGCTATAGAACATCAGCCATAGAACATAGAATCCATTTAAATCACATATTGAAACATCACCTCCCCACTATCACATAGGCCAGAACTAGACATAATTCTGTTGACAGAAAACATTATGTGTGCCTGAAGGGAAATTGCATATTCAATCAGGCCAGTGTTTCATCCACTATCATCTCTGTCCATGTTGTCTCTACAGGATGGCCTTACTCAATTACACACATCAAAACAACCAGTAGGCTCTGATTCTGTTGATGGGAAATGAGAAGGAATATCTGACTCTGTGTGATACTCGTGGGTCTCTGGGCTCTAGTCCTGTGCCAGCCTTACCTAACAAACACACACACACACACGTCGCAGATGGACATGCACGGACACACACACACACACACTCTCCCCGTCTAGCAAGCAGGAGACATTATGTGGCATACTGCCACTGTCAGTGAAATGGGATGGTGTACAGTCATGGTCAAACGTTTTGAGAATGACACAAATACTAAGTCTACTGCCTCAGTTTTTATGATGGCAATTTGCATATACTCCAGAATGTTATGAAGAGTGATCAGATGAACTGCAATTAATTGCAAAGTCCCTCTTTGCCATGAAAATGAACTTAATCCCCCAAAAAATGTCCACTGCATTTCAGCCCTGCCACAAAAGGACCAGCTGACATCATGTCAGAGATTCTCTCGTTAACACAGGTGAGAGTGTTGACGAGGACAAGAATGGAGATCACTCTGTCATGCTGATTGAGTTAGAATAACAGACTGGAAGCTTTAAAAGGAGGGTGGTGCTTGAAATCATTGTTCTTCCTCTGTTAACCATGGTTACCTGCAAGGAAACACATGCCGTCATCATTGCTTTGCACAAAAAGGGCTTCACGGGCAAGGATATTGCTGCTAGTAAGATTGCACCTAAATCAACCATTTATCGGATCATCAAGAACTTCAAGGAGAGAGGTTCAATTGTTGTGAAGAAGGCTTCAGGGCGCCCAAGAAAGTCCAGCAAGCGCCAGGACCGTCTCCTAAGTTGATTCAGCTGCGGCATCGGGGCACCACCAGTGCAGAGCTTGCTCAGGAATGGCAGCAGGCAGGTGTGAGTGCATCTGCACGCACAGTGAGGCGAAGACTTTTGGAGGATGGCCTGGTGTCAAGAAGGGCAGCAAGGAAGCCACTTCTCTCCAGGAAAAACATCAGGGACAGACTGATATTCTGCAAAAGGTACAGGGATTGGACTGCTGAGGACTGGGGTCAAGTCATTTTCTCTGATGAATCCCCTTTCCGATTGTTTGAGGCATCCGGAAAAAAGCTTGTCCGGAGAAGACAAGGTGAGCGCTACCATCAGTCCTGTGTCATGCCAACAGTAAAGCATCCTGAGACCATTCATGTGTGGGGTTGCTTCTCAGCCAAGGGAGTTGGCTCACTCACAATTTTGCCTAAGACCACAGCCATGAATAAAGAATGGTACCAACACATCCTCCGAGAGCAACTTCTCCCAATCATCCAAGAACAGGTTGGTGACGAACAATGCCTTTTCCAGCATGATGGAGCACCTTGCCATAAGGTAATAGTGATAACTAAGAGGCTCGGGGAACAAAACATCAACATTTTGGGTCCATGGCCAGGAAACTCCCCAGACCTTAATCCCATTGAGAACTTGTGGTCAATCCTCAAGAGGCGGGTGGACAAACAAAAACCCACAAATTCTGACAAACTTCAAGCATTGATTATGCAAGAATGGGCTGCCATCAGTCAGGATGTGGCCCAGAAGTTAATTGACAGCATGCCAGGGCATATTGCAGAGGTCTTGAAAAAGAAGGGTCAACACTGCAAATATTGACTCTTTGCATAAACTTAATGTAATTGTCAATAAAAGCCTTTGAAACACTTATGGAATGCTTGTAATAATACTTCAGTATACCATAGTAACATCTGAGAAAAATATCTAAAAACACTGAAGCAGCAAACTTTGTGAAGTCCAATACTTGTGTCATTCTCAAAACTTTTGACCACAACTGTATTGTCATTCTGAGTGTACTGTCAGAATGAGCTTTGGGATGTTTGTTATGTAACTCACAAATCACTGGAGGCACTGCAGCTCTAATGTTATATTCCATTGAAACAGATCACTTACAGTCATGAAAACAGAATTTCCAGAGACACACAGCACAAAGGCATGTGTTTTGTATTTATTCAGCCGCCAAAACAACTGCCCCACGACACCTAACACACACACACAAACTACCACGTGTGCGTGCGCATATTTGTGTATAGGTCTGTCCATGATGTACAGTATGCGTGTGTGGGTGTGTGCGTGCGGGTGTGCGTAGGGCTGTTGCGGTGACCGTATTACCGCCACACTGGCAGTCATGAGTCATGACCGCAGTAAAATTCTATGTGACCGTTGAGTCATGGTAATCTCCTCTTATGCACTCGGGACATGTGTTCGTTGTACAACTCCCTAATGATCATCAGGTCACTAATGGCCTGGTACTCAGGGCTCTATTGTCCCTCTAACCACTCTGACATCAATGCAAATGCCATCAAAAATCACATCAAACACTTATCATTAAAACAGTATGTGCTTTTAAAACTCACCTCACTGTGATTGATACATTTTAAGAAAGGAGTTCAACAACAGGTTTAAACTTAGTGGAAAACATGATTGTTGTGGATGTTGTTTCAAAACCTAACACAACGAAATGGACAGTGCTTTCTAAGGTGATGATTAATTCAAAAAACACCCACATGCATATTAGAGCTTATGCATCTGCATAGGCCTATACTGTATATAAACCCAAGCCTGAAAACCCCCTGAATTACGATAATGATTATGCTGTTATACAATACATAGCAGACGGCATATTACACATGGCAGAAAAACATAAAAAAAGACTGATTTAAGATATCTTTGGTACATAATTGTTCTAGCCTAAATTAAACAAATTCAGAGTTAGCCTACAATTATAGTGAATGTATATTTGATTTTGAATAGCCTAGTAATAGGGCATTTTTGATATTTTCATAATTAATAGGCAGACACATTACCTTTAGCTACAGAAAATCTCACCACCATGCGTTTCCTCTCCTCTCCTTCTCAAATCATCAATAGCCTATAGTCGCATCATGCAGCCCATATATTGTTTAATTTCGAATGACTCTAAATCTACCGTATAGGACCTGCTTCAAATTATCAATTTTACGCTCAACATAGCCACTTTATATGCACACTCTCGCTCCGGAATGGGAAAAACATCCTTCTATTTTATTCAGCTATGTTCAATTATATTATTTTTACTATAAAATCATATAATATAAAATAATGGTTCAGGACTTAAACATATCTTGCCTGCTAAATGAACAAGCCTACAGCCAACGGCATGCCGCAAAGCCAGATAACATACAGTAGGCCAACTCATATTCTGTTCTTCTGAAATACATTTTATTCATATCATAATGTTTCTTTAGACGGACCTTCCTAAAATAAATAATGGATTTATTGTGATGGTGTATATTCAATTGATTTATTATACTTTTTTAAATGTAGATCTTCCAAAGGCGAGCATCAGCAGCTTGTATGCGTGCACATGCTTGTGGTGTGTGTGTTTGTGTGTGTGTGTTAAGCCTCAGCTCTGACATTAACACAGCCCAGCAGCACTCCATCACTCTCTTGTACACCTCTCTCAGGAACCCATTTGACTAGATTTCCACTCGCTTGCCTGGGAAAATTCTATTTCAGACCAGGATAAACAAGAATGAAAAGCTGCCCTAACTAACCTTTAAATACAGGCTTCCACACAGTCAAGAAACCAACCGAGCCATAACATGAATGACAGAATATTATTCCATGTCTACTCTGACACAAACCAGAAAGAACTACAAGGAAGGAAAGAGAGAAGGAGACAGGGGAAAAGAGATGAAGGAAGAGAGAGTGATCAGTGGGGGGAGAAAGAGAGGGAGAGGAAAAAGAGGGAGCGAGAGGAGGGAGAAGCAGAAGAAGGGAGAGAGAGAGAGAGAAAAAAAGAGAAAAAAAGAGCGTGAGCATTCTGAGCAGAGCCATCGGTGGAGGATGTAGAATGTCCTGATGTTCGCCCACACACACACACAGGTCGTGAACACACGCACCCCCCTTAACACACACACTTTTTCTCTCTTTCTCTCTCACACACACACACACACACACACACACACACACACACACACACACACACACACACACACACACAGTGCCAGCCCATTTACATTCCCTCCACCTGGCTGAATTGCATTAGGGCTCCCTAGTCTATTTATAGCCTGTCATGTAGTCCTACCTCCCCGACTGTGTGTGTGTGTGTGTATACGTGTGTGTGTGTGTGTGTGTGCGAGCGAGCGAGTGTGTGATGGATGAAGTACGTTACTTCATGCGTGTCTAAATTATAAACATGTGTCACAGTTAACACACTCACACGTTTGGAACACGGCTACACGTGTTACGTAAATGCAGACTTTGTGTATGTTTGTGTGTGTATGTGGTGCGGTTATCCTGAGCTCAGTAAAAGGCAGAGTAATAACTCCTGTCCCCCTCTCATTAGAGTGAGAGAATTGTGAGTCACGCTTGTCGGTTCTCATCACCAGGGTAAAAACAACGTCGTCATTACACACACACAGTCACACGGCATGAATCCATAGATGTAGACTACATGACCATGAGTATGTGGACACCTGCTCGTCAAACATCTCATTCCAAAATCATGGGCAATAATATGGAGTTGGTCACCCCTTTGCTGCTATAACAGCCCCCACTATTCTGGGAAGGCTTTCCACTAGATGTTGGAACATTGCTGCGGGGACTTGCTTCCATTCAGCCACAAGAGCATTACGGACAATTAGGCCTGGCTCGCAATCGGCATTCCAATTCAAGGTGTTCGATGGGGTTGAGGTCAGGGCTCAATGCAGGCCAGTCAGGTTCTTCCACACCGATCTCAACAAACAATTTCTGTATGGACCTCGCTTTGTGCACGGGGGCATTGTCATGCTGAAACAGGAAAGGGCCTTCCTTTGTGTTGCCATAAAGTTGGAAGCACAGGATTGTCTAGAATGTCATTGTATGCTGTAGTGTTAAGATTTCCCTTCATTTGAACTAAGGGGCCCAGCCCGAACCATGAAAAACAGCCCCAGACCATTATTCCCCCTCCACCAAACTTTACAGTTAGCACTATGCACTGGGGCAGGTAGCGTTCTCCTGGCATCCGCCAAACCCAGATTCGTCCGTCGGACTGCCAGATGATGAAGCGTGATTCATCACTCCAGAGAACGCATTTCCACTGCTCCAGAGTCCAATGGCGGCGAGCTTTACACCACTCCAGCCAACGTTTGGCATTGCGCATGGTGATCTTAGGCCTGTGTGCAGCTGCTCGGACATGGAAACCCATTTCATGAAGCTCCTGACGAACACTTGTGCTGAGTGTTGCAACCGAGGACAGACGATTTTTACACTCTACGCGCTTCAGCACTCAGCGGTCCCGTTCTGTAAGCTTGTGTGGCCTACCACTTTACGGCTGAGCCGTTGTTGCGCCTAGACGTTTCCACATCACAATAACAGCACTTACAGTTGAAAGGTGGCATCCCATAACGGTGCCACGTTGAAAGTCACTGAGCTCTTCAGTAAGGCCATTCTACTGCCAATGTTTGTCTATGGAGATTGCATGGCTGTGTGCTCGATTTTATACACCTGTCAGCAACGGGTGTGGCTGAAATAACCGAATCCACTAATTTGAAGGGGTGTCCACATACTTTTGTATATATAGTTTTTTACAGTCCCAGTCAGACCAATTCACATGGAGTAAATAATGCTATTGGTGTAAATAGAGATTTGTGTATCATTCAATTAGTTGTGTGTATTCAGTTAGTTGTGTGTTCAGTTAGCTGTGTCGCTCTCAGTAAAGGAATGTGGCTTTTACTGTATTAATTCATAGGTCCTAGTTGGTCTTTCAGATGTTATGACAACGGACACTGACACACACACAGCACTTAATCTTTCACTCTCGTATCGGCGAGAGAGGGCCCACGCGACCTCCTGACCCCTCGCATGTCAGAGAGATTTAAATACCTACACACATACATATACAGCCACCAATTGTGCAAGTTCTCCCACTTAAAAAGATGAGAGAGGCCTGTAATTTTCATCATAGGTACACGTCAACTATGAGACAAATTGAGAAAAAAAAATCCAGAAAATCACATTGTAGGATTTTTAATGAATTTATTTGCAAATTATGGTGGAAAATAAGTATTTGGTCAATAACAAAAGTTTCTCAATACTTTGTTATATACCCTTTGTTGGCAATGACACAGGTCAAACGTTTTCTGTAAGTCTTCACAAGGTTTTCACACACTGTTGCTGGTATTTTGGCCCATTCCTCCATGCAGATCTCCTCTAGAGCAGTGATGTTTTGGGGCTGTCGCTGGGCACTCCCTCCAAAGATTTTCTATGGGGTTGAGATCTGGAGACTGGCTAGGCCACTCCAGGACCTTGAAATGCTTCTTACGAAGCCACTCCTTCGTTGCCCGGGCGGTGTGTTTGGGATCATTGTCATGCTGAAAGACCCAGCCACGTTTCATCTTCAATGCCCTTGCTGATGGAAGGAGGTTTTCACTCAAAATCTCACGATACATGGCCCCATTCATTCTTTCCTTTACACGGATCAGTCGTCCTGGTCCCTTTGCAGAAAAACAGCCCCAAAGCATGATGTTTCCACCCCCATGCTTCACAGTAGGTATGGTGTTCTTTGGATGCAACTCAGCATTCTTTGTCCTCCAAACACGACGAGTTGAGTTTTTACCAAAAAGTTATATTTTGGTTTCATCTGACCATATGACATTCTCCCAATCCTCTTCTGGATCATCCAAATGCACTCTAGCAAACTTCAGACGGGCCTGTGTGGGTAGTGTGTTACTGATGGTAGGCTTTGTTACTTTGGTCCCAGCTATCTGGAGGTCATTCACTAGGTCCCCCCGTGTGGTTCTGGGATGTTTGCTCACCGTTCTTGTGATCATTTTGACCCCACGGGGTGAGATCTTGTGTGGAGCCCCAGATCGAGGGAGATTATCAGTGGTCTTGTATGTCTTCCATTTCCTAATAATTGCTCCCACAGTTGTTTTCTTCAAACCAAGCTGCTTACCTATTGCAGATTCAGTCTTCCCAGCCTGGTGCAGGTCTACAATTTTATTTCTGGTGGCCTTTGATAGCTCTTTGGTCTTGGCCATAGTGGAGTTTGGAGTGTGACTGTTTGAGGTTGTGGACAGGTGTCTTTTATACTGATAACAAGTTAAAACAGGTGCCATTAATACAGGTAACGAGTGGAGGACAGAGGAGCCTCTTAAAGAAGAAGTTACAGGTCTGTGAGAGCCAGAAATATTGCTTGTTTGTAGGTGACCAAATACTTATTTTCCACCATAATTTGCAAATAAATTCATAAAAAATCCTACAATGTGATTTTCTGGAATTTTTTTCTCTCAAGTTGTCTGTCATAGTTGACGTGTACCTATGATGAAAATTACAGGCCTCTCTCATCTTTTTAAGTGGGAGAACTTGCACAATTGGTGGCTGACTAAATACTTTTTTCCCCCACTGTATGTCTGCATGCACACGCATGCGTGCACACACAAACACAAGGATGCACGCACACACACACAAGCGTGAAACACACACTTTGACAGGACACTAGGCAGGGACACCAATCCGTACTGACAATGCATACTGTAGATATACTCCTTTATACACTATAAACACAACTACACAAAGTAGTGAAAAAGACAGAGGCACATACAAATGTTTAGTTTTACTTACAAGTCAAATCTCAGATTCTGTCGTTCCTCAAAGAAATAATCCAAGATGAATTTACGAACAAACTCTGGGTTGAGATTGTTTTCAATCACCTCTGTCCTTCCAAACTTTAGAGAGAGAGAGAGAGAGAGAGAGAGAGAGAGAGAGAGAGAGAGAGAGAGAGAGAGAGAGAGAGAGAAAGAATGAAAGAAAGAAAAGGTTGAGGGTCAAAAGCATGCAAGATATTTCCTTCAGTTTAATGGGGGTATTTGACAGACTACATTCGTGACATGCAATTGATTTCTAATAGAATTGACCGCTCAAAAAAATTTGATGGTGCATCACAATTTCAAATAAATAAATGTATGAAAATTGAGTATTCATTACTTGAGAGTGACATTACCGATGTCAGAGGTATGCCTCCCAAATGACACCCTATTTTCTATATAGTGCACTACTTTTGACCAGGGCCCGTATGGAATAGGGTGCCATTTATGACACAGGCAGAGTAATAAATGCACATAAACCTAACAGAGCTATCTATAGCGGTGATATGGGTCTGATATTACAGTAATTATTAATCATAGGGAAAATATGCAGAGATGGGGAATCTAACTGAGTTATGATTGGGTTGAGGATTCATTTAATCATTTACTTGTATAAATATTGATGTTTGAGTGCTAAAGATCATGTCGAATATCAGGCCTTTTCAATTCAGTCTCTGGTGTACTGTGTAGGCTAACTGAAGGGGACTTACCTCTCTCCACTCCTTATTGCCGATGCCTTGTGTGTACAGAACGCATACTAGATGAAGAGGGAGAAACACAGAAAAACCAAGTTAGACAGGGGACACTGCATGACATTTTGAGTGTGAAGAAAATGCATTACAGGGTTACAAACATTAAAGGAGGAATGTTTTATCGACACCAATGCTCTAGTGGGAAAAAACTGAGTTCATTCATGGTGTACATATTTCAGTAGGGCTTTGAGAATACACAGCATAATAAGCTCCTGTTAAGGTAGTGGCACACACACACACACACACACACACACACACACACACACACACACACACACACACACACACACACACACACACACACACACACACACACACACACACACACACACACACACACACACACACACACACACACACACACACACACACACACACACACACACACACACACACACACACACACACACACACACACACACACACACACACACACACACACACACACACACACACACACACACACACACACACACACACACACACACACACACACACACACACACACACACACACACACACTTAATCACTTACTCAGCAGCCCAGAGGAGAGCTGAAGCCAATTAGCCTCTGTTCATATGCCTCTTACAGAGAGAGGGAAGAGAGAAATGTAGTGAACATAAGAGCAGCCTTTGTCCCTCCATCTCTGACATCTCTCTCACACTCACTCTCTCCCAGTCTCTCGCTCTCCCCTCACTCTTGTATCTCTGCCTCACTCCCACTATCTCTCTGGATCTCTCCTTCTCTCCCTTCAATTTCAAAGGCACACCCAAAGAGAGCTATACGACCCCTACTCTCCCCACAGTAAGTCTCACCTGAGACCTGAGAAGAAAAGGCCAGAGTTGTCCCTCTGTCCCCCTATCCCTCCCCTGTCCCCTGGCCTTGCCTGGCTCCTCTCGCTGCCCACTGAAGCAGCTTAATTCTGGGAGACTTGAGCAGCAGCACTCAGCATGATTAAGATGGCCACTCAGCACAAGTGCCTCCTTACATGAATGTATATGGCCCTGGTCCTGGCTCATCATCATAAGCCTATCATCATTAGTCACATAGCCTCCTTCTCCCTAATCTTCGCCACAGATCCCATACATGAATATGAATACATCTGCCTTGAGAATATGACCCGTAACATATGAGTGGAGTCACTCTGATTGACTAACGAGGCGTAAGAATGAAGACGCCCTGTTTCTATTTTGGAGGGGAGAGGGGGCGAGACTCGGAGACAGAATTTAGAGATGCTGAATATAGAGATCAGCACCAAAACAATGATGACAAGTTTGACGCACACTGACATCAAGTACAGGAATGTGTATGTGTGTGTGTGTGTGTGTGTGTGTGTGTGTGTGTGTGTGTGTGTGTGTGTGTGTGTGTGTGTTGTGCTCACGTCATGAGACATACCCAAAGAAAGGAAGAAAGAAAGAACAGAATAAAAAACTTACAGAAATTAATGCAAGGCTACTGGAATACAAGAATGTCAAGACAGGCAGACAAAAGGCCTGAAAGAAAAGAAAAACAGAAAGATGAAGAGCATGTGTGAGGCATTCCAACCAGAGAGAGAGAAAGAAAGAGAGAAATAGAGAGAAAGAGAGAGAAAGAGAGAGAGAGCAAGAGGGTAAATGGAGAGAGAGAGAAGGCAACAATGCCACAACAATACAGAGCTATTAACCACATTACTGATTAATACACAGCCCAGTGATTCATCAGTAAATGATTACATAATAACGTAAACATACATACATACATACCAGTGGAGGCTGCTGAGGGGAGGATGGCTCATAATAATGGCTGGAATCGAGTCAATGGAGTGGTATCAACCACATGGAAACCACGTCTTTGATGTGTTTCATACCATTCCATTGACTCCATTACAGCCATTATTGTGAGCCCTCCTCCCTTCAGCAGCCTCGACTGATCCATACATACAGTCGTGGTCAAAAGTTTTGAGAATGACACAAATACTAATTTTCACAAAGTCTGCTGCCTCAGTTTTGATGATGGCAATTTGCATATACTCCAGAATGTATATGCAAGGCTGGAGGACAAGCATGACGAGGACAAGGCTGGAAATCACTCTGTCATGCTGATTGAGTTAGAATAACAGACTGGAAGCTTTAAAAGGAGGGTGGTGCTTGAAATCATTGTTCTTCCTCTGTTAACCATGGTTTCCTGCAAGGAAACACGTGCCGTCATCATTGCTTTGCACAAAAAGGGCTTCACAGGCAAGGATATTGCTGCTAGTAAGATTGCACCTAAATCAACCATTTCTCGGATCATCAAGAACTTCAAGGAGAGAGGTTCAATTGTTGTGAAGAAGGCTTCAGGGCGCCCAAGAAAGTCCAGCAAGCGCCAGGACCGTCTCCTAAAGTTGATTCAGCTGCGGGATCGGGGCACCACCAGTGCAGAGCTTGCTCAGGAATGGCAGCAGGCAGGTGTGAGTGCATCTGCACGCACAGTGAGGCGAAGACTTTTGGAGGATGGCCTGGTGTCAAGAAGGGCAGCAAAGAAGCCACTTCTCTCCAGGAAAAACATTCTGTAAAAGGTACAGGGATTGGACTGCTGAGGACTGGGGTAAAGTCATTTTCTCTGATGAATCCCCTTTCCGATTGTTTGGGAAAACACCTTGTCCGGAGAAGACAAGGTGAGCGCTACCAGCATCCTGAGACCATTCATGTGTGGGGTTGCTTCTCAGCCAAGGGAGTGGGCTCACTCACAATTTTGTCTAAGAACACAGCCATGAATAAAGAATGGTACCAACACATCCTCCGAGAGCAACTTCTCCCAACCATCCAAGAACAGTTTGGTGACGACCAATGCCTTTTCCAGCATGATGGAGCACCTTGCCATAAGGCAAAAGTGATAACTAAGTGGCTTCGGGAACAAAACATAGACATTTTGGGTCCATGGCCAGGAAACTCCCCAGACCTTAATCCCATTGAGAACTTGTGGTCGATCCTCAAGAGGCGGGTGGACAAACAAAACCCCACAAATTCTGACAAACTCCAAGCATTGATTATGCAAGAATGGGCTGCCATCAGTCAGGATGTGGCCCAGAAGTTAATTGACAGCATGCCAGGGCGGATTGCAGAGGTCTTGAAAAAGAAGGGTCAACACTGCAAATATTGACTCTTTGCATAGACTTAATGTAATTGTCAATAAAAGCCTTTGACACTTATGGAATGCTTGTAATTATACTTCAATATACCATAGTAACATCTGACAAAAATATCTCATAACACTGAAGCAGCGAACTTTGTGAAGACCAATACTTTTGACCACGACTGTACATTTCTTTGCACCAACTCTCTTGCACTGGCTCTATACACTCAGATGACTCTCCCCACGCACTCACACATACTACACTGACACTCCAACACACACTTCACATACGCTGCTGCTACTGTGTTTATTATATCCTGATTGCCTAGTCAATGTGACCCCTACCTACATGTACATACTGTATTACCTCAATTACCTCAACTAGTTCTTACCCCTGCACATTGACTTGGTACTGGTACTCCTTGTTATTGATTCTATTGTGTTACTATTTCCTTTTTTACAGTAGCAAATACTACTTTTAACTGTATTGTTGGGAAAAGCTCGTAAGTAAGCGTTTCACTGTAACGTCTACACCGGTTGTATTCGACCAATAACATTTTATTTTATTTTATTTGACATACATAACATCACACTGATTTTAATAACATTCAAGCAGCATGGTTTTCCCAAAGCCTTATTAATTTTCACATGTTTCACGTGACCTTCCAGATAATCCAAACCATTAAGGAAACACTAGGTTGACCTTTAGTCAATCTGCTTTTTCTGTGAGAGCTTCCCATGTCTGGAACACACTGCCACCAGACACACACAACTGCACCACCTATCACACCTTCACAAAAAACATAAAGACATGGCTAAAGGACAATCAGACTTGTGAACATAATCCCTAGATGAGTATTGCCGCTTTCCATGTTATCTGTTGTCTGTAGCTTGTGAGGTGTGTAAACACTTTGTTGCTTTTATGTATTTTGTTTTGTTGCTTTTTGTGCTATTGCTCTGGCTGCGTGCTACGTGTTGCTTGTCCTATGTTGCTCTGCATGTGCTCCCTGCTCATTGTTTGTCTCTATTGGTATTGTAATTGTTTTTAATAACCTGCCCAGGGACTACAGTTGAAAATTAGCCGGCTGGCTAAAACCGGCACTTTTACTGAAACGTTGATTAATGTGCACTGTCCCTGTAAAAATTAAAATAAACTCAAATAAAGGAGAAGCTAAGGATGGAGGGATGGAAGGAGGGGCCTAGGAATGGTGGAGAAGGAGTTGAGATATTTCAAAGTTAAACTATGGAAACGATGAAAGTATCAAAAGCAGAAACACTAATGTCTGTGTTCTGATCTTCTCAATTAAACCGCAGGGAATACAAAGCACAACAGATCACGCCTATTGAATGGTTCTATATATTCAGATTAGTCATTTGGCCCTCATGTCCCCTTCACACAATTACTGTAAAAATAAATAAACATGTAAAAGATGTAGGGAGTGACTCACACCTTTATGTGTAATCCATGTTGTATGGCATACTAACGTATACGAGTTGTATCCAACATAAGACGGATTGTTTGTGTGTGTTTTTGTAAGAAAATCATCTCCGTTGTCCATGTCATTCATCCGGCAACAGATGACTACCATTGAAAAGGCAATGGCTCCATCCGAAATACTCGGACATGTCCTAAGAGTCTTCTCTAGCAGGGAGCAGTTCAGGATCATGGGATATTATAGGTAGGTAGACATTTAGTTCCAAACCAACAGGAGAGGGGAAAGACTACAGACCAGGGCCCGGTTTCCCGACACCGATGGAATTTAGGCTTAGGAGTGTTTTAACGATGCATCATTCCTACAATGCCGAACACGCCAAACAGAGAGAAAACACTATGCAGAGAGTACGTTCACTATGTGCGCCGTTGGAGCATGTGATAGGGTCGATAGTGATAGAGTCGAAAAGAAAGGCAGCGTTGCTGTCTGATCAGCTTTCCCCATTCAAATTTTACCTTAACATTATTATTATTTCACAATACTGACGAAGTATCAGCTCCTAGAGAGAAATTATCACCTATGGCTGCAAATATGGACGTGGAATATAATGCGCACGTTGTTACACATCATGAAATATATTTAGGCAAGAATTACAGACACTATAGCCATACAATTAGCAAAATAGGAACATCTGCCCTTTCCATGACATAGACTGACCGGGTGAATCCAGGTGATAGCTATTATCCCTTATTGATATAACTTGTTAAATCCAGGCGCACCGGTTTGAGTATGTCAAGAACTGCAATGCTGCTGGATTTTTCATGCTCAACAGTTTCCCATGTGTATCAAGAATGGTCCACCACCCAAAGGACATTCAGCCACCTTGACACAACTGTGGGAAGCATTGGAGTCAACATGGGCCAGCATTTCTGTGGAACATTGTAGAGTCCATGCCCCAACACATTGAGGCTGTTTTGAGGGCTAAAGGGGCATTTTTCCTATTTTGTTGCCTTACAACCTGGAACTAAAATGGATTTTTTGGGGGTTTGTATCATTTGATTTACACAACATGCCTACCACTTTGAAGATGCAAAATATTTTTTATTGTGAAACAAACAAGAAATAAGACAAAAAAACTGAAAACTTCAGCGTGCATAACTATTCACCCCCCCAAAGTCAGTACTTTGTAGAGCCACCTTTTGCAGCAATTACAGCTGCAACTCTCTTGGGGTATGTCTCTATAAGCTTGGCACATCTAGCCACTGGGATTTTTTCCCATTCTTCAAGGCAAAACTGCTCCAGCTCCTTCAAGTTGGATGGGTTCCACTGGTGTACAGCAATCTTTAAGTCATACCACAGATTCTCAATTGGATTGAGATCTGGGCTTTGACTAGGCCATTCCAAGACATTTCAAATTTTTCCCCTTAAACCACTCGAGTGTTGCTTTAGCAGTATGCTTAGGGTCATTTTCCTGCTGGAAGGTGAACCTCCGTCCCAGTCTCAAATCTCTGGAAGACTGAAACAGGTTTCCTTCAAGAATTTCCCTGTATTTAGCGCCATCCATCATTCCTTCAATTCTGACCAGTTTCCCAGTCCCTGCCGACGAAAAACATGGTGTTCTCGGGGTGATGAGAGGTGTTGGGTTTGCGCCAGACATAGCGTTTTCCTTGATGGCCAAAAAGCTCAATTTTAGTCTCATCTGACCAGAGTACCTTCTTCCATATGTTTGGGGAGTCTCCCACATGCCTTTTGGCAAACACAATACATGTTTGCTTATTTTTTTCTTTAAGCAATGGCTTTTTTCTGGCCACTCTTCCGTAAAGCCCAGCTCTGTGGAGTGTACGGCTTAAAGTGGTCCTATGGACAGATACTCCAATCTCCGCTGTGGAGCTTTGCAGCTCCTTCAGGGTTATCTTTGGTCTCTTTGTTGGCTCTCTGATTAATGTCCTCCTTGCCTGGTCCGTGAGTTTTGGTGGGCGGCCCTCCCCTATGGCAGGTTTGTTGTGGTGCCATATTCATTCCATTTTTTAATAATGGATTTAATGGTGCTCCGTGGGATGTTCAAAGTTTCTGATATTTTTTTATAACCAAACCCTGATATGTACTTCTCCACAACTTTGTCCCTGACCTGTTTGGAGAGCTCCTTGGTCTTCATGGTGCCGCTTGCTTGGTGGTGCCCCTTGCTTAGTGGTGTTGCAGACTCTGGGGCCTTTCAGAACAGGTCTATATATACTGAGATCATGTGACAGATCATGTGACACTTAGATTGCACACAGGTGGACTTTATTTAACTAATTATGTGACATCTGAAGGTAATTGGTTGCACCAGATCTTATTTAGGGGCTTCATAGCAAAGGGGGTGAATACATATGCACGCACAACTTTTCCATTATTTATTTTTTAGAATTCTCTGAAACAAGTTATTTATTTATTTTTTACTTCACCAATTTGGACTATTTTGTGTATGTCCATTACATGAAATCCAAATAAAAATCAATTTACATTACAGGTTGTAATGCAACAAAATAGGAAAAAATGCCAAGGGGGATGAATACTTTGCAAGGCACTGTAGGCCTACTGTATTAATCATTTAATGCAGTCACCCTCAGTTTTCATTTGAAGCAGACTTTTTATCCTTAGCTTGTGTAAAATATATTGGCAACTTTGTATTCGATTTCATTCTGAAGTTATCAGCGGTCAAGGAGCGGTAGCGGCAGGTAGCTTAGTGGTTAAGAGCGTTGTGCCAGTAACCGAAAGGTCGCTGGTTCTAATCCCCGAGCCGACTAGGTGAAAAATCTGTCGATGTGCCCTTGAGCAAGGCACTTAACCCTAATTGCTCCTGTAAGTCGCTCTGGATAAGAGTGTCTGCTAAATGACTAAATAATTAATAATAATAATAATAATTAATTAAAAGGAGAGACAGATAAACATCTTGATTCTATGTTTAGCAGAGATCTTCTGTGTATAAAGTGACGTGGAATGGCAAAAAAGCATACAACAGCGCACTTAGCTGGTCTGAAGCAGTCAGTAAATAACAAGCATTTAAAAGTTTTGGGAAACAGTTTTGAGATTTAACCCTTTACATGAGTGGGAATTGGCCTGCATGGATAGGGCTACATTTAAAGGTTTCTTAAAGAAGAAATATGAAATGCATAAGCATGGTAGTAATTGAAAGGGAACAGTTTGGAGATTATGGGAAAATTATTAGACCAAAGTTGAGAACCCAACAGTTCACCTGACACAAGACTGAATCCAAATATTACACTGTTGATTTTATGTGCATTTTACATTTATTGTTCTTTTCGCCGCATTTGTTGATAACGAAATCTGAAAATACTCTGGATACATTCAGTAAGATTATAAGAATATTCCTGAAAAATGTGGGGTAGGTGCAACATAAGACAAAGCAATGACAAAGGTTTGAGTAAGAGGACTAATTGGTGTTTCCAAGCGGCCACACACCTCTCCAAAGTGTGCACAGTTCCTGAGTAAATTCAATGCACCTTTATGACACAAAGAAGATTCTTCAACTATAAGGGGATTTTTACACTTGCAGTTGTTTTTACACATGTAGTTGTTTTGTTTGGAACACAACCCTGCATCCCTGCCATCACACAATTACTGTTGTTGTTTACACAATCCAAAAACTGCCCATCATAAATCACAATCTGGGTCAGGTGGGCATCATTTGAAAGCTTGTTCTATTGCCAAAATGACTAGCTAAGTTATAAAATACGATCTTACAGTGTTAAAAGCACTGCATGGTCAATCCGACGTCTGCATAGGCCGTGCAGCATTTACGGTGATATGGCCTCTGCAGAAGTCAGGGCATTCATACTTCTTGCGCTTCGCGGAGCATCGCAGAGCTGTTGTGAAGGAAGTTGTCAAGGAAGTGTGTTTGTGTTTATACAGGACCTCCCGCCCCCAACATCAACCAATCATGTCAATGCGGAGATATACGGAGCCCTCGCCATTGTTACAACATTTGAGAGGCGTACGGCGATGCGGTATGGAGCTCAATTTGGCCTCTGCGTGCCTCCAGAAACCAAATTGGATCACATTTTTGGATCAAGCATAAATTGGCTTTTAGGCTTTGACAGGGCAATTCAGAGAAACAGATCATAATTTGGTACGCATAGAAAGGAGTCATGCGTGCATTCAGTTGCTTGTTACACAGCAAATTTTCTTCACAATAGACAAACAGGCTTATTCTGTTCAGAACTACCCAGGGTATGACGCCATGTCATCTTGTAACTGTATATCAAACACAGTGATCATAAATGTTGACACTGTATATGACATGAGTTTTGTGATATGGAAATGTGAAGTGCACATTTGGACTCACAGGTGTTTGGCTTGCTTGTATGACATCCAAGTGGTATTTATTGTAATCCTCAACGTCTTATCTTTCAAAATACATCCGAGTCCTCTTAATGAACAGCATTTCCCTCACCCAGACAACAACAAAAAAAAATTGGTGCATGCGGTGCTCAAGTTCAGAACGGCTATCAGTCAAAACTCATACAGCGCATTTTTTGCATTTTACTGTACAGCCACATCGTTCCAATTTAGGGGCTTATCAGTGCCCAACTCTGCCATTTTCAACCCGTATATGGGTACGAGTGTAAAGGGCTACCAATGCTCATACGAAGGTTCTAACAATGCTTTTGGAAAACCGGGCCCAGACAGAGAGAGGAGGTTGGATAGGGAGTGTGAGGATGGGTTAAGACTGGTTAGGTCTTGGCTTAGGGCATAGAGAGGGGTTAAATGATTGAACAGCAGGGTTGTGGTCAATTCCATTTCAATTCCAGTCAATTCAGGAAGTACACTAAAATTAAAATTCTCTTCATAGCTTTTCAAGGAGGAAGAATTTGAATTGTTATTGGAATTTGGTAAACTTTCTGAATTGACTGGAATTGAAATGGAATTGACCCCAATCCTGCTGAACAGGATAGAAAGCTTGTTGGAGATGTTTTGGCTAATCAGGAGAGCAGAGCTTCAGGAAGCCCCCAGGCACACTCATACACTTACTATTTATACAGAAACATTGATATGGAACAGATATTACAGTGACATTGTGGAACAAATAGTGATCTTACTTGGATCTGACTTAGAGAAGGTATCCATGTCCAGCAGATTTCTGTGAAGAGAAAACAAACAGGAGGGAGCGAGGTGTGAATAAGTAAAACTGACACCATGTTGCTTCGTTAAACACAATGAGACGCTGATTAAGGCTCTCGTTAGTTAAGGCAGGGAACACCGTTGGGGATAGATACAGGATACAAGCGTGACAGACAGGATTGCGTCTCAAATGGAACCCTATTCCCTAATAGTGCACTACTTTTCACCAGAGCCCAATGGGCTCTAATCAATAGGGTGCCATTTGAGAAGAGAGACATGAGCGTCATGCTCTGATTTGCTAGGAGATGAGGCCTGTAAACGAGGGTTTGCTGTAACAGCCGTTACAGAGCGGAGCAGGTCTCGTCTTCTCAGGCTATTTACCAGAGAGAGAAAGATTAATGTAAGAGAGCGAGGCGGCCATGAAATGCACACCGACAGTGCTGTTTAAAAGCCCCATCCGTTATGATCAGTAACACCTTCCATATCATGATACTCAGGAGGGCGTTTATAATGAAGGCATCATCATTGATCAAAAACACCTCCTGTACACCTCCTGTGCACCGCCTTCCAACCCCCTAGTCCCAACCCCTAGAGAATCAGTCAATTAAACTATTAATTTACATTAAATCAGACAAACTACCCCTAAGCCCCTACCTGCGCACAACCCATGAACACCTTCAAACCCCACCGGAATCAATGACTAATTTACAAACAAAATAACCTTAAACCGCCTTTAATTGCTAACTCCACAACCAATGACAGATCTTACACCAGTCATAAAGCACTTATACTTCACTCTGGGGGTTGGAGAATATTCATCAAATAAATAGGGCTGGGAAGATTATGACTAATTTAAAGCAGGGGATTTGGGGAATACATTTACCTCTAATATTATTGAGCTGTTCTTTAGTGAATTTGCTGGAGTAATTCCAACACACATCCATTCATCCTATAAGATCAGGATTGGATGAAGGGATGGAGGGATGGATGGATGGAGTGAGGGAACGAGAGGTGAGATACAGTAAGTGACTCCTCTGCCATGGATTGAAAGGTTAATGGTTCTGCAGGGAGCGATAACTACCCTTCTCCCCTCCTGACCTGCTGGTTCATGTCCCATTGAACTATCCCTGACACTTACTGAGCTGTATAAAGGTGATGAAATGTCAGGAAGCCAAGGGATCAGCAGAGGCTTTGGACTGCTGTAGGACAGGAGGGAACACTGATCTGTCTGTGTCCATGCCTTCCTGTTACCTGTGTTGCTCATTGACTCACTCACTTTGTCAGTGTGTGTATGCGTGTGTGTGCATGCATTCCTGTGTGTGTGTGTCCATGTCTGATAGAGTCTAAAAGCTGCAGAGGCTATAGTATGGTCTGCATGGTCGTGATGGAAGTTTAAACCAGGCTTCCTTCCTCATAGCAGGAGAGAAATATTTTAGCCAGTCTGTGTTGGCTGGTTACATCACTGAGACTGGCCCTTTGCTCTGGCCCTCGCTGTGTGTGTAATATGGCCCCTGGTTTCCCCATGTGTGTGTGCGCGTGCGTGCGTCAGCATTAGGGCTGTGTCGGTCATGAAATGTTGTCAGCCGGTGATTGTCAAGCAAATAATTGCCGGTCTCACGGTAATTGACCGTTAATTACCATAAACATGTTTAGCATCTCCTGGCTTCCACACATAGCCTACAAGCCACTGATGCAGACCTTTGGAACATCTACATTTTAAAAAGTCAAATAAATCCATTTAATATAGCCTATACCATCACAACAAATCCATTATTTATTTTACACAGGTCTAAAGAAATTAAGAAAATGTAGTCTATTTCAGAAGAACAGAATAGCATACTCTGAGTTGTCCTTATGTTAGGCCCTGATCTGGCTATGCCATATGGCTGTGGGCTACACTAGTTCATTTAGCAGAAAATATTTGCTTAGAATTCCGTGGCATTATTTTATAGTATGAAGAATAAAATTGGAACAAAGCTGAATAAAATAGAAAGGATATTTTCTCCAAACATTTGAGGGAGTGAGGACATGCGTCTATTCTGTGTTGAGCGGTTAACAAAGAAACAGGTACTCCTATATGCTTAATTTAGAATTAAATGCAACTTTAGTTGTGATACAAACGTTGGGCTATATGTTTTGATTTTTAATACATTCTAATGCTGCATGATGTGACTCTAATGATGATTTGAAAAAAGTCGCTTGAAAGGCATGAGATCTGCTTTGTTTCTCGTTCAAGCTGCACACACTTCATCAGTCTCTCATTCACAATTTGACAAGCACTTGATAATATTCTCACCAGGCTTCAAATTTCACGGCCGCATCCCCCATGTGTGGCTGTAACGCCCCCTAAAAAACCCATGCCTTTTGCGGCCAAAGTGGCCGTTGTGCCCTGGGCTGAATATAATAAATATAATTCCCTTCTCCCGGCTGGCAATTGCCGTGCTCCGACGCACCTCTCACTCACATGGCTCTCTCAGGTATCGCAATTCTTATTAGCCAATGCCAGTAATGTGATCGGGTCCTTCTCACAGGCATCTCAGCTCCGAAGTAGGCTACAAGTGAAGACAGACACATCGGGAACGCAACGGCGAGCATCCTTCTTATCAAATTCCGAGGTGCATATTGAAGATGTTAGAAGAACTGTCCACATTTACTTTTCGTCAGCCAACAAGATGAGTAGGCCTAACGAACAGCAAAAGCACTAGCCTATGTCAATCTACTATCTCCCATAGTACAAAAGTTGACCTATTCTATTGGTCAACTTGTCCTTCTGTGCGAGAAAGAAACATTCCAAACATACTCTGGGACAGTTGTGGGATATGATAGACCTCAAATTAATACAACTACTTGCATCAGAAAATATTTTTAAAGGAATGAGGCTGATGCAACAGATCCGAACATTTAGCTTAAAATGTTGATAAACTATTAGACTAGTTATTTGGTCACTTTAGTTGTGATACAAACCTTATCAAAACATATAGGCCTATGGGCTAGGCTACATGAGGGTGTGTGACTATGATCAGAAAAAGTAGCCAAAAAAAGGCATGTGCTGTTTCTTGCCTTACCGCACACGCTGGGCATCATTCACAAGTGATAATACATCATTCACAAGTTCTTTTTAATAGAGGCCATCAAAACATTTTCACGCAATTGCATAGCCTATAGAAATGTTGCGCAACATGAGTTCATAGGCTGTCATGAGGTGTTTGATTTGACTTCCGAATAACATTTGCATTGATGTCAGAGTGATTAGAGGGACAATAGAGTGCTGAGTACCAGGCAGTTAGCAAGTTTGGTAGACTACTAATGACCATCAGCAGCATCAGAGCTTGGAAAAGCCTAGTTACCATGACTATGTGGAATTTGACTGAGGTCATGACTTGTGAAAGCCGGTGTGGCGGTAATAGCTCAGCATGCCTTTGGGTGGGCCGCATTTTAGGGTTTCCACCTGAGATGCTAATTTGAATGAGTCATGCTCATCTCTCTTTCCATCTCTCTCTCAGTAGGAGAATGAGGCTGAAAGCTGAAAGCCACAGAGAGGGTAAAAGCCCTAAAATGTGCCCTGTTCCATGAAGAGCTGGCCGGGTTAGTTTCCTGGAATTAACACTCCCTCCACTCCTCCACAGTGCTTTATCATTGGACGGCTTGAAGTGGAACTGACAGTGTTTTATATACTTTGCAGATATGAAACAAACAATTATAATATCAGTCAAAAATATCACATTTCCAGTTTATCCTACAAAACAAACTTTATAAGAAGTTTTAAAAATAGGTTCTATTTGACTAAAATTCTATGACGTAGAGCAGACTCTGTCCCGGGCCCCCCTAGCACTACACAGCTGATTCAAATAATCAAAGCTTGAAAGTTGGTTATTTTAATCAGCTGTGTAATGCTAGGGCAAAAACCAAAACGTGCAAACGGGGGGCCCAGGACAGAGTTTGAGAATCCCTAACGTACAGTAAGGCATTGTTGGCAGAATAGATGGATGCAGTTCAATGCATGATTAATATAATTCACCATTACATTTCTTGGTAGTCCAAAAAATATTGCTAAAAACATGGCTAGCTGGCTGCTGGGAGGATGTTATTTATTTGGACGAGTGGCTGACTTTATCCCCCCATATCGTTTTTCTGTGGCTACAGCTAGAGATGCAGGAGTCATTTTGTTAGCTAGCAAGAAATGTGAATCACTTTGATCGCTAGCTAGCTATGATGAACTTGAATGACGGTTAACCACAGTTAGCATCTCTCTTAGTTGTCAATCAAATGTATTTTGCATCAATCAAATGGGTGGGCAGGAAGGCAAGTTCCCATTCTGTTGTCAAAACGTGGGTTGGGACAAGCATGCATCGTAGGCAAGCTGCAGGCTACTATTCCCCATTGTTTATCAGTGCAATTTTTTTACCGCCAACTAGCTGAAAAGGTTTAAGAGGCTTTATCTAATGTTCCCTCTCTAGATTATATCTCATTTCGCTCTGGCTAATAGTTGTTGATCTTGTTGTTGTCAATCTGCATAACTAAGGGAGAGAGAGCCTACCTTTTCACGGTTGTTTGATCAATAGGACTGTAAAGTTCCCAAATGTAAGAGGACTCCCGTGGTATTTACATATTTGCAGAAATTCATTTAGGTGTATTTTGTGGCTTTTGGCGAATGCCTTCTTATGATCTAAAGTCCCGCTGTTGCTACTGACTGTAAACACAGTCCAGTTAATAGTGAATGATGGCAGGCCTGTGTGGCAAATGGCTTATTTGCACATAGGTCTACTGTAGCTCTGATTGGCTATGGCGCACCGTGCTGGACAAGACAGATGTTTTTATTATAGGTTGTATTTACTGCAGTGTCTTAATTTTCCAAATGCACGGCCACTTTCCCACTCTATATTGCTATAGAATTCTCACAAATGCCTTACTGTACGTAATTCCCAAACATTCTATTAATGTATGAACATGTGAAAATGACCATATCTAAGTGCTCGCTTATCAGAAAATGGGGGTGTATATGAACAGATTTGAATAAGATTTAATGTTGCTAAAACGCTGTCAGTTCCACTTTAAACTAGGGCCCCAGTGGACATTAGCCAGCCCAGCACACACAAATGTAAAATTAAATAACAAACGGTCTCAAATAATGTATTTTCTTACTGGGCCTTCCTGTGTAGACCAGCTCAACTAGCCAAACAACAGTGGGCTCCAGCTTCCACCAATCTTAACTCAAAACAAAAAGGCACCCAAATCTGACCGAACTCTGACCTAGCAACAAGAGATAACTGACTCAAATCTGCTTTGGTACAATTGCCTCAACATGGTTTTGACCAGTTTTGTGTGGATACAAATATTCATGACATGATCACAAAAAATATGCCATCTTTGTATCTTCATTTAAAAAGTACTTTGTCCTCATTTATAATATTCACGACTCTGTCTGCCCGAGTGAAGGAATGTGTCAAGAGCAACGGTACAGCAACGGTTACCATAGCAACCGTCCGACATCCAACGGGCAATTGGGGCAGTCGCGCATGGGACTGACTGACTGGCAGTTGGTATTTTTTTGGGGGGGGTCTGAGTATTTATCCCACTCACAGACAGCAGCTCCCAATGGGACGACATAAGTTTGACATCAGCCCTCTGCTCACTAGAAAGAGGAGAAGAGACGAGAGCTGTTTCACACAGTATCTCCCTTTGCTCTCCTCCTCCCCTCTCTCTCTGATGAGATGTGTTAGTACAGACATTTCATTTCATGAACATATCAAGCATGTCTTTCTGATTGGCTCACGAATGACAGATCGCCACTGTCTGGTTATGACAGCATTACCATGACAACCCGCTGAACATGTCCCAGACCCCCAGGACCCTGACCTACATTACCCATCATCCTCTTCTGTGCCTCTCAATAAATATATTTTACCTGACGGAATGGTGAAGTCACACACACAGTACAGTTACAGTCCCTTCCCTCTCTCTTCCTTCACTCTTCCCTTTCTCTTTTCAGTGTGGCCTGGATAATGGACCCACAGGGAATACACCATCACACTGAACTAGATACAGTCACCACCATGGAAGAAATCGGGACTGCCAAACACACACACCGTGTGCCGATTCTAACTCAAAGTGTGGTGTAGAATATTACATATGCGCTTTCATACAGCTACAGTATCAAAGAACAAAACACTCTCAAGCGGTGAGATTCCTTCTCCCTGTTGTAGTAGTGAACATGCTACTGGGATTCTAATCTTAGCAACATAACATTGCCTACCTTCCTGCACATTCAAAAATAACCTGATACAGAAACAAATAGGTGAATATATGCAGTGTACCTTCTTCATTTAGATTTGATTGTATGTAATACAAACGGGAATACTATAGAATAACAGACTAGACACATATACCCATAGAAATCCTATATTAATATGTACTGTAAGTAGTGTATATGTTTCCATGGTGGCTTTTACTGTATGAAAGGACATGGAGTTGTGCGTGGCAACAGTGGCAACAGAGCAGGATTATGCATGGCAACATCTGGAGAGAACAGGAGCAACAGAGCATGCTAATATGAGCTGAGGCTTTTCAACAGGTCATTGAGCTCCACAGGTAGAAGAAGCTAGCCACTGCTTTCTCCCCTCTCTCTACTTTTTCCCCCTCACTCTTTTTTTCTCACACACATATTATTATTACACACTATTTCTAGCCATGTCTACCTCTTTTTCACACACACACACACACACACACACACACACACACACACACACACACACACACACACAACACACAAAGGTGTGCCCAAGCACACATGCACAAACACACACAGAAAGAGAGCATCAGCAGCTCTGTGGCTTGTATATTCTCAGTGCCTCTCTCGGAGAGACCTGCCCTAATTTTTACTGACAAGCTGGGCTGGGAGAGCAAAAAGGCAGTGTGTACGCATGCGCTCACCTTCACACACACACACAACACACAATTCATATTTCAACCTGCAAATCCACTCTTATGTCAACATGCAAACTCAGTGGTGGTCATGAGAGACATGCCACAGAAGTATAGCCCTTCCTCTGATACACAGCTAGTCATTACCAGAGGCAGTTTACATGCGCATCTCTCTCTCTGCCTCCGTCTCTCGCTCTCTCTCTTTCACTCTGTTTCGCTGTCCCCCCTCTCTCTCCATCTCAGGTCTCACAACCATCTATCAATGTATTCCATTTTAGCTAGGCACAATAACACATTTACTGAAGTGTCAGTGTTTCATTCATGGGTTCTGTTGAGAACCCATACTGATTGGTTGAAGGTGATCTCTGTCTGTCTGTCTGTTTCTCTCGCTGAGATTCTCTCTCTGACCTTTCCTCCAACTCTCTCTCCCCACTCTCTTCCCCTCCTCCTCCACCTCTCTACCCCTCGCTCCCTCTCTTACACTCCCCCTTCCCTTGCTCCACCGTGCCAGTCCTCCAGCAGAGATGAGAGCCCAGTAGAGGAAAGGGCTGGCAGTATGGCAGCAGCATGGCAGTATGGCAGCAGCATGGCAGGGCAGCAGGCAGACAGGAGCCAGGGGATCCCTAAGCAGTGCAGAGAAGAGCAGAGCAGAGTGTTTGTCTGCCTCCCCAGGGTAGAGATGACAGAGGGGCCACCCAGAGGAATACTAACTACCAGAGAGATGTGACCAGGGTGGGGATTACTACATTAGGACCATGAGAGTCCCCCACTCACTGCTGTGTGTGTCATACCCTCTGTTTATCTCTCTCTCTCTCAAACCCTCTCTTCTCTCCCTCTCCTTCTGTATGACTCAAGAGGAGGACATGAATAAAATCTTATTACTGCAGCGTTTCTATCTGATGGCATGTTCTTGAATGAATTTGTAATTTATGTATATGGAAATTAGAGTACATGAACAAACACACACACACACAAATGTCTGATACACACATGCATGACTACATATTTATTAGCACAAGGAGAGAGAGCGAGAGAGAGAGAGAGAGAGACGGAGAGCGAGAGCGAGATGAACAGATGTGGACATGGATACTTGCTTCTCCAGCAGTCTGTCAGCCTCGATATCACCATGGTGACAGTGACTGACAGAGTCAGGTTGTGAGGCCCAGCCTCCTAACTTCCTGTTTTTAATATTCCAACAGTGAAAAGGCTGAGAAGAGAGAATCATGACCACCTGCGGCTGTCACTCAAACCTTCACCTGATTCAAAAAACTCTGGCCTGTGATTTTTAGAGTTAAGATAGAGCTCCTCAATTCTGGTCCAAAGGACCCATGTGATGTGCAGAGTTGTGTTCCAGCCGAGTACTAACACACCTTCAACTAATCATAATACAGTTGAAGTCGGAAGTTTACATACACTTAGGTTGGAGTCATTAAAACTTGTTTTTCATCCACTCCACATATTTCTTGTTAACAAACTATAGTTTTGGCAAGTCGGTTAGGACATCTACTTTGTGCATGACACAAGTAATATTTCCAACAATTGTTTACAGACAGATTATTTCACTTATAATTCACTGTATCACAATTCCAGTGGGTCAGAACTTTACATACACTAAGTTGACTGTGCCTTTAAACAGCTTGGAAAATTCCAGGAAATGATGTCATGGCTTTAGAAGCTTCTGTTAGGCTAATTGACATCATTTGAGTCAATTGGAGGTGTACCTGTGGATGTATTTCAAGGCCTACCTTCAAACTCAGTGCCTCTTTGCTTGACATCATGGGAAAATCAAAATAAATCAGCCAAGACCTCAGAAAAAAAATCTGTCTGGTTCATCCTTGGGAGCAATTTCCAAACATCTGAAGGTACCACGTTCATCTGTACAAACAATAGTAAGCAAGTATAAACACCATGGGACCACGCAGCCTTCATACTGCTCAGGAAGGAGACGCATTTTGTCTCCTAGAGATGAAAGTACATTCAACAAAAATAGAACTGTTTGACCATAATGACCATCGTTATGTTTGGAGGAAAAAGGGGGAAGCTTGCAAGCCGAAGAACACCATCCCAACCGTGAAGCACGGGGGTGGCAGCATCATGCTGGAGGGACTGGTGCACTTCACAAAATAGATGGCATCATGAGGAAGGAAAATTATGTGGATATATTGAAGCAACGTCTCAAGATATCAGTCAGGAAGTTAAAGCTTGGTCGCAAATGGACAATGACCCCAAGCATACTTCCAAAGTTGTGGCAAAATGGCTTAAGGACAACAAAGTCAAGGTATTGGAGTGGCCATCACAAAGCCCTGACCTCAATCCTATAGAACATTTGTGGTCAGAACTGAAAAAGCGTGTGCGAGCAAGGAGGCTTACAAACATAACTCAGTTAAACCAGCTCTGTCATGAGGAATGGGCCAAAATTCGCCCAACTTTTTGTGGGAAGCTTGTGGAAGGCTACCCAAAATGTTTGACCCAAGTTAAACAATTTAAAGGCAATGCTACCCAATCCTAATTGAGTGTATGTCAACTTCTGACCCACTGGGAATGTGATGAAAGAAATAAAAGTTGAAATAAATCATTCTCTCTACTATTATTCTGACATTTCACATTCTTAAAATCAAGTGGTGATCCTAACTGACCTAAGACAGGGAATCTTTACTAGGATTAAATTGTGGAATGTCAGAATAATAGTAGAATCAGGAATTGTGAAAAACTGAGTTTAAATGTATTTGGATAAGGTGTATGTAAACTTCCGTGTAGATAAAGTAAACAAGCATGATAACATTCAATATTTAATCTTAGAATTACATAGTAAATAAAACCGTAATTTCATGCCACCCATACAAAAAGCCATTCACAGCAAAAAAAAAAATATTTGCCTGCAAAATGCTAATAAAACGAAAAGTGCTTACAGTAGTGAAATTAACTGGAGTTAAGTTGATGGGCACACTCTTCCAACGAGAAAGATCTGGGCCAAAAAAGAACAATATGGCGGGGTGACGAGAGGAGCTCTTTAGAGCAAGTGCTGCTGACTGCTCTTTCTAGCAGTGAATGTAATTATGGTTATTGATGTATTCAGGGGTCTATTATATGGGCCTTGGTCAAAATAGTGCACTTTATAGGGAATAGGGTGCCATTTTGGATGCAGAAATGTCTGACATATTATATGCCAAATGCATTAAATGTTAATCGTTAAGGTTCTGGTCATTGAAGAGAACATCCACCAGTATCTCCCACCATGCAGCGTCCAAAGGTCACATGACCGTGGACGATTTTATTGGCAAGACGTGAGGTGTATTTAATCAGTACTAGGAGGGAGGGGGAGGGACACACATGCATGAGCACATACACTCACACACAGGGATGGGCAAAAATGACAAAATACAATTACAAAATACAGATACAAATTACAATAAAGATCAATGTATCAAAATAAACTACAAAATACTTGTATACAAAATACTTGTATTTTGTAATCTATTTAATTAAAATACATGTATTATGTATTTTAAAATACGAAAAAACATTTGCAAGTAGCTGGCCCGACAGCAACAACATTCACAGTAATGGTTACAAAAACGTTTTTCTTGCTATGACTGTGATATGTTGTTGTGTATCTACCTTAGTTGAGCAAGTCACTCTGGATAAGAATGTCTGCTAATTGACCAAAATGTAAATGTATATGTGAAAATGAAACATACCAAAATGAACTGCAAAGCACAGTGTGTATTATTATTGGCCTTGTTTCGGGGCAGAGCTCAGCATGCTTTGCAATTGTTCATTTTTACATTTACATTTTAGTCATTTAGCAGACACTCTTATCCAGAGCGACTTACAATTAGTGCATTCATCTTAAGATAGCTAGGTGAGACAACAACATATCACAATCGTATCAAGTACATTTTCCGTCAACAAAGTATTTATCAAAATGTTTACATATACATTTATATTTAGTTCATTTAGCAGACGCTCTAATCACACCATAGTGCTATCAGACTTCTGATACCAATGCAGGGTGGAAGGGGTGCCACAAAACGTGAACCGTTATAAAAAAAAGTACTATAGAAAAGTATTTTGTATTTTGAAAATACATTGGAGTGTAGTTCAGCCCAGTGTAATTCAAATGACAAAATACTCAGAAGTAATTAAAATACATATTTCAAATACATGTAACAGAAATACTGCCCATCTCTGCACACACACTAGGGTTGTAAATGTTTAAACATTAAGAACATTTAAACGAAATCGGGATCCTTAACGTTATGAAAAATGCCTAACCTAATAACTTTTTTTTCCCCCACAAAATTGAAATCACAGTGCAGTTATCACAAAACATATTATTTTCTGTGTTATAGCCTAACTAAACAATAGGCTATAAAGGCCTGGGAAAAGTTAATTTAAATAAAGCTAGAGAGGAAGAGGTGAATTTGCATGATGAGCTTGGAGGGCACTATGGTGTTGAACACTGAGCTGTAGTCAATGAACAGCATTCTCACGTAGGTGTTCCTATTGTCCAAGTGGGAAAGGCCAGTGTGGAGTGCAATAAAGATTGCGTCATCTGTGGATCTGTTGGGGCTTTGTCACTTTGGTGAATTTGCGAGGCATGCAAGACAAGACCTCCCTCGCGCTGGCTCGCCTGCTCTTCTCTTCGCTAATGATGCCAGTTTGTGTTCAGCCTTCGGTCTGTTGCGTGTAGAATATACTTGCCTAATCATGATAGGCCCTGCTTTACTGAATTTGCGAGCCAGGAAATTATGAGATACAGCATTCCATTGCGATATACAGCTTTTGTTTGCCGATAGATAGGCCTAGTGCACGGTTCTGACTCTGTCATGTTAAACACTATTATTGCACACAGAGTGAGTCCATGCAATTTATTATGTGACTTGTTAAGTGATTTTCTTTACTCCTGAAATGATGTAGGCTTGCCATAACAAGGGGGTTGAATACGTATTGACTCAAAACATTTCAGCTTTTCATTTTTAATGAATTTGTAAAAATGTCTAAAAACATAATTCCACTTTGACATTATGGGGTATTGTCTGTAGGCCAGTGAAACAAAATCTAAATTTAATCCATTTTAAATTCAGGCTATAAGACAACAAAATGTGGAAATTGTGAAAAGGGTGTTAATACTTTTTGAAGGCACTGTATCTATTCATTGAGTGTATGCTTGGCCTGTGACCGTGTAGAAAAGGGAAGAATACAGAGCAAATGCATGTAACCACAAGGCTGCTCTATGAGGATGGTTATAACCTTAACTCTCACAGATCCTGGTCAGGCCATTAATTCCACCTGTATACTGCAGGGCATAGAGAGAAAGGGAGAGGGAGAGGGAGAGACAGAGAACGCATTTATATTGTTGAAACTTTTGTGAGTGCAATGTTTACTGAACAAAAATATAAACGCAACATGCAACAATTTCAAAGATTTTACTGAGTTACAGTTACAGAATGTTTCAGTTGACTTTTAGCCCTCCATAACTGTCTACGAGACTATTGCAGCTCTGTGGGTCTAACATTTATTGACAATTTTGATACCTTCTGTAAACAAAGCTCGTTTTATAAGGAGGATGGAATCCCCCCAAATCATTTGGGTTCCTGGATACTTTCACAGCATTAATGGCTGCGTTGAGACAATGACTTATCAATGACCCAAGCCCAACTCAGTTAATCCCTACCATTGCGTCGCTGAGTTGTCATAATGCTTCAGCAAATGTACATTATCCCAGGAGCGTTGGAAGACACAATGTAAGTAACCTAATTTATGTCCCTCTAACTGCGGATGACTCCACACTATACACGTCAGCTACTACAGTGAGTGAAATCACTGCAACACTTAAAGAGCTGCAGTTAGTTTCAGAATGGGTGGCAAGAAATAAGTTATATTTCAAAAACTAAAAGCATTGTATTTGGCACAAATCATTCACTAAACCCTAAACCTCAACTAAATCTTGTAATAAATACATGTGGAAATTGAGCAAGTTGAGGTGACTAAACTGCTTGGAGTAACCCTGGATTACAAACTGTAATGGTCAAAACAGTGCAGCACGGCTGGCCCTTACATTTTAAAATGTTTAGTCATTTAGCAGACGCTCTTATCCAGAGCGACATACAGTTAGTGAATGTATACATTTTCATACTGGTCCCCCGTGGGAATCGAACCCACAACCCTGGCGTTGTAAGTGCCATGCTCTACCAACTGAGCTACACGGGACGAGCTACATGGAGAGCTAACATGAATAATATTCATGTAAATCTCTCATGGCTCAAAGTGGAGGAGAGATTAACTTCATCACTACTTGTTTTTCCAAGAAGTGTTAACATGCTGAATGCACCGAGATGTCTGTTTAAACTACTAGCACACAGCTCAGACACCCATACACACCCCACAAGACATGTCACCAAAGGTCTCTTCACAATCGCCTAGTCAATAACAGACTATAGGAGGCGCAGAGTACTACATAGAGCCATGGCTACATGGAACTCTATTCCTGATGCAATTTTAAAAAAACAGATAAAAATACACCTTATGGAACAGTGGGGACTGTGAAGGGACACACACAGGCACAGACACACATACACATGATAAGACACACACTCTACACACACATACACATGGATGTTGTATTGTAAATATGTGATAGTGGAGTAGTGGCCTGAGGGAACACACTAAATGTATTGGGTAAAGTGTTATGAAATGTAATATTTTTAACTGTATATACACTACCGTTCAAAAGTTTGGGGTCACTTAGAAATGTCCTTGTTTTTGAAAGAAAAGCAATTTTTTTGTCCATTAAAATCAAATTGATCAGAAACACAGTGTAGACATTGTTAATGTTGTAAATGGCTATTGTAGCTGGAAACGGCTGATTTTTTATGGAATATCTACATAGGCGTACAGAGGCCCATTATCAGCAACCATCAGTCCTGTGTTCCAATGGAACGTTGTGTTTGCTAATCCAAGTTTATCATTTTAAAAGGATAATTGATCATTAGAATAAAAGGCTAACTGATCATTAGAAAACCCTTCTGCAATTATGTTAGCACAGCTGAAAACTGTTGTGCTGATTAAAGAAGCAATAAAACTGGCCATCTTGAGACTAGTTGAGTACAGTGGCGGCTCCTGAAAAAATTCTCAGGGGGGGCAATTTTTCTGATGATTTAGGTGACCTACACACATTTTAAAAAAGATATGTCCAGCAACAACATGAAGACAGGGGCAGCATATAAGTCAATACCAGAAGCATTTATTGACTGATCTCAAAAGTGTTGGCTTACCAGGGTTGGTGGAGCCCTCAGTTTCATCTTTGCCTCGCAAAGCTAACTCAAACACTCCGCAAAACTTCACACACTGGATTAGCCGGCTGAGGATGTGGCGGTTCTTGCTAATGTCGTAGTAAATATATTTGTTATAGTGAATATGGAATATGATATGTTGAGTAAAATGTTGTGCTAAGATCTATTTAGGTCAGGAGCTGGTTATAAGTTCTGTTCCTATCCAATAACAATGGACAAAAGGGTCCTATCTTGTCAGCCTTGTCAGTTTCAGTTCTCCAGTAAACTTGTGATTATCAACACTAACCTCATCGTTGTGGCAGCGGACAGCTAGCCTGTATCCCTCATCCAGTTGAGTGGGAATGTTCACTCTCCCCAAAGCAGACAATCTCAAACAGCTATCCATGTGGGTCTTTGACAGCTCATGTTTCTTAATCTTTCCTGAAAGATGGTGCATGTCCGTTACACACCAGTCGCTGTCCAAGCGGTGCTGTCTGCCGTGCCGCCTTCAGGGTGAAAGAGTAAGCAGGGGGTAGCAGAAGACTGCATTAGCTACATCGCAGCCTGCTAGCCAGGTTTTTCGTTCGTACCAATTTTTGGAAAATCCTCGGGTGTAGGACTTCCCCCCTTTAGTAGAAACCTGTTGAATTATTAAATTTGGTCTGGGAGGTCCTAATTGTTTCGTTGCCAATTTATCTTCATTTGTTCGCCGACAAAAAGGAACTTCTTTCAAAGACACAATCGAGTTGCACTGAAGCCTAGCCATTTTGATAGTAGTAGTGAATTGATTGACGAGGCTACCCGCTCTTTTCTTAGTTACGTTCATGGTTATGTTACGTATGACGAAAGCGCGTAAGTGCAAGCCCTCAGAAACCCATAGAGATTGTATTGAAAGCTCTGATATTTGAAAAAAATAGATTTTACATGGGAGTCTATGACAGACTTCTGGGCGATTTTCAACCTGACTGAAATCGCCCCAAAAGGGGGGGGGGCCATTTGAAGCACGACTTTAGCCTGATTGGACATTTAGTGGCACTGTGGCAGATCAGACGTCTAGATTACAACACTGATAACTACTGTTGCCGTGATATAATTGATTAGAAAAAAAATCCCTTCCTTTTCCCGTTTGGCAGTGCGTCGCCCATATCGCCCTATTGAACACACCGCCCCTGGTTGAGTATCTGGAGCATCAGCAATTGTGGGTTTGATTACAGGCTCAAAATGGCCAGAAACAAAGAAACCTGTCAGTCTATTCTTGTTCTGAGAAATGAAGGCTATTCCATGCGAGAAATTGCCAAGAAACTGAAGATCTAGTACTACTCCCTTCACAGATCAGCGCAAACTGGCTCTAACCAGAATAGAAAGAGGAGTGGGAGGTCCCGGTGCACAACTGAGCAAGAGGACAAATACATTAGAGTGTCTAGTTTGAGAAACAGACGCCTCACAGGTCCTCAACTGGCAGCTTCACTAAATAGTACCCGCAAAACACCAGTCTCAACATCAACAGTGAAGAGGCGACTCCGGGATGCTGACCTTCTAGGCAGAGTTGCAAAGAAAAAAACATATCTCAGACTGGCCAATAAAAAGAAAAGATGGGCAAAAGATCACAGACACGGGACAGAGGAAGATTGTCAAAAAAGTGTTATGGACAGAGCTCCAAACTATGCAAGAACTATTTAGGAAAGAAGCAGTCAGCTGGTATTCTGTCTATAATGGAGTGGCTAGCACAGTCACCGGATCTCAACCCTATTGAGCTGTTGTGGGAGCAGCTTGACCGTATGGTACATAAGAAGTGCCCATCAAGCCAATCCAACTTGTGGGAGGTGCTTCAGGAAGCATGGGGTGAAAGCTCTTCAGATTACCTCAACAAATTGACAACTAGAATGCCAAAGGTCTGCAAGGCTATAATTGCTGCAAATGGAGGATTCTTTGACGAAAGCAAAGTTTGAAGGACACAATTATTATTTCAATTAAAAATCATTATTTCTAACCTTGTCAATGACTACATTTCCTATTCATTTTGCTATATTTCCTATTCAAACTCATTTCATGTATGTTTTCATGGAAAACAAGGACATTTCTAAGTGACCCCAAACTTTTGAATGGTAGTGTAACTGCCTTAATGTTGCTGGACCCCAGGAAGAGCAGTTGCTAAATACAAATACAAATATGTGACCCACCACCTGGATTCGGTCCAATGTAGGAACATTTGAAATTGTGTTTTATACATTGGATAAAAGTAGAGACTCCGAGCTAGAAAATTGTATATCATACAATGCAGTTGAGGAACAATGAGAAAGTAATTCTGCTTTGATAGTTCATAAACTTGTCACCCGACTTTTGAGAAAATGGCCCGTGAATGTTTTGGTACACCTACTGGAGAGCTCTTCATTGTCTACACAGCATTCTTCACACCCTCTTAAACCTCAGCCCCACCCATCTCTTTAAGGATTCACAGTGTAGTAAACAACCAACGATTTCAAGACTAAAAGTGGTGAAAGTAGTAGCAAAAAGTGGTAGTAAAAATAAACGTTCTAGTCCTTGGCCTATATCCTAATCTGACTTTGATGCAGGTCATGTTGTTCTTCACATTACCGTCTCTGGTAAACAGACACTATATCAAATAAAATCTAAGTTTATTTGTCACATGCACAGGATACAAAAGGTGTAAACAGTGAAATGGTTACTTGCATAGTGGAGTCTTTTGTTTAGACATGTAGCTAGCTAGCTAGCTAGCTAGCTAAACAATTAACCATAATCCCAACTCTAATGCCGCATAAAAAACAGACTGGGAAAATTAATTTGAATGGTCATCCAACTCGGAATCTCAGGCCTCCTACACAGATCATACACGTAACGTTAGCTAGCGAGCCAGCCAGCTACCTTAAGCTAACTAGTTAACAGTACACTTTAACTTGCAATGAAAACGACAAAATTAGAAACCTAATATCTGAAAATGTAGACTATCACCCGTATACATGGATGGACGCTTCTCCCTCTGTCACGGATGCCATGGTTGCCCTTAGTTTGAAGATGTAATCCGGAGACAGGTGTTTTATACCACAGCCTTTTTTCTGTGTTCTCTTTTTTGACTCTCTCCTCATTTGGCAATTATCTCTCTGCTTCCACCGGGCAGTACACTGATTTCAAAACTCGGTCAACTTCTTCCGACACCAACACAGTTTCTTCCCCATCATTGTTATCAGAAGACTCTACAATGTCTGGTTCAATTAAAATGTTTTTACCTAAATCAGGGATTTCCTCATTGTCTGATTTTCAGAGTCAGCATGGCACAATCATCCTCCAGAAAGTAGTCCATCACAACATTTTCCCACTGAGCTTTGTCGATAGTGCTATTAACTTCAGGGCAGCAATGTTGAGAGCAATAGCAAAACTTTTTCAGTTCTTCATGACATCTTTAAAAAAAAAGCCGCAGTAGACAGGATTATCCACACATACTTAGCAGCTCATGTTATAGAAAGAAGCATGCTACATGGCAGACCAATCTGAACTCATCTATCGGCATGTCCAGACCATTCATTATCTCAGCTAATCATGGCTAGAGGTTCCTGTATTTCTCCATGGCTAAACCAACTAGGCTCGTTATTTAACCATTTTATTTGTATTTACAGATGGCATACAAGTTTGTTATTAAGGCACATGAAAGTTCACATTTCAGAAGTCATTTCTGCCCCAAAACATATTTTGATAAAAAATTAAAATAAAATGTTCAAATGCCTCTCCTCCTAGTGACGTGCGACATATGTCTAGTTTATTGAAACGTGTCACATAAGCAAATCAGTCAATTTAAATAAATGCATTAGGCCCTAATCTATGGATTCATGAATGGGAATACAGATATGCATGTTGGTCACAGATACCGCAGATAAAAAAAGGTAGGGGCGTGAATCAGAAAACCAGTCAGTATCTGGTGTGACCACCATTTGCCTCATGCATTGCAACACATCTCCTTCGCATAGAGTTGATCAGGCTGTTGATTGTGGCCTGTGGAATGTTGTCACACTCCTCTTCAATGGCTGTGCGAAGTTGCTCGATATTGGCGGGAACTGGAACATTCTGTCGTACACGTCGATCCAGAGTAGGGCTGGGCAATATATGAAATTCATTAGATTAATTAAAATGTATGTTTTTGCACAATATTCCAAATGCCTGTATCGCAGAATAACGTTTTTTTTGTATTGCTCACTATCAGGGATGTAAACTATCAGGGATGTAAACAAATTTGTGTACAACATTTGAGAGAAATAAGCTTTTGGTGCGTATGAAAAACTTCTAGGATATTTTATTTAAGCTCATGAAACATGGGACCAACACTTTACCTGTTGCGTTTATATTTTTGTTCAGTATAATTTCTAATCGTTTTTTCATTTTCGTTTATTGTTTGTTTCACTTGGTTTGGCAATGTAAACATATGTTTCCCATGTCAATAAAGCCCCTTTGAATTTAATTGAATTGTGAGAGAAAGAGGAAAAACATATCCAATAGGAGTCACAGCATTACCTTCTGTGGTTCAACAATGATGGGGGAAAAAGTATCGATACAGTTACACATCGCAATATTATTATTTTTATTTTTTATTTTTTACTGTAGGTAACGTTAGCTAGCGTTGGCTGTACCTGCGCCAAAACTCCTGTAGTTTTTATCCTATAGCTTGTTCTCCATCTTATTTTTAAATAGTGAGCCAAGCTAACATGTTTTCACCACTTTTATTTCCCTGACTGATCAAAAATCGTTTTCTCATGCACTTTCTTGTCTCTCTGCAGCAGACATATAGTGAGCAATTTGTTTGGAACATCAAATCGCAATAAAATCACAGTATCGAATCGCAATACATATAGAATCGTGAGAATCGCGAAACATATTCTATTGGCACATAAGTATCGTGATAATATCGTATCGTGAGGTCCCTGGCAATTCCCAGCTCTACAGATTACACACACTACACGCAAATTACACACAATTCTGTGGACATTTTTTCCAACCATGTAGAAAATCACCTCAGAGCTCAGGGTAGTGGGAGAGTAGGAGCGGTCAATAGTCATTTCCTCAGTGTGTGGATCTTTATGAGGTGGGCTAGACTCCCCAAGGAGACCCATACCAGATTACATGGCAGGACCCAGCCACACACACACACTCACAAGCATGGACACACACTGGCCATTACCCAGGCTCAGAGACCATGTCTTCCAATTTCATTTCAGCTCCATACGTTTTCAGCCAATTTGCAAATCCCACTGATTGCTTTGCTGTAAGGTCTTCCAAAATCCATTCAGCTCCCACAGTTCCAGCCAAATGTCCATTGATCAGGGATCGCCAGTCTTTTGCCTGTCTTTCACTCTCTTTTCATCCTCCTCTCCTATGTGAGATACCTCCATTGTATCTTCCTGTCTTTCTCTGAGTCGTATTGAACCAGGCCACAGCATGGCCCCTGTCTCAGCTCAATCCATCCAGACACCTTTGTCACTTCTCCAATACAAGCCATTAGCTGATCTTTATGGGTCCAAAAGGGAAATACAATCACTTCCTAGAGTCAAAGAGGCAACCAAAGCACCAAAACGAACCTTCAAGACAAAAGAGGAACAAGTTGAGTGTTGTTGGGTTTCTATCATAAAAAAGACAGATCTGGATCTATAATTTCTAGGCTAATAGCCTGTCTCCAGCTCGGAAGTGGGATAGAACTAGTTCCTTTTCTGAAAGTTTGTTGCGGGTAAGAGTGAATCGTTTTTATTATCACTTGTGACTGTTGGGTTGGAGCCAATGACATGTGTGTTTGATCTCTTATCTGTTATTTCTAGCCAGGGCTGTGTGTCAATATTCGACAATGGCTTCCTCTTGTTGCCCCCTTTCCTTTATCCGTAGTGATCTGTGAGTCCTGGACAGGTCTAAAGCGAGTAACCTAGCTCGCACACTTTGCTTCCTCCATTCTGGTAGGACAGGATGCCACTTTAGAGTATTAAGATGCACCCTGAGCATTCAACCAATGGCATTGGTCCAACTAAAGGTGTGTCATAAAACTAAACAAACGTAAAAACATTTTCATATGACCCTCCCCTTATACTTGTAATGTTTACGACCAGAAATAACAATAGCTGTAGCGACCCTGTGTTTATAAATGTGGATATTGACTTTGCCACTCCAGCATGCTTTTGTGGCACAGTCGATGCCAAGCAGGGCTAAGGGCCAGAAGGTTGAGGGTTCGCCAACCACCACGGACGAGCTCACTCTCCCTGCCTGTTTCATTAGGCCTACACTACGATCAGAGCCAGTTGCAGACAATGATCAGTTAGGGGGCAATCAGATTTTCAACATTTTGATGCCATATTTATAATTATATAAAATATATGCAAAAAAAAATTCCACCAACAGGTTTCTGTGCCAATGTACCACACAACCAATAAACAAAGCATACAGACTTTAGCCGCTTCAATATCATAGTTTGCGTTTTCAACACCACAATAAACAGACTATGTCAATCTCGACCAACAGAAAATACATCCCTCCCTATCTTGTAGGCTTACCCAGTATCGAAAGCTTGACAATCTCCGAATGTCATTAAACTTGTTGGTGTTTTGTAACAGATGTCTCTTTCCATTACATCAAATGGCCTCTGCACCGTTTGGATTGATTGATTTTATTTGTCAGTAAAAATAAATACATATATACACACAGTACAAATATCTTTAAAAGTGACCGGGATTGCACAATAAGGTCGGGGACTTATTTCCATTGTGGTCTCTATTTTACTGTTCACACATTAGCCAGCTTTTGACATTCTTTTTTGACATTCTTTTTGAGTTGCTGTGGTAGTTTGTTCCACTCAACAGTGCCGGTATATAAAAATATGTTCTTACCAGATTTAAATATAATAGTCTAACAGTGAATATTAGAGTCTCTGACTCTGGTATTATGCTGGTGGACATTTCTTACAAATGAAAAATTGTTGGATAGGTACCTGGGGGCTGAGTCTGTGATAATTCTGTGGAACAGACCAAGTTGAATTAATACTACTCTTTTTTCCCCAGATAGCCATCCTAACTGCTTAAAATGCTCGCCTCCAGATGAGTATGATTGGGTAGTTTAAGTACAATTCTTACAAGCATGTTTGGCTGGTAGCTTATTCTTCAGATGTTTGGGGCTGCTGGTGAATCATGATGTGTAGGCATAATCAAAATGACACCGGACTAGCGCACTTGCCAGATTCTTTAGGGTGTCTTTAGTTAGTTTTCCATCCAATAGGCGACAGATTTTCATGCGAAAATGATCAAATTAAAATTAAAACATTATGCACATTTTTCCATCAGAGTTGTGTTTCCATTAAATTGACTTGTTGCAGATAAAAGTCTGTGCGTAAATACGTAGTGCACATAAAAATAACTTTTGCAGTTAAATTCCCATGTACCGGATTTAAAAAAGAAATGGGTTTCCAGGGCATTTTCAACTCTAGGCGGATGGTTTTGTCACAAAAAATGTGTTTAGGTATAGCAAATGTGCCCACTCTGGTATTGGCACGTGCGCTCTAGCCAACAGCTCGGGTATAGCCTACATGATGAGATTATTGTCACAACTTCCGCCGAGGCTGCCTCCCCTCCTTGTTCGGGCAGGTTTCGGCGTTCGTCGTCACCGGCTTACTAGCTACTGCCGATCCCATTCTCATGGTCTTGTCTTGTCAATCACACACACCTGGTGCTCATTCCCCTAATTAGTATGTGTATAAGTGTTCCCTCTGTTCCCCTGGTCTTTGTGAGTGATTGTTTAATTGTGAGCGCGAGTAGCTCGGTTGAGATTTCCCTTGTGATAGTTTTGTTTTGACGCTGGGTGCGTTTTATTTATGTAAACGGAATAAACTCTGGAGAGAGAGAGAGAGAGAGAGAGAGAGAGAGAGAGAGAGAGAGAGAGAGAGAGAGAGAGAGAGAGAGAGAGAGAGAGAGAGAGAGAGAGAGAGAGAGAGAGAGAGAGAGAGAGAGAGAGAGAGAGAGGTTCCAACAGCCAGAGGATAAATATTTCAACTGTATGAAGTAACCCAACTGACATCTAGACATTGGTTAAAATATGCATTTGTTCAGAAGGGCAAAGTGGGGTGAGGGAAGGTTCTGCTTAGTTTGGCTGTCCAAGGTCTAGCAATGAAGCCATTTATCTACATCCCCAGAGTCAGATGAACTCATGGATACCATTTTTATGTTTCTGTGCACTGGAAGTCTTTGGGAAGAGCTAGCATGCTAGCAGTTCCTGTAGACATCCAGGCATTGCACTAACACTAGTTAGCATTGGCTTGCCAAACTACCTCTAACTTTCTTCATACTGGACGCAGAGACATAGAAATGGTCTTCATTGACAAAAATGGACAAATTCCCAAACTATCCTGAACTGTCCCTTTAAAGACACTCAAACTGCTATTAATATGGAACAGCCAGTTAGATCTATTTAAGTATCCTTTATTTATCCAGGTGAATCCCATTGATAGGGGAGCCCTGGCCAAACAAGCTTTCCCTGACTCTCTGGATTAGATCTGTAGATTTATAAATAAACGTGTTTATTTACATTTTGGCGTTTGCATAACACAGCATGGGTTTCTTATCCCTGAGGTTGTGCTCTGTTTCAGCCCAAAACAAACTAACTCCCTCAAACAACAGTATTTTAGGGAGTAGGGGAGGGTAAGCATTGAGAAACAGTCAGGCATGGTCAACCTGAAATAAACTCAGAGTCAAGAAAAAATACCACAAAAACTATTGGATTGATAATAGTGGCTGTCAGTCAGTCAGCCAATTGGTGACAGTTGTGTTGATAGGAGGAGTGGCAGTCCCACAGAGAAAGAGATGGAGAGGGAGATCTGACATCTAGGGACACTGTCAGAGTCAGTTACACACTGACAGGGAGAGAAAACCCAGGGAAGAGGGGGAGGGAGAGGGAGGAAGGGGAGAGAGGAACGAGACAGGGAGAGGGGACAGACATTGACAGGTATCCAGGAAAAAGAGGGAAAGAGAGGGATAGAAAGGAACGAGTGAGAGAGAGAGAGGTGTGGGAAAAGGGGAGAAAGGGTACACAGCTGGGCCCAAACCTGTCATGGTACTCCTGGTGCCCCCCTGCCTTCCTCTTCAATCACAGAGGTAATGAGGTCTCCAGCTCTGACACTTGTGCTCATATCACTGATTAGACACATCCTTGAACAAGAACTGAGAAAACCAGACCCCACAGATTACCATAAGCACAGCCAGACACCACACATGAGTGATGTTCCCATAAACAGGGAACAACACACTAAACTACAGTACCGCAGAGACAACCAGCCAGACATGTACAGAAATAGAAAGATAATGCAATATCTGAACAATTCATACATTCTAACTCATACAGAGGTAGAACCAATCAATTAATTGGGAATACAGCGCTAGTACAATAAAATACTTTATGAAACGGTTAGGTTCGCTTTATTACACCAAGCCAAGGATCAATTTACCCAGGAGGATCCGAGGGGTACTGAGAAATCCAGCAGAGAAGAACACCTCATAAATACCCACCAACTTATAAATATTAACTGAACTCTGGTCCACACAGAACTTTAATGGGTCATGATGACAGTAAATAGGCCTAGCCCAACCTAATCAGAGCAGAGCCATCCATCTACAGTAGCCTTCAGTACCCACATGTAAACATGACATCAGATGACTACAGGCAGGGAGGGAAGAGATAGAGTTATCTGTACTAACAGTCTGGGCCTCCGTTGGAGCTCTGGCCAGAGAGAGAAGAAAGTAAGTTAGAATGAGAGATAGAGGTAGAGGGAGAGAGAGAGAGCGCGAGAGAAAGAGAGGGAGGGAGACTCTTATCCCGTCGTCAGACACACATTGTGTGTGTGCCTGCCTGCCTATGTGTGTGTGTTTGAGAGCAGAGCCTTGTTTGTGCATGTGTGGTGTGTGTGATAGAGAAAGAGAGTGACAGAGATCAGAGCCTTTCAGGCACAGACACACACACACACACACACACACACCTGGCCGCGTTACCATGGTACCTCACCTCCTCTCTGGGGTGTGATGAGTGTGAAGGCATTCCCTACAGACCTCCTCTATGCCCAGCAGGCACTAGAGGGTGACTCAGGACCAACATTTAGCTAACATCCCTTATGTATATAGTAACACAACCCTCCATCTCTTCTTCAGAGGCTGACACATAAGGGGTAATATGTGACTTACTCCCTGGAGGTGATAGAGATAACACATTTTAATGGATTAATTCCCCTAGGGAAGTAGGCTACTGGTTCAGTATGGTATGGTCAGATATTGAGTAACTAGTTATTGTTTATTGTGTGTGGTTATTACAAAATTAATTTCCCTCTTATTCAATTGAGTCCATTGTGAGAGATCTACACATCATTTCATTGGGAACACTTTGTTTTAATATGACATGTGTTATTGAGTGGTTACAATGTCTCACTGTGTGTTTTGTCTTTCCTTCAATATCAGTTGAATAAATAATGACTGACAGTCCAGTGACAACACTATGATTCCCTCAGTTGATCTATTCTAAAGGGACACCTTAAATACATAAGGTTTGGCGGGGACCGGGGGAGCTGTTATGCAACAGGAATGCATGTCTCCAGAGAGAGAGGGGGTGGTAACAAAAAACTAAACGGGCTAGTGATACACCCTGAACCCTCTTTATCTAGCCTACACTTCTATTCCAGCTCACAGACACGTCTGACTGTCGCTACACGTAGGCTAGACTACATCAAATCATTAGCATACTCCTGCCATATACCTTACCTTGAAGGGTTAATTGTCAATGTAAATCTATTTGTGTTCCCCTGATCAGTTTGGTGAGTCCCAGTCCACAACAAGCCACGAATCAGAACAAAACAAGACTAAGTGTCAGATTATTCGGTGAGAACAGTCTTCTAACATACGGTTATATCCCAATATAGGGAATGTTGGTATTGTTGTTCATGCCTATTCAAGCATGTTGATGTCCATTGCCAGTCCTCCAACAGGCAGACTGCTAGGTTACTGCCTATAAAATACCTGATAGACTACAGTTCGAAAATTGATTGTAAACTTACCACCCAAAACTAAAACAAAGTAACAATTTGAACACCTCACTCTTATCTAGATACAATGTAGCCTAAAATAATGATAAACAGTGCCGTTGGTTGAACAACAATTACTTTTTCAAAATGTTACTACAACCAGAACTTGTTTGACAGTTGGCCAGTTGGAATGGCAGATAAAAGGCCGAATACTTGCCCATACCACATCCTTCTTCCGTGACAACAGTCATATCAACCCCCGACATTCTCTTACCTGCAAGACACCGTGATTTCAACTTTGGTGGCGGGTATGGAAGCATTGAGAGGGTCGAAATCTCCTATCGACGCCATGTTGACGAAGCTATTGCAGTTGTTCATGATGTGAAAATATTTTTGTCCAACCCCTTTTAGCAGCAAGAATCGGATAAACTACACTTCCTTCAGCGAAACGAGAATGAATGCATGTGGACGGAACGAAGAGGAATGCTCCGAGCAGGCTACTAGCGGTGGGGTGATGTCACTTCATAGGCTGACAGTCAGCGTCACCTACTAACGCTGCGAGAGGAATGTGCGCCTTGGACAAAAGAATGCCACAGATGCCCATCTGATAAATAGGCTACAATCATAACATACATTCATAAGAGACCAACAGTAAGGACACGATAAACAAGTCATCAAATAGGAGTTAGGCTAACCATGACCATGTCATGACTTATAATAACATCGATAATTATGACAGAGCGAGTGTGTGTGTGTGTGCGTGTGTGTAATAGGTCTTAAAGTGTTCAAAATTATATTCCCATCAGAATTTTCACGTCACCAGAAAAAGTAATTAGTGTTTACTATGTTTGGATAGAAGACATTTGTTCCTTGGGTGACTCATCATCTTCATTACACAGTATTTTTCAGGCCTGACCACCCCCTCCAAATATAGCTCACACACAGACTTTTCAGTAGCTGGTGAGAGAAACCATTACCACACCTTTAGGTAACCAGCCAGCACTCATCAATGAGTTACTGTAAGTGATGCCCAAATAGATCCTTTGAAATAAGTACATTCACATGCACGCACACACAAAACACACAGTCCTGTCGCAAATGCACACATGCACAGACGCACACACATAAAACCACACACACACACACACACAGAGAGAGAACGAGAGAGACAGAGACACACACAGTATACACTACTGTATAAACATGTGCATAAAACATGAAACAGCATCCATTTCCACTCATAGGTGTTAGGAATCCGGGTGAAAGTAACACGGTAGCCTATTTAACACATGACCCCACAGGTCAGGAGAAAAATAATTCCATGTGGAATTCCATGCCTCTGTATCCTCTAATGTTTTAAACAGTAGGCCTATTTCACTCTATTTAGTGGCGTGGATGTATGGCAACAGTCCTGCACTCTCAGACCAGGAGTAATTGACCCCCACTTGTATTGAGTGTCCTCCTACACATCCCTACAGAGCTGATTGAATATCATAAAACAGCCTCTCTATAAAACAGCCTATATTATCAGCTGCCCACTCAGCTGTAACAGCTCAATGTGTCAAAGATAGTGAGCCCACTGCAAAGTATATGGGCAATTCCATGGTAACGGAATAATTATTTGACTCCGTTTTTTTACTTTAAAATGTATGCCAAACAAAAAACATTGATTTCAAAGTTTAACAAACCATACAACTCTATGCACAAGGACTACTTTTAAAAATGTCCATTGAAAAATTTACAAAAACTAATTTAGTGGAAGAACTGTGCAGATGCAAACTTTGGTAACGGAATTATGGTAAAATCTCCCTCAGGTTTTTATGTGAACACGTTTTCCAAAAGTTATGACATGGCACCTTGAGTTTGAAAAAATATATTTAGGTTATTGAACTACCGTAAGTGAAGTGTATTTACACCCGGTAACGGAATTACGGTAACAGAATTACATCATGGTCTGTACTACACAGAAATGCATAATTATGGATATGATTGTCATTCTCCCCATGTTTCACAAGTTTGGACATCACAGCGCAGCACAGCAGAGCACAGTAGAGTACATTGCAGTACAATACAGCACAGCAGAGCAGAGTAGGGTAGAGTAGAGTTCAGTACAGTGCAGTAGGGTAAAGTACAGTGCAGTAGGGTAAAGTAGAGTACAGTACAGTAGAGTTCAGTACAGTACAGTATAGTTCAGTGCAGTACTGCTGTACTGTACTGTACTGTATTATACTCTACTTTTCTTTATGGTACTGTACTGTACTGTATTGTACTGGACTGTACTCTACTGTGCTTGACTCACTGTACTGTACTGAACTGTATTGTAATGTACTGTACTCTACTTACTGTAATGTATACTGTACTGTACTGTGCTATCCAAACTTGTGAAACACCAAATTTGTGAAACACACGTCTATGATAGGTTCAGATTTGGTCCAGTCATGTCCGTCTGTGGACATTAACATCAAGGCCAGGGTGGACTGATTAAATTTCAACTGCTTTTTAACGTCCATGGACGTCCGGTGTTGGTCGGTGCTCAGTGGGTGAGGATGCTGGTTACAGTAAATGGAAAGAGAGGTGGCTGATGGGTAGGTGTCAGTAAGAGCTGGGAGAGGTGACATTAACTGGAGAGTGAGAGACAAAGGCAGATAGAGAGAGAGAGGTGAGGGAGGGGTTGTCCAGACTGTTTTAACACGTGACAGAAAGAGAAAGAAAACAGTTATGAGCTGAACATAACAGTATGCCAGTGGAAGGGAGGACAGTAGCAGGGGACCCAACTGTAGTTTTTGACTATTATGATTTCCCATTGTAGCCAATTCAGTTGCAGTAATTTTGTTAGTGATTTTTGGGTAATTCTGTTACCAATTTGATAACCGAGTTATGAGTTTTAATATCTTAATAATTCATTAAAAAATTGATATCAGTAAAATCACTTTAATTAATTGGTAAGTCTACCATTGCTTGTTATTTCTGTGAACGTTCATTATCCTCCCTCCTCATGAGGGAGAGAAATTAGAAAATATCTTAAAGATATGTATGTGGGTTTTTGGTAATGGAATTACAAGGCACAAGGCAATATTTCTTAAACTTACAGAAGGTAAACAATTTCTCCAAAACTAAATATAAGTGTTGATATTAGTTGGCAGGGGTCTTTACGTCAACATTATTGTGTTTTGATGTATTTCTGATACCTTTTAAAAGACTTTTTCTGGTAAATGTTTTCTAAGACCCCGTTTCCATCTGTTTATCCAGAAATCAAAGCCTTTAATTATGCCACATTTTTAAGATGGAAAATGGTTGAAAAATGTATCTATGCCTTAATTTCCCAAAAACATAGACTCTTTCATTTGACACCCAATTTGATATGCTCCTATGAACTTCACATGTTGGTGCTCATGGGTTCTTTTAGATGGAAATGCCCGTATGTAATTAATACAATACTCCTCATCATAACCCATGATCTGTGTACTGAGGGGCAGGATATCTCCTCTCTTCCCTGACATTTCTTCCCCTATTCCTCTCATCCCTCGCTCCATCCTCCCATCCTCTCATCATCCTCTCCATCCTCCCCCAGCAGATGCCAGGAAACTCACTCTGGCTGTGTCCGAAATGGCACATTATTCCCTGTATGTGAAGTAATCATTGTTGTGTTTGGTATTGACCCTCACACTGTTTCTCAGTCTAATCAAGCTATCTTACTCCCTCTCCTACCCTATCTTGGTCAACCCTTTATTCCAAAGCCAAATTATACAAACTGTGACTCAACAGGGAAATAAAGAGTATTGTAGAAATATCACTGAAGGGAGGGATGTTTCAAGCAATGATTCACAGGATCAATATGATCACACACACACACACACCCACACACACACACACACACACACACCAAGAGAGATTGGATGAATGTAGCCAGTCACATAATCCCTATGACAAATTCATAAGCCTAAAAATACTATCAGTCTCTGGCTACAATGGCCGCATCCCAAATGGCACCCCATTCCCTATACTGTATAGTGCACTACTTTTGACCAGAGTATGGACCCTGGTCAAAAGTAGTGCACTAGACAGGGAATAGGATACCTATTTACCATACACCTCAGCTCTTTTCCATCCGGTATAAAAGATATGAAACCAGGTTCAGAAAAGCACAGAAGCCCCCTGTCAAACCCATATAGGTTGAGCTAAAAATAACCCCAGACAGGAACTCTTATCCCACATAGCCGTTATTGAGGTCGGTCTGTACATTGATTTATTATGAAACTGTAAGAGTACCGTCTGGGTCCTGGTGTTATCTTGGGATAAAGTATGTTAGAAATATGAGAAACCGAGAACAGACCAAGAAACCCTTTCAGAATATGCTGACAGTGCAGTAAGAATCATGGTTATTTTAAGAACTCTGATGTTCAGCGTTTTAAAATTGAAATAATGATTGATAGAGAAATAATGCATTGTTGAGACCAATAAACTATGTAAAGATTGTGCTGACAGTGAAGTAAGAATCATGGTTATTTTAGGAACACTGAATTTACTCTATATGGATGGACAACATTGTATTAAATATACAGTAGCTTGTGGTGTTTGGACCAGTGTTTAAAAATGGAACTAGTCCGTGGTACAGAAGTAATGCAGTGCTCAAGGTGCAAGAGATTGTTTTGGTCTTAATGTACACATGAAACTCTGATGCTCTAATTGTTGTACATTAAATACTGATTCATTCCCATCACTTCTCTTCTTCAGGGGATGTATGGAACTAAGTAAAGGAACATGATGATTCCACCTGCAGTGCTATCAAAAGGAGAAAGAAGCTAATGGAAAAAACAAGGATGTCATCATAGTTCCCCCTCAATAAATGTATACACTGTTGGTCACCTGTGTGCCTACGTGACCAGTGACCCATGATGACCCCACATCAAGGGTCGCTGGTCACATGCATAGGTAGGCACACAGGTGACCATGCAGGAAGTGGGAATTCACAGGTATGGAGAGCATACTGTATAGTCCATGCTCACCGTTTATACCTTGGAGTTATGATATGTGCCTTTGGTCTACCTTTATGGAATTCTTTGTTGCAAACAAATTAGCAAAAGACCCAACCAAAGATCTACGTTTAGAAAGGAGGTTGTTTTGCATGCGTTTATGAAATTTTGCAATCCCACCTGTGCTATCAGGAATTGACTACAAAAGTAAGAATACCTGTCGAGGAGATTGGTTCATGGACATTGGATGGAATCGTTTTCCTGCAACAGATTCAAACTGCCACGGACTGAATATCTACCGAAGAACAGGAGGAAGGAAAACAAATCTCCCGTGCCAAAGTTCTCTGTTTTGAAACCGTGTCATGTTTCCTAATGTGATACTGTATTATACTGCCACCAGTTGGTGGCATCATGGCAACACACATCTCCATGTTGAACGATATACCAATTCATGTTATTTTTGACAGATCACATTTATTTCCACACTGCATCTGACATTAGAATCACTAAAAAGTCGGAATTTGTGCACAAGATGTCCAGGAGGAAAAAAAACAGATTCTTATTTACATAAAGTGTCATCCCAATCTAGGGATCCTGGGCCAGTCCACACAAATTAGGTTGTGATACTGTACTATCTACAGTATAAGACTGACAGGCACTGATATTAACACACACCTCTATGTTTTGTTCTATTCTGTTCAGCCTGTTCCTGAATCAGATTGGGGGAAGGACATACGTGGGCACAGGAAAACTCACTCAGATTTTTTATTACTAGGTATTCCTGCACAATTGGAGCTACAAAACACAAGCATTTCGCTGCACCTGCGATAACATCTGCAAATCTGTGTAGGCAACCAATACACGTTGAGTTGATTTAAGATGTGCACAGGTGACCTCACTTTACCTGGGCTCTGAAATGATTGACGCAGGCCATTGGATACAACATGAATTGGAAGCTCAGAACTTTGGAGGTTTCAAAGTCACCAGGAAAACACACATGAATACAAAAATGTTGACAGAAAATTAAAGATCAAATCACTTTTTGTAGTTTGAGGTTTGAATGTACCTGTAGGATACAAAGAGAGTAAGACTACTGCAGAGGTACTGTACTGTACACAGGCAAGTACAACGGAATGCATTGGCTAAAGATACTCTCATAACAGCCCGTTGACTAACACAGAGAAGGTTTGTACTTTGGTCACACACAATCTGCAGGTAACGACATTAAAAGCAATGAGGCATCCCTATTCCTCACTGAGGCTATATGAGTCTCCCATAGGGTTTGGCAGTAACAGCTGCTTTAAGACCAACCTCCATAGGGCCTTTATTTAGAAGACATCCCCCCTCCCGACACAGAGAGATGATTCCACGCACTGTAGCGGAAGATTCCTCTATGACATGTATAGAGAGGATACAGCATGAGACAGAACCATGGGCATTTCACTGGAGTTTTTCTTCAGGTGAATACCATGACCGTTGTGCTACTCTCCTCCAGCCTTGTTGAGTGAATGTCTTACGTTGGTGAACTCAATGGGTGTGTCTGGGCTGGTCATCTGCCCTGTGACAGTCTTGGAGGGCCTCCATCCATGGATCATTGTGCAGAGCAGCAGCAAATACATTGAGTAGTAGATACACAGAGCAGCAATAGATCCATAGGGCTGTAGTAGATCCAGAGTGATCTAGTAGATCCACAGAGCTGTGTCTAGTCACAGTCCAGAGGTCTCCTTCTCAGTGTCAGTGGATCCCTTCCTCCAAAGAACCCTTTGCTTGCCAAATCTTCACTGTCCGGTCACTGTCACACAAGAAAGAACATGACATCGCTGGATCAACATGTGTATCAGAGGTTTGATTATCTTTCTCTTAGGTTAAACTATGACTTTGTTATTATAGTAACAGTGGGTTGATTTACTCAGAGGGTTAGGGTCAGGGTATGATCAGGATCATGGTCAAAGTTAGGAGATATATTCTCTGTGAGACATATAGTTGAAGTCGGAAGTTTACATACACATTTAAACTCTGTTTTTCACAATTCCTGACATTTAATCCTAGTATAAATTCCCTGTCTTAGGTCAGTTAGGATCACCACTTTATTTTAAGAATGTGAAATGTCAGAATAATAGTAGAGAGAATGATTTATTTCAGCTTTTATTTATTTAATCACATTCCCAGTGGGTCAGAAGTTTTCATACACTCAAATAGTATTTGGTAGCATTGCCTTTAAATGGTTTAACTTCGGTCAAACGTTTCGGGTAGCCTTCCACAAGCTTCCCACAATAAGTTGGGTGAATGTTGGCCCATTCCTCCTGACAGAGCTGGTGTAACTGAGTCAGGTTTGTAGGCATCCTTGCTCGCACAAGCCTTTTCAGTTCTGCCCACAAATGTTCTATAGGATTGAGGTCAGGGCTTTGTGATGGCCACTCCAATAGTTTGACTTTGTTGTCCTTAAGACATTTTGCCACAACTTTGGAAGTAAGCTTGGGGTCATTGTCCATTTGCGACCAAGCTTTAACTTCCTGACTGATATCTTGAGATGTTGCTTCAATATATCCACATAATTTTCCTTCCTCATGATGCTATCTACTTTGTGAAGTGCACCAGTCCCTCCAGCATGATGCTGCCACCCCCGTGCTTCACGGTTGGGATGATGTTCTTCGGCTTGCAAGCATCCCCCTTTTTCCTCCAAACATAACGATGGTCATTATGGTCAAACAGTTCTATTTTTTTTTCATCAGACCAGAGAACATTTCTCCAAAAAGACATTTGTGGAGTGGTTGGAAAAACAAGTTTTAATGACTCCAATCTAAGTGTATGTAAACTTCCGACTTCAACTGTAGCTGTAGACTCTTATGGCATTCAAGGGTCATGTTAGGGTTAGGCGTTAAACTCACTCTGAGGCAGTGAATAGCTGGCTGCTGTTGGTAGCCAGTCCGTTAACAGGGCTGTCGTGTCCCCTCAGGTCTCCTAACGGTGCCAGGGTATCAGCGTGCCACAGCTTCAGCAGACCTCCCCTGTCTGCACTCAGCACCACCGGGCACCCTGGCACCACACCCAGCGCACTTACCCAGTCAGAGTGGGCACTCGCCACCTGCTGTGGAGGAAGCAGGTATGCACTAGGTCAAAACAGGGCTACAAACAGTTGAAAAAGAACTCCTTGGGGCCAATACATTTTGTTTACTATCACTACTGGTCTTACAATGATGATAATGTTGCAGCTAGCAAAAGCAATTCAACAAAACAAGATCTGATGCTTACAAAGCAACATGCAATGTGAAAATCACAGCTATCAGCTCATTGTATGTTTTTGAGAGCCTTGTCTCTCTTTCAGGTACTAGCAGTACAGTATATACAGCTAGTGTCCAGTATGTCTTACCTGTACTAGTCGTTTGCGGGACAGGTCCCACTTCTTGATGCAGTAGTCTCTGGAGGTGCTGTAGAGGCTGTCCCCCTGAACAGCCAGAGAGACTATACCCTCCTTGTGTGGTGGCTCAAAGTTGTGACAGGACACAATGCTGCCCTGGACACCCTCCGTCACCTCAAACATCTTCAGGGTGTGGTCCTTGGACCCCGTTAGGACCACGTCTTGACCGTTGCCCATCTGGTCGACGGTCAGACACAAGACCGGACCCAGGTGACCCGTCAGTTTCCCAGTAGACACAAACCTAGAGCAAGGTCAAGGTTCAAGGGTCAGGGAGAGTTCAAATCTAGGACTCTTTGGTACAACTAAAAATCATACTTGGGAGTAATGATGAGCATTCACTATCTATATTTTCTACACTGTGCCTGTTTCAGCACCTGTGCCTGTTTTGGTGTACGCAATTCTTCTCCTTCTACCATTATTTTGTGCCACCTCCAGTACTTACTTTAACTAAACAAGATATTCAACTACTCTTGGTGGAAAAAACAAGGCTTTTTCGGCCTTCATTCTTACTTCCTGAGGTCCCACATGCGGACTGAGTTGCCAGAGGCGGAGTAGAGGTAGGATCCCGTAATGTTCAGAGAAATCTGATTGATCTGGTTCTCTCCTGGAGGGATGGACAGGGACCTGAGAGACACACAGCTGTCCCCTGTACTCACCTGGCCCGACGACCTGCGACACACACACACATACACACGCAGTCAATAACATGTCAACGGGAATGACATTGTGTAAAAGTACTTTTTTCAAGTAGCAAATTAAGAATCTGAAATTCCATGGGCTGTGTTGGAATGTGCTAGAATCTCCTAGAATGTGTTGAAAAAGGAACTGGCAAGCTCAACTCCAACTTTTGACATAACAAAGGTCTTCGGTTTATTACTAGAGGTGTATCAAATCAAATCAAATTTGATTGGCCACATGCGCCGAATACAACAGGTGCAGACATAACAGTGAAATGCTTACTTACAGCCCTTAACCAACAGTGCATTTATTTTTAATAAAAAAGTAAAATAAAACAACAAAAAAGTGTTGAGAAAAAAAGAGCAGAAGTAAAAAAAATAACAGTAGGGAGGCTATATATACAGGGGGGTACCGGTGCAGAGTCAATGTGCGGGGGCACCGGCTAGTTGAGGTAGTTGAAGTAATATGTACATGTGGGTAGAGTTAAAGTGACTATGCATAAATAATTAACAGAGTAGCAGCAGCCTAAAAAGATGGGGTGGGGGGGGCAGTGCAAATAGTCTGGGTAGCCATGATTAGCTGTTCAGGAGACTTATGGCTTGGGGGTAGAAGTTTTTGAGAAGTCTTTTGGACCTAGACTTGGCACTCCGGTACCGCTTGCCGTGCGGTAGCAGAGCAAACAGTCTATGACTAGGGTGGCTGGAGTCTTTGACAATTTTGAGGGCTTTCCTCTGACACCGCCTGGTATAGAGGCCCTGGATGGCAGGAAGCTTGGCCCCAGTGATGTATTGGGCCTTACGCACTACCCTCTGTAGTGCCTTGCAGAGGCCAAGCAGTTGCCATACCAGGCGGTGATGCAACCAGTCAGGATGCTCTCGATGGTGCAGCTGTATAATTTTTTGAGGATCTGAGGACCCATGCCAAATCTTTTCAGTCTCCTGAGGGGGAATAGGCTTTGTCGTGCCCTCTTCACGACTGTCTTGGTGTGTTTGGACCATGATAGTTCGTTGGTGATGTGGACACCAAGGAACTTGAAGCTCTCAACCTGTTCCACTACAGCCCCATCGATGAGAATGGGGGCGTGCTCAGTCCTCTTTTTTTTCCTGTAGTCCACAATCATCTCCTTTGTCTTGGTCACGTTGAGGGAGAGGTTGTTATCCTGGCACCACACGGCCAGGTCTCTGACCTCCTCCCTATAGGTTGTCTCATCGTTGTCGGTGATCAGGCCTACCACTGTTGTGTCGTCGGCAAACTTAATGATGGTGTTGGAGTCGTGCCTGGCCGTGCAGTCATGGGTGAACAGGGAGTACAGGAGGGACTGAGCACGCACCCCTGAGGGGCCCCCGTGTTGAGGATCAGTGTGACAGATGTGTTGTTACCTACCCTTACCACCTGGGGGCGGCCCGTCAGGAAGTCCAGGATCCAGTTGCAGAGGGAGGTGTTTAGTCCCAGGATCCTTAGCTTAGTGATGAGCTTTGAGGGCACTATGGTGTTGAATGCTGAGCTGTAGTCAATGAATAGCATTCTCACGTAGGTGTTCCTCTTGTCCAGGTGGGAAAGGGCAGTGTGGAGTGCAATAGAGATTGCATCATCTGTGGATCTGTTGGGGCGGTATGCAAATTGGAGTGGTTCTAGGTTTTCTGGGATAATGGTGTTGATGTGAGCCATGACCAGCCTTTCAAAGCACTTCATGGCTACAGACGTCAGTGCTACGGGTCGGTAGTCATTTAGGCAGGTTATCTTAGTGTCCTTGGGCATGGGGACTATGGTGGTCTGCTTGAAACATGTTGGTATTACAGACTCAGTCAGGGACATGTTGAAAATGTCAGTGAAGACACTTGCCAGTTGGTCAGCACATGCTCAGAGTACACGTCCTGGTAATCCGTCTGGCCCTGCGGCCTTGTGAATGTTGACCTGCTTAAAAGTCTTACTCACATCGGCTACGGAGAGCGTGATCACATAGTCATCCGGAACAGCTGGTGCTCTCATGCATGCTTCAGTGTTGCAACAGTATATAAATACAGTTGGTGTTTGTATATATATACAGTGGGGAGAACAAGTATTTGATACACTGCCGATTTTGCAGGTTTTCCTACTTACAAAGCATGTAGAGGTCTGTAATTTGTATCATAGGTACACTTCAACTGTGAGAGACGGAATCTAAAACAAAAATCCAGAAAATCACATTGTATGAGTTTTAAGTAATTAATTTGCATTTTATTGCATGACTTAAGTATTTGATCACCAACCAACCAGTAAGAATTCCGGCTCTCACAGACTTGTTAGTTTTTCTTTAAGAAGCCCTCCTGTTCTCCACTCATTACCTGTATTAACTGCACCTGTTTGAACTCTTTACCTGTATAAAAGACACCTGTCCACACACTCAATCAAACAGACTCCAACCTCTCCACAATGGCCAAGACCAGAGAGCTGTGTAAGGACATCAGGGATAAAATTGTAGACCTGCACAAGGCTGGGATGGGCTACAGGACAATAGGCAAGCAGCTTGGTGAGAAGGCAACAACTGTTGGCGCAATTATTAGAAAATGGAAGAAGTTCAAGATGACGGTCAATCACCCTCGGTCTGGAGCTCCATGCAAGATCTCACCTCGTGGGGCATCAATGATCATGAGGAAGGTGAGGGATCAGCCCAGAACTACACGGCAGGACCTGGTCAATGACCTGAAGAGAGCTGGGACCACAGTCTCAAAGAAAACCATTAGTAACACACTACGCCGTCATGGATTAAAATCCTGCAGTGCACGCAAGGTCCCCCTGCTCAAGCCAGCGCATGTCCAGGCCCATCTGAAGTTTGCCAATGACCATCTGGATGATCCAGAGGAGGAATGGGAGAAGGTCATGTGGTCTGATGAGACAAAAATAGAGCTTTTTGGTCTAAACTCCACTCACCGTGTTTGGAGGAAGAAGAAGGATGAGTACAACCCCAAGAACACCATCCCAACCGTGAAGCATGGAGGTGGAAACATCATTCTTTGGGGATGCTTTTCTGCAAAGGGGACAGGACGACTGCACTGTATTGAGGGGAGGATGGATGGGGCCATGTATCCCGAGATCTTGGCCAACAACCTCCTTCCCTCAGTAAGAGCATTGAAGATGGGTCGTGGCTGGGTCTTCCAGCATGACAACAACCCGAAACACACAGCCAGGGCAACTAAGGAGTGGCTCCGTAAGAAGCATCTCAAGGTCCTGGAGTGGCCTAGCCAGTCTCCAGACCTGAACCCAATAGAAAATCTTTGGAGGGAGCTGAATGTCCGTATTGCCCAGCGACAGTCCCAAAACCTGAAGGATCTGGAGAAGGTCTGTATGGAGGAGTGGGCCAAAATCCCTGCTGCAGTGTGTGCAAACCTGGTCAAGACCTACAGGAAACATATGATCTCTGTAATTGCAAACAAAGGTTTCTGTACCAAATATTAAGTTTTGCTTTTCTGATGTATCAAATACTTAGGTCATGCAATTGAATGCAAATTAATTACTTAAAAATCATACAATGTGATTTTCTGGATTTTTGTTTTAGATTCCGTCTCTCACAGTTGAAGTGTACCTATGATAAAAATTACAGACCTACATGCTTTGTAAGTAGGAAAACCTGCAAAATCGGCAGTGTATCAAATACTTGTTCTCCCCACTGTATATATATATACAGTTGAAGTCGGAGGTTTACATACACCTTAGCCAAATAAATTTAAACTCAGTTTTTCACAATTCCTGACATTTAATCCTAGTAAAAATTCCCTGTTTTAGGTCAGTTAGGATCACCACTTTATTTTAAGAATGTGAAATGTCAGAATAATAGTAGAGATAATTATTTATTTCAGCTTTGATTTATTTCATCACATTCCCAGTGGGTCAGAAGTTTATATACACTCAATTAGTATTTGGTAGCATTGCCTTTAAATTGTTAAACTTGGGTCAAACGTTTCGGGTAGCCTTCCACAAGCTTCCCACAATAAGTTGGGTGAACTTTGGCCCATTCCTCCTGACAGAGCTGGTGTAACTGAGTCAGGTTTGTAGGCCTCCTTGCTCGCACACGCTTTTTCAGTTCTGCCCACAAATGTTCTATAGGATTGAGGTCAGGGCTTTGTGATGGCCACTCCAATACCTTGACTTTGTTGTCCTTAAGCCATTTGCCACAACTTTGGAAGTATGCTTGGGGTCATTGTCCATTTGGAAGACCCATTTGCGACCAAGCTTTAACATCCTGACTGATGTCTTGATATGTTGCTTCAATATATCCACATCATTTTCCTTCCTCATGATGCCATCTATTTTGTGAAGTGCACCAGTCCCTCCTGCAGTAAAGCACCCCCACAGCATGATGCTGCCACATCCATGCTTTACGGTTGGGATGGTGTTCTTCGGCTTGCAAGCGTCCCCCTTTATATATATATATATTTACTCACGTGAGTGTGCGTATGCACTTGGCGGAGTCTCGGATGTCCCAGACCTTGATGTAAGCGGTGGAGACAGTGAAGACCAGGCTGGAACAGTATCTAACAGACACCACACTGCTGGGATGATCTCCCAGAGACATGATCTCCTGACCAGTCACCAGGTTCCACACCTTACACGTACGATCTGACAACACACACACACACACACACACACACAGGGGTTAGAGGTCAATGGTTAGGGGTTACGATGAGTGTGCAACATGGCAGAAACACCATCAACCATACCAGAAAGCTAGATGAAGCTAATACCAAATAATATGACTTACACTCATCTGAACCTTTCAGGTGTGAGAAGTTTCTAGGGGTCATGGTTTAGAGGTCAAAGGTTGATTTTGTTTCCGAACATTATAGAACTAGAGAGCTGCACCTTTAGAGCCAGTGAAGAGCAGGTCATCAGTGCAGTCGACACACATGACAGGTTTGGTGTGTCCCTCAGCCACATAGATACACTGTAGTCTGGCAGCATGGCTGCTCTTAGGGGATGACACAGGGTTGATCACCCCTCTATAATAGGGACAAAAGACAATGTGTTAAGTCTGTTAAGACAGTGGTTCCCAAACTGTGGGGCTCAAGGGGTCGCCAGGCGGGGCTTACTCTTGAAAGTTGTAATAGTAGAATGCACAAGGTCCATTTGGGTAGTGCATCATCAGTTCCTGTTGTCATGTTAGTCATTGCATAACTTAGAGAGCTATTTATAACTTTGGAAATGTCCAAATCAACCAGCCCATGTCAGCTAACATTTTTATATTTAACATATTTAACATTTAAAAAAATGTGTCACTCAAATATCACATGAATACACATTAGACATGGCAAAATGTGTAGAATTGCAAGAAAATGTGCTTTATAACTGCAAATTCTTCATTGCACCCCATAACATATTCTGTATAATTGCAGGAAATAAACTTTAAACTTGCAAAATTCTCTACACCAACAAGAGGGGTGTGAACAGTTTGTGTCATGAAGTTGTGGCGTGTGCGCGCACGCAGGTGGGGTTGCGGGATGTTCCCCAATGCTGGAAGGGGGGCCCCCCCGAGTGAAAAAGTTTGGACATTAGATGTATACAGTAGTATAATATATACTGTAGGTAGACATACAGTAGTGTTACATACCTTTGTCCTTGATATATAAGCGACTCTTCCAACCTGAAACACAAGAAGTAGGTACTACTATGACCATCGGGACGTCGTACGAACTTGACATTTGTGGCAAACATTGTGTAGTGGTGTGTTAACGGCTTCATGCAATGGCTCTTACGTTGGTTTGGTGTCTGTGATTTTGGTCTTCTCTGTGGCTGTGGGCGTGGGTATGTGTGACTTTGTCGCTCTTGCTGGGTGACCCTTGGGGTTCATAGGTGTGTGTTCCTTGATGTCTAAGGGGGGTTGTCCTCCCTTCTCTAGCATCCTCCTGCGTGTTAGAGGCGAGCGCTCCAGTGATCTCCTCTCAGATCCCGTAGAAGACCAGGCTCCAGAACTACACAACATAGAGACAGACAGACCAACTGAGTGACATGAACAGTCGAAGTGATATGCACTGGATAATCAGCTGAAGTCATATACATCACTGAAGGTTACAATGCATTCTGGGTCAAGTTAAACATTCTATCCTTCTCATGCTGATGCACTAGTTTTTTCAACAATAACACTGTTAAGATGTGAAGCCTGACCCATCAAATGCACATACAGAAGGTAAGGATTTACTCCACAAGTATATCACTGTATTTCCTGTACTATAGTTCTACAAACTAAACAAAGACATCTGACCAAAATAAGCACTTACAGTCCAGCAATCCTGATGGACAGTGCTGAGGGGGACACAGTGAGTTCCCCGTCCCTGAAATGTCCTGCTATTGTCCCCATGTCCCCTGTCCCTTCCTGGGCCTCTGCCAGGGGTAGCAGGGGGGCAGAGAAGTCCCCCGTAGGAGAGTCAAATTCACCACTACCAGCATACAGCAGCTCCATCTGGGTGGTTGTTCTTCTGCGTGCCTGTGGTAGTGGGATCGATCGAATCAATCAATCAATCAATCAATCAATCAATCAATCAATAATAATAATCCATTCATAAAGAGTGTTTTACAAATAGCATTTATCTCAAAGTGCTTATCAGTAACTTCTTAACTTTAGAGTTCATGAAAATGTAATTAAAATGGTGTTTAGAAAAATGCTTTGCGTGTGAAGTACTGTAGATGACTGTACCTTCCTAGGTTTGGCCTCTCCACACAGCTTCAGGAGGTCAGAGGCCAATGAACTGAAACAAAGATAGAGGGGCAATTTACATGTTACTCATAGTCTAATAATAAAGTATAAACAGAAATTGAAAGATGGAATCCGCAGTAGTAGAAACAGTGCCACTGTCCGACCGACGGCCATTGTTATTGTTATTGTTTAGTTGACAAACTAGAGGTGAGGAGCGCGGCCCAACGTGGTAAAAAAAAATTGCAGTACATATTCTGCTGTTCTATCGCACATACAATGATGTCCAAGGGAAAAAAACAGTGTTAGTTGTTTGCAGTAACTTCTTTGTTTTTGTAATATTGCAAACGGATGTGGCAGTTTCACCATTAAGATTCAATATCCTCATTGTCTTGTCTGAGTCAAATGGTATTTACCTTCCCTCTGTGGCTGGGCTGGGCGTAGAGGACTCATCACTACTGCTGTCATCTCCATTCTCTGCTTGAGGACAGAACCATACACATTGTTACACTGGGCCCTCAGATACACAACATGCCTCAGTTACTGCATGGTCTGACATGGGGTAGTTATGGCTTCACAGCATGTTTTCAAATATCCCATTTCAAGCACTAAACTTGTGTTACTTTACTATCTTCAACTGTTAGAGGTAGACCATTTTCAAAGTCAATTTACAGTCTGGATCTCACAAAGAAAACAAATGCATACAGTGTTTTCAAACAAATGCTGCAGCAGCAAAACAATAGTTTGAATTCAAAAGAGCTCTAAGGTACAGGGTTCAAAGTTCAGAGGTCAGGTTAAATCCATCAGGGGTCAGACAAGGTCAGAAGGTCAATAGTATAGTATACTATATATTAGTATGATGCATCTGACGTTTCCATTTTAAGGAGGGTAACTTAGTAAAGGTTGGAGTTGGAGTATTACTCTAGTTAAGGCCTGAACTTCAGGTTTGCGTGGGGGTCAGGGTTTAAGCTAGTGCTAATTCTTAGTATTCAGGTCGTCCTGAATGAGTCTGCTGAACAGCAGAAAGCTAGACATCCACAAAGAGGACGGGGAGGGTCAGACATGGAAGTCGGGGTCAGGGGGCAGGGGACAACACACCACCTCATGCACCTCATGGCAACGTTATGTTCTCAGGTTAGTCTTAAAGGGAAGTTCTAGAGGGAGGAGGGGCTTTAGGGGAGACCCATGCTCTCTGGGACCAGTCAGTCTGGTATCTGTTACTTACCCACCACTAGGTAACCTATCTCTGTTTGAATTCAGGGTGAACAAACAGGAAAACAAAACAAAGAAATCAATGTCAAACAAAAGTTAAAAGAATAGAGACACTTTATTTTACAGTCCTGTTTCAGTCGGTATTTTACTGGTAGGCTATTTAGTAAGAGAATACGTAATGGTACATGTTTTACTGAATCCGAAAGAAAAACAATATGGGAGATATGTTTTCTTACATTTTTTATTATTAGGTCAATCATTACCATTGTGAATGTCAGATAAAATAGTGGACTGTAAAATAAAGTGTAACCAAAAGATGAAGAACTGAAAAGCAGCGTGTTTATACCACTGAGACATCTATACCTTGCAGTGTGTTGCCCAGCAGAGCGTCCAGCTCAGGGTTGAGTTCAGCCTTCTCCTTCAGCATGTGGAACAGCAGCTGGTTCTGAGTGGCACTGTTGATCTCTGTCTGCTTCAACCTGCCCTCCATCACCTTCACCTGGGACTCCTTCTGGGCCGCCTGCAGACCCTGGGAGACGCACATATCAGTAAATTCATACATTACATACATAACAAACACACACATAAATCCCACACTGACATCAACAGAGTGGTGTGATATTTAGCCCACAGAACAGCAGATACGTATGTTTAACTCTAAAATAAACATAGTGTTTAAAAAAAGGTAAAGAGAACTCAAGAGGGACAGGTGTACTGTGGTTACCTTGTTGATGGCCATGTGCAGGAAGTGATCAAGCAGGAAGCGGGCTTCTGATAGGTTACAGGAGCTGATCACCGCGGTAACGTCCACTGTGTCTCCCTCCTCCTGCATCACAACAACATCACACAGTCAGTCATAATAACAATTATGAAGAAAATGTGTGTGCTGGCATCACCTGTTCTAATAACTAGAAAGGGTCAATTTCCTGAAGAAAATGTGTTTGTTTGCGTCAGCTAACCTTAGCTTCCTCCATCTGCATGATGTTAGCCTGACAGTCAGCGATGTTGTCATTGATGTAGTCGATGTTGGCCGCCAGGGCATCCATCTCCTCGTTCAAAGACTGGATGCTTCGGTCCGTGTCGGTCCCCTCTGTGGCGATCTTCTCCCTCTTACGAGACACCTTCTCCCTTCGCTTGGTCAGGACCTCACGTTGCTGTAAGAGGCAGGGTGGGAGGGAGAGAGAGGGAGAAAAAAATTGTTATAATAAAAGTGTTTCCGAATTGCGTTCCTTTCTAGCTATTGCTATACAATCTTAGAAGTAAAGGAGTCTGGAGGAACCTTTTGGGGTTCAAAAAATTGCCACACAGGGGGAACCTTTCCAGGTCACAAAGGTTCCTTGAGAAACCCCTCTGAAAAGGTTATTCGAGGAACCCCTGTGACACGATCCATATTTTTTTACAGATTGACGCTTGTACGCTGATACTGGGCTGCCTGTGTAAAGGTTCAAACAGGAACCTATTCGTGATGGAATGGATTCAATTTTGTACCTTTTTAATAATATAGTGTAGCAGCAGCAGCCTATCAGAAGATGGAGATGTGGCTTATTGGAGGAGTGTCTTATTGGAGGAGTGGCTTTCAGATATTTATTTTTGGTCACCTGTAAGAGTAAATGTAATTCCTGTTCATCATATAAAGTTTGTACACTACAAAGTTAAATGTTCCTTGAATGTTTATGCATATTACATATTCTAATATAACAACAAGATATCACAGTCTGACTTCATGTACCGATGTCCTTTGACCAACGTCTATTTTTGATGAGTAAACTAACTTCATCTCCTGATGTTCTGTGACAAACGTGGTAAATTAAGGCACATATAAACAACTCTAGGGTTAAGTTTAGGCATTAACCCCCGACTGGGTTAAGTTAAGGATTAAAGTTTGGGATAGGGTTAAAACAGAAACAACTCTAGGGTTAAGTTTAGCCATTAATTCCGACTGGTTAAGTTAAGGATTAAAGTTTGGGATAGGGTTAAAACTTTAGGCATTAATTCCGACTGGACTTGCTAAATCGTTGTAGACAGATGGCGGAGTAGTCTAAGCCTCTGGCTCCGTAGACCGCGTGTTCAATCCCAGTGCTTTTTTCCCCCGTTTTTTTTCTGGGGGCTACTTTTGATGCTGTCTCCTGACGTCCTGGGGACCTGCACAAACGTCGAATTTCGCCTTGGATCTGGAGCGATCCCTCTGAATATAATATTAACATTGCTGATTACAGTGCCTTCAGAAAGTATTCACACGCCTTTACTTTTTTCACATTTTGTTATGTTACGAAGTGGGATTCAAATTGATTTAATTGTCCTTTTTTTGTCAGCGATCTAGACAAAATACTAAAAGTGGAAGAACAAGTCTTTTTTTTTTTTTACTTCATGGAAAATAAGACACTAATATACAGTGTATCTTCATTAGATAAGTATTCAACCCCCTGAGTCAATACATATTAGAATCACTTTCGGCAGCAATTACATCTGTGATTCTTTCTGGGTAAGTCTCTAAAACCTTTGCACACCTGGATTGTACAATATTTGCCTATTATTCAAAAATAAATATTCAAGCTCTGTTAAGTTGGTTGTTGATCATTGTTAGACAGTCATTTTCAAGTCTTGCCATAGATTTACAAGCTGATTCAAGTCAAAACTGTAACTAGGCCACTCAGGAACATTCTATGTCGTTTTGGTAAGCAACTCCAGTGTATATTTGGCCTTTTTAGGTAATTGTCCTGCTAAAAGGTGAATTTGTCTCCCAGTGTCTGTTGGAAAGCAGACTGAACCAACTGTTCCGCTAAGATTTTGCCTGTGCTTAGATCTAGTCAATTTCTTTTATTAAAAAAAACTCCCTAGTCCTTGCCGATGACAAGCATACCCATAACATGATGCAGCCACCACCATGCTTGAAAATATGAAAAGTAGTACTCAGTAATGTGCTTTGTTGGTTTTGTCCCAAACATAACACTTTGTATTCAGGACAAAAAGTTAATTTCTTTGCCACATTTTTTGCAGTGTTACTTTAGTGCCTTTTTGCAAACAGGATGCATGTTTTGGAATACTTTTATTCTGTACAGGCTTCCTTCTTTTCACTCTGTCATTTATGTTAGTATTGTGGAGTAACTACAATGTTGTTGATCCATCCTAAGTTATCGCCGCTCAAAGCCTTTAAACTCTGTAACTGTTTTAAAATCACTATTGGCCTCATGGTGAAATCCCCAAGGAGTTTCCCTCCTCTCCGGCAACTGAGTTAGGAAGGGCGCCTGTATCTTTGTAGTGACTGGGTGTATTGATACACCATCCAAAGTGTAATCAATAACTTCACCATGCTCAAAGGGATATTCAGTGTCTGCTTTTTCTATTTTTATCCATCTACCAATAGGTGCCCTTCTTTGTGAGGTATTGGAAAACCTCCCTGGTCTTTGTGGTTGAGTCTGTGTTTGAAATTCACTGCTCGACTGAGGGACCTTACAGATAATTGTATGTGTGGGGTACAGAGATGGGGTAGTCATTTAAAAATCATGTTAAACACAATTATTTGACTTGTTAAGCAAATATTTACTTATTTAGGCTTGCCATAACAAAAGGGTTGAATACTTATTGACTCAAAGACATTTCAGCTTTTCATTTTTAATGAATTTGTAAACATTTCTAAAAACATAATTCCACTTTGACATTATGGGGTATTGCGTATAGATCAGTGATACAAAATCTCAATGTAATCCATTTAAAAAATGTGGAAAAAGTAAAGGGGTGTTAATACTTTGAATGCAATGACCTCTTTATATAGTAATAAAGTAGTAACTATTCCAACAATGGGATTTGCATATAGACGGGCTACAACGTCACGAAAACTATGCGCGCGCTTCAATGGGGCAGAAGGTGGTGTGTTGGATGGCAAGATAGCCAGCAACAATGACAAGAAGCTGCCATGTGGGAAATCGTAGGTGGCTCGTTTCAGCTAGTTTTATCTTGTTCTTGATGCCATGTCTTGTTTTGAGGTGTTTTGACTAATGTCATGTCTATGCTAATATGACTAAAATTCCCTAGCTAGCTAACCAACAACTGTAACTATGTATTTGAGAGACAACAAGTGCTAATTGTGCAAATGTATTTATGTTTTCAATAAACATTGGAGACAAAATATAGTTTACATGTTGTCAACAATCTAAGCCAACCCTGTCTGTTTTGCCACATAGTTGCGTACACGTCAACCACACAACCAACACGTCTAAAGGCTCTTGAGGAACTCATACACGTCTGTAAGCCTCATTGAGGCTACAAAATTATCAGTGTTCAATCTTAAAGTGTGATGACAATACAACAGAAAAGATTAACGGGAATGACGTTTCTTTCCACGGGTGGCCAAATATAACTATCCGAAAGCACCACCCCTCAGCCACGCCCCGCAGTCTTCTCATCTGACCCGCTGGGTCATTTCTTAATAACCCAGCATCAACAACCCAACCATTTTTTTTTTGGGGGGGGGGGGGGGGGGGGGGTGGGGGCTGGCCCAAAACACACAGCCAAGGCAACAAAGGAGTGGCTCAAGAAGAAGCACATTAAGGTCCTGGAGAGGCCTAGCCAGTCTCCAGACCTTAATCCCATAGAAAATCTGTGGAGGGAGCTGAAGGTTCGAGTTGCCAAACGTCAGCCTCAAAACCTTAATGACTTGGAGAAGATCTGCAAAGAGGAGTGGGACAAAATCCCTTCTGAGATGTGTGCAAACCTGGTGGCCAACTACAAGAAACGTCTGACCTCTGTGATTGCCAACAAGGGTTTTGCCACCAAGTACTAAGTCATGTTTTGCAGAGGGGTCAACTACTTATTTCCCTCATTAAAATGCAAATCAATTTATAACATTTTTCACATGCGTTTTTCTGGATTTCTTTGTTGTTATTCTGTCTCTCACTGTTCAAATAAACCTACCATTAAAATTATAGACTGATCATGTATTTGTCAGTGGGCAAATGTGGAAAATCAGCAGGGGATCAAATACTTTTTTCCCTCACTGTATATATATATATATATAAAAAAAAAATATATATATACACATACATACATACATACATACATAAATACATACATATAAACACATATACAGTGCCTTGCAAAAGTTTTCATCCCCCTTGCCGTTTTTCCTATTTTGTTGCATTACAACCTGTAATTTAAATGGACATACACAAAATAGTCCAAATTGGTGAAGTGAAATGAAAAAAATAACTTGTTTCAAAGAATTCAAAAAAATAATTAACGGAAAAGTGATGCGTGCATATGTTTTTTATTTTATTTATTTCACCTTTATTTAACCAGGTAAGCCAGTTGAGAACAAGTTCTCATTTACAACTGCGACCTGGCCAAGATAAAGCAAAGCAGTGCGATAAAAACAACAACACAGTTACATATGGGGTAAACAAAACATAAAGTCAAAAATACAACAGAAAATATATATACAGTGTGTGCGAATGTAGTAAATTATGGAGGTAAGGCAATAAATAGGCCATAGTGCAAAATATTTACAATTTCGTATTAACACCGGAATGATAGATGTGCAAAAGATGATGTGCAAATAGAGATACTGGGGTGCAAATTAGCAAAATAAATAACAATATGGGGATGAGGTAGTTGGATGGGCTAATTACAGATGGGCTGTGTACAGGTGCAGTGATCAGTAAGCTGCTCTGACAACTGACGCCTAAAGTTAGTAAGGGAATATGTATTCACCCCGTTTGCTATGAAGCCCCTAAATAAGATCTGGTGCAATCAATTACCTTCAGAAGTCACATAATTAGTTAAATAAAGTCCACCTGTGTGCAATCTAAGTGATCTCAGTATATATACACCTGTTCTGAAAGGCGCCAGAGTCTGCAACACCACTAAGCAAGGGGCACCACCAAGCAACCTGCACCATCAAGACCAAGGAGCTCTTCAAACAGGTCAGGGACAAAGTTGTGGAGAAGTACAGATCAGGGTTGGGTTATAAAAAAATATCAGAAACTTTGAACATCCCACGGAGCACCATTAAATCCATTATTAAAAAATTTAAAGAATATGGCACCACAACAAACCTGCCAAGAGAGGGCCGCCCACCAACACTTACGGACCAGGCAAGGAGGGCATTAATCAGAGAGGCAACAAAGAGACCAAAGATAACCCTAAAGGAGCTGCAAAGCTCCACAGCGGAGATTGGAGTATCTGTCCATAGGACCACTTTAAGCCTTACACTCCACAGAGCTGGGCTTTACGGAAGAGTGGCCAGAAAAAAGTAAGCAAACACGTTTGGTGTTCGCCAAAAGGAATGTGGGAGACTCCCCAAACATATGGAAGAAGGTACTCTGGTCAGATGAGACTAAAATTAAGCTTTTTGTCTGGCGCAAACCCAACACCTCTCATCACCCCGAGAACACCATCCCCACAGGGAAGCATGGTGGTGGCAGCATCATGCTGTGGGGATGTTTTTCATCGGCAGGGACTGGGAATTTGGTCAGAATTGAAGGAATGATGGATGGCGATAAATACAGGGAAATTCTTGCGCCTTCCAGAGATTTGAGGCTGGGACGGAGGTTCACCTTCCAGCAGGACAATGACCCTAAGCATACTGCTAAAGCAACACTCGAGTGGTTTAAGGGGAAACATTTAAATGTCTTGGAATGGCCTAGTCAAAGCCCAGATCTCAATCCAATTGAGAATGTACACCAGCAGAACCCATCCAACTTGAAGGAGCTGGAGCAGTTTTGTCTTGAAGAATGGGCAAAAATCCCAGTGGCTAGATGTGCCAAGCATATAGAGACATACCCCAAGAGACTTGCAGCTGTAATTGCTGCAAAAGGTGGCTCTACAAAGTATTGACTTTGGGGGGGTGAATAGTTATGCACGCTCAAGTTCAGTTTTTTTGTCTTATTTCTTGTTTGTTTCACCCAAAAATATATTTTGCATCTTCAAAGTGGTAGGCATCTTGTCTAAATGAAATGATACAAACCCCCCCAAAATCAATTTTAATTCCAGGTTGTAAGGCAACAAAATAGGAAAAATGTCGGGGGGGGGGGGGGGGAATGAACAACAACGCTTAGGCCTCTACTTCCAGCTTATACATACTATATACATTTTATGGATACAGTCAATTTTACAATAATTATATTTTGCTTGTTTTTACTCCTGAACATCCGCTACCCTCAACCTCTCCGATCATTTTCATGATGTCCATCCGGTTGGCTTCTACATGCCATATCTCTCCAACTGTGCTCCTTCACAAAAGCTCTCAACCTATAACCTATATACTTATTATGGACACAGCATGCCCTACATTAGTTATCTTGCTGTTATTAGTTGTTGTTAGTTGTTATTAGTCCCATCCTTCAGCTTCATTCAACACCATCCATATACAACCTGGCCCTTTTTAAAGAAAACAACCCAACTTAGTGACCCAATGCCTGCAACCCAGCAGTTAGGTCATCCAAACAACCAAGCATTTTTAAGAATGTTGGTTAGGTTGAAGATACTGTAGCTAGCTAGCAACCTAAGCCTACACCTAATAATTATCATCATAAACAAACGTCATTACCATCACAATAAACTTTTTGGAATTAAAACAGTAGCTACAGTCATACATTACATTGGTATTAAAATAGTACTCGTATAGGAATGGGTAATTGTTTAGAAGTTGCTAGCTATCCCATTAAGCCATCGGCGAAAACAACATTTTCATCTTCTTCTGAGTCTGGCAGCACCACAAATCCAATGGCAAAATAAATTCAAAGTGCTCTGCACGTGCCGACAAAAAGGTTCCCCCAGGAACCTTTGCTAAATTGAAACATTAAAGGTTCCTTCAAGAACCCCTCAACTAACCAATGGTGCAAATATGAACCCATTTATTGCAATGGTTCATTGAGGAACTCCAGGGTTCCTTGAGTCACCCTTAATTCTAAGAGTGTAGCCAAAACGGCAACAATGATAAGTCTCTTTATACTCCCCTGTCGGTTTTTGCCTTTTTCCACAGACAGAGAACTACGTTGGCCTCAGTCTGATAGGAATACAGTAGACTTGGTAGTAATACAGTAAAACTACAGTGGGTCTATTTTACCTTGAGGAGGCGGTTCATATCAGCCTCCATGTTCGAGATGGTCAGCCTCTGCATGATGATGTCAGTGATGCGTCTCTCCAGAGACTGCCATTTAGCCCGAGAGTTCCTGGTGGTGTAGACACTCCCCATCCTCACCGGGTACTTCCTGATAAGTGGAATTCAACAGAGATCAGTGTACAGTACGGACCAATATATTACTGAAAAACAAAGCATAGGTGAGGGACTTATTGTTGTTCTGTTTTAGCTAGAGTAGGAGTCCTTTCCTCTACCCAAATCAAATAAAAAAATTGAATCAAATTGTATTTGTTCCATGCTTTGTAAACAACAGGTGTAGACTAACAGTGAAATACTTACAGTTGAAGTCGGAAGTTTACATACACCTTAGCCAAATACATTTAAACTCTGTTTTTCACAATTCCTGACATTTAATCCTAGTAAAAATTCCCTGTCTTAGGTCAGTTAAGATCACCACTTTATTTTAAGAATGTGAAATGTCAGAATAATAGTAGCAAGAAGTTTACATGCACTCAATTAGTATTTGGTAGCATTGCCTTTAAATTGTTAAACTTGGGTCAAACGTTTCGGGTAGCCTTCCACAAGCTTCCCACAATAAGTTGGGTGAATTTTGGCCCATTCCTCCTGACAGAGCTGGTGTAACTGAGTCAGGTTTGTAGGCCTCCTTGCTCGCACACGCTTTTTCAGTTCTGCCCACAAATGTTCTATAGGATTGAGGTCAGGGCTTTGTGATGGCCACTCCAATACCTTGACTTTGTTGTCCTTAAGCCATTTTTCCACAACTTTGGAAGTATGCTTGGGGTCATTGTCCATTTGGAAGACCCATTTGCGACCAAGCTTTAACTTCCTGACTGATGTCTTGAGATGTTGCTTCAATATATCCACATAATTTTCCTTCCTCATGATGCCATCTATTTTGTGAAGTGCACCAGTTCCTCCTGCAGCAAAGCACCCCCACAGCATGATGCTGCCACCCCCGTGATTCACGTTTGGGATGGTGTTCTTCGGCTTGCAAGCAACCCCCTTTTTCCTCCAAACATAACGATGGTCATTATGGCCAATCAGTTCTATTTTTGTTTCATCAGACCAGAGGACATTTCTCCAAAAAGTACGATCTTTGTCCCCATGTGCAGTTGCAAACCGTAGTCTGGCTTTTTTATGGCGGTTCTGGAGCAGTGGCTTCTTCCTTGCTGAGCAGCCTTTCAGGTTATGTCGATATAGGACTCGTTTTACTGTGGATATAGATACTTTTGTACCTGTTTCCTCCAGCATCTTCACAAGGTCCTTTGCTGTTGTTCTGGGATTGATTTGCACTTTTCGCACCAAAGTACATTCATCTCTAGGAGACAGAACGCATCTCCTTCCTGAGAACGCATCTCCTCCTTCCACCGGGGGTGGCAGCATCCCAAGGATGAACAAGACTTGTGGAGGTCTACAAATATTTTTCTGAGGTCTTGGCTGATTTTCCCATGATGTCAAGCAAAGAGGCACTGAGTTTGAAGGTAGGCCTTGAAATACATCCACAGGTACACCTCCAATTGACTCAAATGATGTCAATTAGCCTATGAGAAGCTTCTAAAGCCATGACATCATTTTCTGGAATTTTCCAAGCTATTTAAAGGCACAGTCAACTTAGTGTATGTAAACTTCTGACCTACTGGAATTGTGATACAATGAATTATAAGTGAAATAATCTGTCTGTAAAAAATTGTTGGAAAAATTACTTGTATCATGCACAAAGTAGAGTAAAGTGTCCTAACCGACTTGCCAAAACTATAGTTTGTTAACAAGAAATATGTGGAGTGGTTGAAAAACAAGTTTTAATGACTCCAACCTAAGTGTATGTAAACTTCCCACTTCAACTGTATGGGGCCCTCCCAACAATGCAGAGAGAAAATATAGAAAAAATAATAACACAAGGAATAAATACACAATGAGTTATGATAACTTGGCTATATACACAGGCAGAGATGGGTAGTATTTCTGTTACATATATTTGAAATACGTATTTTAATTACTTTGAGTATTTTGTCATTTTAATTACACTGGGCTGAACTACACTCCAATGTATTTTGTATTTTCAAAATACTGTAATTTGTATTTTCAAAATACCAGATACTTTTCTAAATGTTTTACAGTGGTTCACATTTTGTGGCCCCCCTTTCACCCTGCATTGGTATCAGAAGTCTGATAGCACTATGGTGTGATAAAATAATCTGCTAAATGAACAGCAGGTAGCCTAGCGGTTAAGTGTGTTGGGCCAGTAAACAACTGATTGTTCGTTCAAATCCCAGAGAAGTCTGTCGACGTGCCCTTGCTCTGGATAAGAGATTCTGCTAAATTATGTATATTTAACAATTGCAAAGCATGCTGAGTATTATTCTAATGAGCTCCGCCCTGAAACAATACACTTTGCAGTTAAATTTGGTATGTTCATTTTCACACATACATTTACATTTTGGTCAATTAGCAGACATGCTTATCCAGAGTGACTTGCTCAACTAAGGTAGATAAACAACAACATATCACAGTCATAGCAAGTAAAACGTTTTTGTAACCGTTACTGAGAATGTTGTTGCTGTTCGGGCCGGCTACTTGTATTTTATTAAATACATTACAAAATACAAGTATGTTGTAGTTTATTTTGATACATTGATTTTTAAGGTATTTTGTATCTGTATTTTGTGATTTTAGCCCATCCCTGTACACGGGGTACCAGTACAGAGTCGATGTGTGAGGTAATTGAGGTAGATATGTACAGTACATATAAGTAGGGGTAAAGTGACAGTAGCAGCAGCATATGTGTTGAGTCAAAAGAGTTAGTGCAAAGAGGATCAAGGCAGATAGTTCGGGTAGCTATTTGGTTAACAAACACATCATGCCAATGCACACGGGCAAACGAACGCACGCACAAGCACACACACGCACACCATCAGTCCTGCTGGTAGTACCTTGGGGTGCCATTGGGGGCTGCTGCACCGGCAGAGTGAGGTCTGCCTGGGATGCCGCGGTGTGATGCGTCCTGGAGGGGCTCCGGTAGGCTCACCTTTCTGTTCACCTTCCCTGAGGTGGGCTTCACCTGTCTCCTCAGAGCTGTCACCTAGCGAAGGAGGAAAGCAGGGCCATGTTCAGTAGAGAAAATGTTTTGAAACAGAGATACTACCTGAACGTGTCCAAAAAGGACAAATATGTTTTGTTTTCCATTGTTTTGCTACAGTTTGCCATACTGAACATGACCCAGTGTATCTTACCTCCTCATTCTTCCTGCGTAGTATCAGGTCCTGCTGCCTCTTCTGAGCCTCCAGCTGTCTCAGTTGGTGCTGTAAGTGACAGGCACATAATATCAATAGAATTCAATTGAATTGAACTTTGTCTCAGGCTAACACACAACTTCACAACACACATTATTTCCAGACTGTAACGTTACCTCATGTTTGCGCTGGTCCTTCTTCAGAGTAGCGATTTCTCTGTTGCGTCGGCACTCTGACGCTCTGTTCTTCTCCTGCACCTCCTTCATCTGACGCATCAGACCCACCTAGCACAACACCCACCACTTACATGTCAATCAATCAATCAATCAATCAGTCAATATATCCATCCAACCACCCACCCACCCACTGACCCACCCATCCACCCACCCACCCACCCTACCACCCAACCACCCATCCTTCCATTCACAATTTTTTCTTTACCTTTGTTTTTTTCATCTCAGCTACATCCTGGTTGAGTTTCCTGAGCTGTTTCTCGTACTGTGATTGGTTCTTGAGAAGGCGTGCGTGTTCCTTCTGGGCTGACTGCAGCTTCTGCATCTCCTTGTTCATAGAGCTCAGCTTCTTCTCGTATTCTAACTTAATCTTCTTAGCCTTCTCTTCCGTACACGTCTCCACCGAGCCTGCAGACACAACTAACTCAGCTAAGCAGAGGCACGGTGGAAGCAATACAACACAGTTTAGTTCAACCGACACAGCTCAGTACAGGCACAGTAGAATATCAATCAAATCAGTCATTCAAATGTTAGCCTTTTTAAAGCAACAGTTGTCACAGTCACAAAGTGATTTACACAAGCGCATGTACTTTATGGTGTGTTAAATAACAAATAATGACAAAGAGAGATACACCAAATACATTAAATTGTTATGTACAGGTATGATGTCATTGGTGGTGGATAGGATTAGTTAGACAGAGTTAGGTATATAACTCCATAATATACTCACTCTGAGATCTACCGACATAGCACATAGCACCTAAACAAATAAATGAAACCCTTCATTAATCCGTCACCATATTCCTGTGCGTCTCTACTGTACCGATGTTGTGACCATGGTACATGACATCATATCCTGTACGTGTCTCTTTCTCTCGTATACGTACCCATGTTGTGCAGCACCTTGTCCCTCTCCAGCTGTGTGTCTCTGATCTTGCCCTGCAGCATCATGAGTTTCTGTTCATACTGCTGTTTGAGCGTGTGCAGACGGCGCTGGCTGTTCTCCAGCTCGTCTATCAGCTTCTGCTTGATGGCGATCTCACAAGTGATGTTGGCCAGGTCCGCCTGGAAGTTCTCTGTTCAGAGAACACACACACACACAGAGCTAGCTATATGAGACGTCGCCGGTCTACAAACCACCGGTCCTGGCAACTCATCATTACGCACACCTGGCAACCCTCAATACGCACACCTATGCCACATCATGAGGCACACCTGGAGTCCATCACTACCCTGATTAATCTAGAATTCCCTAGCATCACTCTTCAGGCAGTAGTGGTTCAGTTTTCATGTCCAGATGCTTTTCTTGTTTTGTAACTCTCCATGTTCGTTATTATCAAACTCACCATCTGCACCTGCTTCCTGACTCCCTGCGTCTACGTTACACATTGACATATTCACTATTCTTTTATTAAAATAACAGAATAATCTAATCATGGTGAATGAATAAGGGTTGTTAGAGCAGGGTTGGAAAAAACCCAGCACACACTCCACACAGCCCTCCAGGACCAAAGTTGCAAGGCATTCTTTATGACAGCGTAAAAGCACCTTTGGATGTGTGTGTGTGTGTGTGAGAGAGAGAGAGTTTTACCTTTCTCATCCAGTTCTTCAGAGTCTGACTCGTCCGAGCTCTCCTCTCCCTCCATCTCATACTCCTCGTCCTCTCCCTCCAGCTCCTCTCCTTCCTCATGCTCACTGACATGGTCATCCTGCTCACACATATTTACACGATGTGAGTACAAAGAACACATACACACGGCACACACAAACACTGACATAAATATGCCAATTAAGGACATTCTTAGACGTACCCCCTCAGCCTCGTCGTTGCCTCGTTCCTGTTCATTGTCTGGTACCTCCTCCTTGACCACACTGTGAGGACAGAACCAGAGGTTTAGGTAGCCATTGACCGCAAACGCAAGACGGGCCAACCACATCAGGGAGCATTACCATACCATACAGCACATGAGCACACTACCTTGATTCTTGATTTTTCTGCATACTGTAAAAATGCATTTAAGGTTAGAATCACGATTAAATCAGAATCCAAATCATTTGGATGTTAGAATCATCCTTGAAGTAGACGTTAGTGAATGATTGATTGACAATATGTGGTTGCATCATGGCAAAAAAAAGCTGAATGTTTTAGTGAATTCCTTTTAGTTTAAGGGTCTCAACAATGCAGAAAGGGGGAGAGGGGTAAGGAGAAGGGTGAGAGATTACAAATGGGTTTTCCTCCAGGTGTGGCAACTACCTGTAGGTGTAAAAGCTGTGTTAGAGAGGTGGGGAAAGGGGAGTTAGAGAAATGGGGGAGAGAGGGAGGAGAGGGGGTTAGAGAGATGGGGGAGAGCGGGGCATAGCAAACCTGGCAAGCTCAACCTCATGGTGACTCTCCTTGAGCTGCTGCAGTCTTCAGAGCGGGGGAGGAGAATGGGGGAGACAGTTGGAGGGAGTAAGGTTGGCAGGGGAAGGGAGTGAACCAGAGAGCAGAAAAGAGTGTAGCAAAGAAGAACAGGTTAACCTTTATAGGAATTGGCACTATTCTATTGGCTTGTTGATGTGTACGAAGTCATTTATGTGTTATGTTGTTTATCAAATGTTTATCAAATGTGTATTAAACCACAGAGAAAGAGAGAAACCAGTTGTACAGTACAGGTACATCTGAACATGACTGGGCTTGTTATATAAACCCATCATCGTGTATGGGGTATTAGATAGACATTAGAGAGGGAACAGGTAACTGCTGAAGGGGAAAGGCTGTGTGCCAGAACTAATTACCCAAAACACCCTGGGACAACAACGGAAACCAATTCCCCTCTGTAATCCCCCCACACCCCTCTGTAATCCCCCCCCCCAGTACCACCTCTCCCCCTCACCCCACCACGCCCACCCCATCTCTAGACACCACCGAGCATATCACTATCAGACTCAAGGCCTACCATCAAAGTCTACCCATTGCTTAGTTTTCTTCGTATAGTTTCATCCTCAAGTTTGGACATAGACACTTAGTTACAAATTGTAACAAGCATAATGCAATCGGTTTCATGGCATGTATGTGAAATGTACATCAAAACAGAAACCTGGCGTGAGTGCAATATCAAAACAACGCCTACCTCTTCTTTTTCTTCCTCTCTTTCTTCTTGAGTTTCTCCAGATCTTTCTTGGCTATCTCGATGATGTCGGAAGCCTCTCTCTCGGGGGCGAGGTGGGCTGGGGAGAAGGAGCCCCCACCCCCGTACAGGGAGGAACGTGTGTTGGCACGGGACAGGTTTTTACGGAGGTTCTCATTCACTGCCTCACTCTCCAGGAGCTTGGCTCTGCAGACACAAAACCAACGGTCAGAATACTGTTGTGGGTCTCCAAACACCAAAACCAAAGGTCACAATACTCCTGCCTTCCTTTCTACAGACACATCATCCTGTACATGTAAGAGACATGTCATGCACATACCTGAGCTCCTCGATTTCTTTGATGTAGTTCTGGATCATATTTCCAATCTCCTCATTCCCCTCACCTGAAAGATAATCGAACATGAGGGCATTTTCAGCACTTTTTCCCCATAGACTTTAATGGAGTACTTCCTATCTCACTAGCCTGGATTTTGAGTCATCATGGTGCAGTGTGAATAAGGTCCATTATTCCTGTCCCATTACGTACCCACTTTGGCCAGAACCTGGTTGGCCTGGTCACTGAGGTACTGTGTGAGTCTGGCCCTCTGGGTGTCAATGGTCTCCTGCATGGCCTTGACCCTGATCCTCAGGTTACTGTTCTCTGTCTGTAGCATGCTGTTCTCATGGACCATATCGTTGATGCTCTCCATGCCGTCCTCCCCCACCATACGCTTGCCCTGAGACCAGAGAGAGACCAGAGGACTATGGTTATTATAGTAGATCATTATAGTAGATCAGTTAGGCCAATACAACTATACATTGTTATACCTCCCTATATGATATATGTATATCCCATATACACTATATGCTTGCCCTGCTCAGACCAGAGGGATCAGAGAGATGAGTGTAGGTCATAGAGAAATATAGCCTGAAATCCACACTGAATATCACTCCGTTTCACTATTGTTTCAGTAATGTTTAGTTGGATTCTAGGCTACCAGAAATACAGCCTCAAAGGATACATGTGCAGCCGTTAGCACGTTTTAAAAGTTACAGAGGGAAAAAAGTATTTGATCCCCTGCTGATTTTGTACCCACTGACAAAGAAATGATCAGTCTACAATGTTAATGTTAGGTTTATTTGAACAGTGAGAGACAGAATAACAACCATAAAAAACGCATGTCAAAAATGTTATAAATTGATTTGCATTTTAATGAGGGAAATAAGTATTTGACCCCCTCTCAATCAGAAAGATTTCTGGCTCCCAGGTGTCTTTTATACGGGTAGCGAGCTGAGATTAGGAGCACACTCTTAAAGGGAGTGCTCCTAATCTCAGCTTGTTACCTGTATAAAAGACACCTGTCCACAGAAGCAATCAATCAATCAGATTCCAAACTCTCCACCATGGCCAAGACCAAAGAGCTCTCCAAGGATGTCAGGGACAAGATTGTAGACCTACACAAGGCTGGAATGGGCTACAAGACCATCACCAAGCAGCTTGGTGAGAACGTGACAACAGTTGGTGCGATTATTCGCAAATGGAAGAAACACAAAATAACTGTCAATCTCCCTTGGCCTGGGGCTCCATGCAAGATCTCACCTCGTGGAGTTGCAATGATCATGAGAACGGTGAGGAATCAGCCCAGAACTACACGGGAGGATCTTGTCAATGATCTCAAGGCAGCTGGGACCATAGTCACCATGAAAACAATTGGTAACACACTACGCCGTGAAGGACTGAAATCCTGCAGCGCCCGCAAGGTCCCCCTGCTCAAGAAAGCACATATACAGGCCCGTCTGAAGTTTGCCAATGAACATCTGAATGATTCAGAGGAGAACTGGGTGAAAATGTTGTGGTCAGATGGAACCAAAATGGAGCTCTTTGGCATCAACTCAACTTGCTGTGTTTGGAGGAGGAGGAATGCTGCCTATGACCCCAAGAACACCATCCCCACCGTCAAACATGGAGGTGGAAACATTAAGCTTTGGGGCTGTTTTTCTGCTAAGGGGACAGGACAACTTCACCGCATCAAAGGGACGATGGACGGGGCCATGTACCGTCAAATTTTGGGTGAGAACCTCCTTCCCTCAGCCAGGGCATTGAAAATGGGTCGTGGATGGGTATTCCAGCATGACAATGACCCAAAACACACGGCCAAGGCAACAAAGGAGTGGCTCAGAAGAAGCTCATTAAGGTCCTGGAGTGGCCTAGCCAGTCTCCAGACCTTAATCCCATAGAAAATATGTGGAGGGAGCTGAAGGTTCGAGTTGCCAAACGTCAGGCTCGAAACCTTAATGATTTGGAGAAGATCTGCAAAGAGGAGTGGGACAAAATCCCTCCTGAGATGTGTGCAAAACTGGTGGCCAACTACAAGAAACGTCTGACCTCTGTGATTGCCAACAAGGGTTTTGCCACCAAGTACTAAGTCATGTTTTGCAGAGGGGTCAAATACTTATTTCCCTCATTAAAAATGCAAATCAATTTATAACATTTTTGACATGCGTTTTTCTGGATTTTTTGTTATTATTCTGTCTCTTACTGTTCAAATAAACCTACCATTAAAATTATAGACTGATCATGTCTTTGTCAGTGGGCAAACGTACAAAATCAGCAGGGGATCAAATACTTTTTCCCCTCACTGTATATGGGTCCATATTATGGTACAGTTTACCATATGACCTGACATGGAAAACAGGGCCTTTATAATGATATCTAAAATATCTTTCTCTCTCTCTCACCCTCCATCCCTCTTTCTTTCTCTTACCGTCTTGTACTCCATCAGTTCCATCTGTAGCCTGGCAATATCAGTCCTGAGAGTTGATATCTGCTGGGAGGCTTTGTCCTGGTTCACCATCACCTTGTTCTTAATGTTCCTGGCTCTGTTAGCGTAGTTCAGACAGCTCAGTGTCTCCATGAAGTCCCGGTCAGACGGGCTGATACACGCTATCATCACCGTTTGACTGGGGATAGAGAAAGAAGATGGATAAAAGATGCACGGAAGACCGACACAGACCGTAGACAGACACACAGAAAAAATAAGACTACATTAGAAACTGAATAACTACAGTTGAAGTCGGAAGTTTACATACACTTAGGTTGGAGTCATTAAAACTTGTTTTTCAACCACTCCACAAATGTCTTGTTAACAAACTATAGTTTTGGCAAGTCGGTTAGGACTTCTACTTTATGCATGACACAAGTAATTTTTCCAACAATTGTTTACAGACAGATTATTTCACTTATAATTCACTGTATCACAATTCCAGTGGGTCAGAAGTTTACATACACTAAGTTGACAGTGCCTTTAAACAGCTTGGAAAATTCCAGAAAATTATGTCATGGCTTTAGAAGCTTCTGATAGGCTAATTGACATCATTTGAGTCAATTGGAGGTGTACCTGTGGATGTATTTCAAGGCCTACCTTCAAACTCAGTGCCTCTTTGCTTGACATCATGGGTAAATCAAAAGAAATCAGCCAAGACCTCAGAAAAAAATGTGTAGACCTCCACAAGTCTGGTTCATCCTTGGGAGCAATTTCCAAACGCCTGAAGGTACCACGTTCAACTGTACAAACAATAGTACGCAAGTATAAACACCATGGGACAACGCAGCCGTCATCCCGCTCAGGAAGGAGACGCGTTCTGTCTCCTAGAGATGAACGTACTTTGGTGCGAAAAGTGCAAATCAATCCCAGAACAACAGCAAAGGGCCTTGTGAAGATGCTGGAGGAAACAGGTACAGAAGTATCTATATCCACAGTAAAACGAGTCCTATATCGACATAACCTGAAAGGCCGCTCAGCAAGGAAGAAGCCACTGCTCCAAAACCGCAATAAAAAAGCCAGACTACGGTTTGCAACTGCACATGGGGACAAAGATCGTACTTTTTGGAGAAATGTCCTCTGGTCTGAGGAAACAAAAATTGAACTGTTTGGCCATAATGACCATTGTTATGTTTGGTGGAAAAGGGGGGAGCTTGCAAGCCAAAGAACACCATCCCAACCGTGAAGCACGGGGGTGGCAGCATCATGCTGTGGGGGTGCTTTGCTGCAGGAGGGACTGGTGCACTTCACAAAATAAATGGCATCATGAGGAAGGAAAATGATGTGGATATATTGAAGCAACATCTCAAGACATCAGTCAGGAAGTTAAAGCTTGGTCGCAAATGGTCTTCCAAATGGGCCTCCTGTAGCTCAGTTGTTAGAGCATGGCGCTTGCAATGCCAGGGTTGTGGGTTCGATTCCCATGGGGGGGCCAGTATGGAAGATGTATGCACTCACTAACTGTAAGTTGCTCTGGATAAGAGCGTCTGCTAAATGACTGAAATGTAAATGGACAATGACCCCAAGCATACTTCCAAAGTTGTGGCAAAATGGCTTAAGGACAACAAAGGCAAGGTATTGGAGCGGCCATCACAAAGCCCTGACCTCAGTCCTATAGAAAATGTGTGGGCAGAACTGAAAAAGCGTGTGTGATCAAGGAGGTCTACAAACCTGACTCAGTTACACCAGCTCTGTCAGGAGGAATGGGCCAAAATTCACCCAACTTATTGTGGAAGGCTACCTGAAACGTTTGACCCAAGTTAAACAATTTAAAGGCAATGCTACCAAATACTAATTGAGTGCATGTAAACTTCTGACCCACTGGGAATGTGATGAAAGAAATAAAAGCTGAAATAAAGCATTCTCTCTACTATTATTCTGACATTTCACATTCTTAAAATAAAGTGGTGATCCTAACTGACCTATGCCAGGGAATTTTTACTAGGATTAAATGTCAGGAATTGTGAAAAACTGAGTTTAAATGTATTTGGCTAAGGTGTATGTAAACTTCCGACTTCACTTTGTAAACTACTTGGAAAAACCGCACAGAAATCGAATTAAATATGATAATTTATTCCAAAATATAGCATTTTTCATATAGATGGTCATTAATTCACCCACTAGCATAAATCAATTCTAGTTTTAATAGATTACTTTTAAAACATTGACATTTAATTCATTCATCCACAGAATAAAGCTTCGGGGAGAGGTTCTAGTGATATTCTAGAAATTAAATAAAACTGTTAATATATCTACATCTTTAAACACTGTTACATACAGTGTCTTTATGTGGTTTATGAGGACATACAGACCTGTTTCCTCCCAGGGAGTCCTGCAGTAGCCGGGTGAGTTTCGAGTCCCTGTAAGGCACGTGGGTGGACCTCTTACTCCTGTCCCCCAGAGCACTGATCACGTTACCCAGCGCAAGCTGCAGAGAGAGAGAGAGAGGAAAACCACACCAAGGAGACATGAAGATGAGATAAGGCTTAAACATTCTATCAAAATAAAGCATAAAATCCTTCCTTTAATGTGATGTTTAAATTCAGTTGTCAATCAAAGAGGTGGTGGAAGATAGTGTTGGTAGAACATCTGCAATATCTTTCTCAACCACCAGGAGGCTCGTTTCCCCATAGTTTACCAGCTCTACACAACAGGCGTATCATGTCAGTCATCCAAGAAGAGGACATGGCATCATCACTGTCCTGACTCTCTAAAACCTCCTAGTGCTGAGTAATCTATGACCTTTACATGCACTGTTCTAGCATCGGGAATGGTTAGGGTCAATTCCATTTCAAGTCAGTCAACTTGTAATAAATTGACCCAAACCAGGTACTGTGTGTACGGCATCTTACTAACTATGGCATGCATTATTTTACAGTGAGAGTCTCACCAGTCCACAGTTGATGGAGATGCCTTCCTTGGCTCTGTCCCCAGTAGCTCCTGTCCTCTTTAGTCTCTCTGACCCGGCCAGGTCCACAAAGTGAAACTTAGCCGTCAGCGTCTCAAACTCAGAGTTCATCTCAGAGGAACCGTTGGCCAGGCGGTTGTCTGTCTCATTGGACTCCTGAAGGAGGAGATGGGCATTGTGTATAAAACAAATAAGACACTGTAGGGCAAATACGCATGGTGATTGTGTTTGTAATTCCATGTCTTGGACATATGTATTGACTTTTCGGCTGTAGCATTGTTTAGGCCTATGAGAGAAATATAACTGGTGTTCGTCTTCCATTATAACTCTCAATAACAACACCAGTGCATAGGCCTATCTGTATCCGTAACAGCCTGTATATTGTCCATGTAATCAGCGGGCAGGGAGAGGAGGGTGACATCATGTCCAGCTGGTGTGTGTGTCCATTGGGAGCTATGTGGGGAGATATGCTGTGTGGGGAGCTGTGTCGTTGGCTGGGGAGCTGTGTGGGAGGCTTGGGTAACGCTGCATTTCACAGTCCTCTTGTTAATCAGCTGGGGTGTTTATGGTTTATCTCATAAATACTAGGAAACTACATGTTATTAATGTGTATTTTCACAATTGGCAACAAACAAGTGGTTGTTTGTTACAACAACCCCCAAATAAAATGGCAATGATTATGCAGCCTAATAACCTTTTTATCATGTAATTTCTAAAGAATGACAGGGAAAACAGCTAAGTGAAAATAGAACAGCCAGTGAAATAGACTGTGAAAAGCGTATCCTATCTTAGGCTTGGCTCTAGAGAGCTCCAGCCCAGTGGTGCGATGCCACGTACGCTGTCGTCCGGAGTGCAGACTCTGACTTGGCACAGGTGGATGGTGAAGATGGCATGGGAGCGCGAGCTCTGGACGTTCATCTGGGTGCTGGCCGTGGTACGGGACAGAGCACCCAGCTTCAGACACTGCATCATCTGCACAGGGAGAGGGAGGAAGGGAGGGGGTGAGGGAGGAGGGGCCAGGGCCAGGAAAAGTTTGGGAGAGTTAGTACAGTGTATTCAAGAGAGAAATTCTGTTGGACAATTTCAGACAAACACATACACAGACAGATTTAGGCTCACAGCAATAACATATATTTAACCAATGACTATAGATACAGATTGATGTTATTCTGCTTTAGACTGTGATTGAGACTAACCTCTGCCTCGGAGGTGACCATGCGTGTGGTGACTCCCACAGTGTAGATGCCTCCGTTAGCGTCCTCATGAATCTTGATGGTGGACTTCTGTCTCTTCCCATCCATGTCCCGCGTTGATTCAAAAAGATCCAACACCTCCTCATTGTACAGCTGATATAGGGAGAAAAAAAATTATACTTTTTAAAATAAGAAAACAAACCGATGAGCCAATACCCCAAAGCAAAATAACTATGCATGGAAAACATTAGAGTAGCTATGTAATTTTGGTCATTACATTTAGCAGACGCTCCTATCCAGAGCGACTTACAGGAGCAATTATGGTTAAGTGCCTTGCTCAAGGGCACATCGACAGATTTTTCACCTAGTCGGCTCAGGGATTAGAACCAATGACCTTTCAGTTACTGGCACAACGCTCTTAACCTCTAAGCTAACTGCCGCCCCGGAAGGTCTCTTAGTTGTAAGAGACATGTATCCGCAAGCGATATCAGATTTGAGTGAAACACGTAATTACCTATTAATTACTCTATGGTGATAAATCATCTCCCTGTAGAGTTAAGTTAGCTGAACACATCACATTAAGTTAGCTGAACACATCCCATTAAGTTAGCTGAACACATCCCATTAAGTTAGCTGAACACATCCCATGAGCAGACAGAAGTACAGTATACTTCCCTCTGCTCCAGGCTGCTACACACAGCTGCTGCAACCCCTAGCCAGAACCCTTTCCCCTAATACCTCTCTTGTGTTAGCAGCTCTGAGGGAAGGGAACCGGATAGGTTTAAGTAAGCAATAATGAAGGCTTCACCTTCCCTTCCAGGGCCAATGGGCTTCTTTTCAGAGATTTAGAAACCTGCATCTCCAAGCTTCCTCATGTTGCAGAGCGAATGTGAGACTACAGAGAGAGATTGTATTTCTGGTTCAAAAGTGTAACCAGTGGGGATTGAATACAGGTCTCCCGCTCACCAACCCAACGTCTTAACCAAATCACCTCAGCTACAAAAGCACATACTAAGTTTTGTCCTTTCCATCACACATACAGTGAGGGAAAAAAGTATTTGATCCCCTGCTGATTTTGTACGTTTGCCCACTGACAAAGACATGATCAGTCTATAATTTTAATGGTAGGTTTATTTGAACAGTGAGAGACAGAATAACAACAAAAAGATCCAGAAAAACGCATGTCAAAAATGTTATAAATTGATTTGCATTTTAATGAGGGAAATAAGTATTTGACCCGTCTGCAAAACATGAGGTGAGGTTGTGTCTCTCTCTGGCGGGAGGTAAGCTTGGCTTATATGGCTTATGTAGTGTCGAGTAAAGCTTAAACCATGTATTTAGATTGTAGTTAGGTATTGTAGGTAGTTATCGTAGGTCATTGTAGTTATCGTAGGTTATTGTATGTAATTATTGTAGGTAAGTATTGTATTCGCATGAGCCCGGTGAAGCATGAGGCTAGCTAACCCAATACCTGGACTAGCTAGCGGGTAGCTACTGGTAACTATTAGCAACTGTGGATAGTTGTTTCACGCTTGAGAATACCTGTAATTACGCCAGCTAGCTGCCTACCATTCAGCTGTTTTTCTAACCTCATTGTCTGAAGCGTTAACGTTAGGTAGTTAGTAGCTACTGTGCTCGAAATGTAGCTAGCTTGTTGCTACCTGGATAGCTACTAAACAATAGCTGGAACGACCTAGCGAACAGATGCGAACTGGCTGAGTCGATTCAGTGGCTAGCTTTGCACTTGGCTAGCTAACAGTAGCTGCTAGGGGTAAGTTATAACCTACATTTGTGTTTTGTTTTTACATACTGGTAACCAGAGTCGTTCAAGGGAACTCGGGACATGGGTGACTAGTTAACGTTAGCTTGGCTCTCTCTGTGTGTTCGTGCCGTGGGAGGAGGGGTTTCTTCGTTGGCAGAAAGCAATGGCTAGCTAGTATGCTAACTATTCTAGCTAACTAACTGGCTGAATAAGTTGACGACGGACTCGCTCAAGCTGTCGGGACTAACCCACAACGTTATACACGGACACAAATGATCTGCTTGGCGTGTTGACACACTGGTGGTTTGTTGTGACCGAGTATTGGTGCAAAACCGTGTTGTTGGAGGCTGGCATACTAGTTGGCTGTGGCGTAATAGGATTTGGTGCCCTGGACGGTTTTCACGGAAGAATAATGTACCAAGTTAGCTAGCTGAATAAACTAAGTTAGTCTATTCCTAGAAAACATTGAACCGCTATAGTTTACAACAATTATAGTTTCTGAGGCGGAAGTTGGGAGAGTTATATTTGGGTGTTTCAGTGAAACGTAAGTGAGGGAGGCCCCGCTCTCTCGCTTTCCCAGATGTTTAGTTCATTTCATTCCGATCTCCTTTGCATTATTGTAGCCATTTTCTGTAGCCTGTCAACTATGTGTCTGTCTATCCCTGTTCTCTCCTCTCTGCACAGGCCATACAAATGTCTCACACCGCGTGGCTGCTGCCACTCTAACCTGGTGGTCCCTGCGCGCACGACACACGTGGAGTTCCAAGTCTCCGGCAGCCTCTGGAACTGCCGTTCTGCGGCCAACAAGGCAGAGTTCATCTCAGCCTATGCTACCCTCCAGTCCCTCGACTTCTTGGCGCTGACGGAAACATGGATTACCACAGAAAACACTGCTACTCCTACTGCTCTCTCCTCGTCTGACCATGTGTTCTCGCATACCCCGAGAGCATCTGTCAGCGGGGTGGTGGCACAGGAATCCTCATCTCTCCCAAGTGGACATTCTCTCTTTTTCCCCTGACCCATCTGTCTATCTCCTCATTTGAATTCCATGCTGTCACAGTCACTAGCCCATTCAAGCTTAACATCCTTATCATTTATCGCCCTCCAGGTTCCCTTGGAGAGTTCATCAATGAGCTTGACACCTTGATGTTCCTTTCCTGAGGATGGCTCACCCCTCACAGTTCTGGGTGACTTTAACCTCCCTACGTCTGCCTTTGACTCATTTCTCTCTGCCTCCTTCTTTCCACTCCTTTCCTCTTTTGACCTCACCCTCTCACCGTCCCCCCCTACTCACAAGGCAGGCAATACGCTTGACCTCATCTTTACTAGATGCTGTTCTTCTACTAATCTCACTGCAACTCCCCTCCATGTCTCCGACCACTACTTTGTATCCTTTTCTCTCTCACTCTCCTCCAACACTACTCACTCTAACCCTACTCAGATGGTAATGCGCCGTCGCAACCTTCGCTCTCTCTCTCCCGCTACTCTCTCCTCTTCCATCCTATCATCTCTTCCCTCTGCTCAATCCTTCTCCCTCCAATCTCCTGATTCTGCCTCCTCAACCCTCCTCTCCTCCCTTTCTGCATCCTTTGACTTTCTATGTCCCCTATTCTCCCGGCCGGCTCGGTCCTCCCCTCCTGCTCCGTGGCTTGACGACTCATTGCGAGCTCACAGAACAGGGCTCCGGGCAGCCGAGTGGAAATGGAGGAAAACTAGACTCCCTGCGGACCTGGCATCTTTTCACTCGCTCCTCTCTACATTTTCTTCCTCTGTTTCTGCTGCTAAAGCCACTTTCTACCACTCTAAATTCCAAGCATCTGCCTCTAACCCTAGGAAGCTCTTTGCCACCTTGTCCTCCCTGCTGAATCCCCCCCCCCTCCTCCCTCTCTGTGGATGACTTCGTCAACCATTTTGAAAAGAAGGTTGACGACATCCGATCGTCGTTTGTTAAGTCAAATGACACTGCTGGTCCTGCTCACACTGCCCTACCCTATGCTTTGACTTCTTTCCAGATGAAATCTTGCGACTTGTGACGGCCGGCTGCCCAACAACCTGCCCGCTTGACCCTATCCCCTCCTCTCTTCTCCAGACCATTTCCGGAGACCTTCTCCCTTACCTCACCTCGCTCATCAACTCATCCTTGACCGCTGGCTATGTCCCTTCCGTCTTCAAGAGAGCGAGAGTTGCACCCCTTCTCAAAAAACCTATACTCGATCCCTCCGATGTCAACAACTACAGACCAGTATCCCTTCTTTCTTTTCACTCCAAAACTCTTGAGCGTGCCGTCTTTAGCCAACACTCTTGCTATCTCTCTCAGAATGACCTTCTTGATCCAAACCAGTCAGGTTTCAAGACTGGTCATTCAACTGAGACTGCTCTTCTCTGTGTCACGGAGGCTCTCCGCACTGCTAAAGCTAACTCTCTCTCCTCTGCTCTTGTCCTTCTAGACCTGTCTGCTGCCTTTGATACTGTGAACCATCAGCTCCTCCTCTCCACCCTCTCCGAGTTGGGCATCTCCGGCGCGGCTCACTCTTGGATTGCGTCCTACCTGACAGGTCGCTCCTACCAAGTGGCGTGGCAAGAATCTTTCTCCGCACCACGTACTCTCACCACTGGTGTCCCCCAGGGCTCAGTTCTAGGCCCTCTCTTATTCTCGCTATACACCAAGTCACTTGGCTCTGTCATATCCTCACATGGCCTCTCCTATCATTGCTACGCAGATGACACACAACTAATCTTCTCCTTTCCCCCTTTTGATAACCAGGTGGCGAATCGCATCTCTGCATGTCTGGCAGACATATCAGTGTGGATGACGGATCACCACCTCAAGCTGAACCTCGGCAAGATGGAGCTGCTCTTCCTCCCGGGGAAGGACTGCCCGTTCCATGATCTCGCCATCACGGTTGACAATTCCGTTGTGTCTTCCTCCCAGAGTGCAAACAGCCTTGGCGTGACCCTGGACAACACCCTGTCGTTCTCCGCTAACATCAAGGCGGTGACCCGATCCTGTAGGTTCATGCTCTACAACTTTCGGAGAGTACGACCCTGCCTTACACAGGAAGCGGCACAGGTCCTAATCCAGGCACTTGTCATCTCCCGTCTGGATTACTGCAACTCGCTGTTGGCTGGGCTCCCTGCCTGTGCCATTAAACCCCTACAACTCATCCAGAATGCCGCAGCCCGTCTGGTGTTCAACCTTCCCATGTTCTCTCACGTCACCCCGCTCCTCCACACACTCCACTGGCTTCCAGTTGAAGCTTGCACCTCCGTACCTTCAGGCTCTGATCAGTCCCTACACCCAAACGAGGGCATTGCGTTCATCCACTTCTGGCCTGCTGGCCCCCCTACCTCTGCGGAAGCACAGTTCCCGCTCAGCCCAGTCAAAACTGTTCGCTGCTCTGGCACCCCAATGGTGGAACAAGCTCCCTCACGACGCCAGGACGGCGGAGTCACTCACCACCTTCCGGAGACACTTGAAACCCCACCTCTTTAAGGAATACCTGGGATAGGATAAAGTAATCCTTCTACCCCCCCCCCCCCCTTACCCCCCCCCCCCCAAAAAAAATAAAATAAAATAAAATAAAATAAACATATTGTAAAGTGGTTATCCCACTGGCTATAAGGTGAATGCACCAATTTGTAAGTCGCTCTGGATAAGAGTGTCTGCTAATTGACGTAAATGTAATGTAAATGTACTTAGTACTTGGTGGCAAAACCCTTGTTGGCAATCACAGAGGTCAGACATTTCTTGTAGTTGGCCACCAGGTTTGCACACATCTCAGGAGGGATTTTGTCCCACTTCTCTTTGCAGATCTTCTCCAAGTCATTAAGGTTTCGAGGCTGACGTTTGGCAACTCGAACCTTCAGCTCCCTTTGACGGTACATGGCCCCATCCATCGTCCCTTTGATGCAGTGAAGTTGTCCTGTTCCCTTAGCAGAAAAATACCCCCAAAGCATAATGTTTCCACCTCCATGTTTGACGGTGGGGATGGTGTTCTTGGGGTCATAGGCAGCAATCCTCCTCCTCCATACACGGCGAGTTGAGTTGATGCCAAAGAGCTTGATTTTGGTCTCATCTGACCACAGCACTTTCAACCAGTTCTCCTCTGAATCATTCAGATGTTCATTGGCAAACTTCAGACGGGCCTGTATGTGTGCTTTCTTGAGCAGGGGGACCTTGCGGGTGCTGCAGGATTTCAGTCCTTCACGGCGTAGTGTGTTACCAATTGTTTTCTTGTTGACAATGGTCCCAGCTGCCTTGAGATCATTGACAAGATCCTCCCGTGTAGTTCTGGGCTGATTCCTCACCGTTCTCATGATCATTGCAACTCCATGAGGTGAGATCTTGCATGGAGCCCCAGGCCGAGGGAGATTGACATTTCTTTTGTGTTTCTTCCATTTGCGAATAATCGCACCAACTGTTGTCACCTTCTCACCAAGCTGCTTGGCGATGGTCTTGTAGCCCATTCCAGCTTTGTGTAGGTCTACAATCTTGTCCCTGACATCCTTGGAGAGCTCTTTGGTCTTGGCCATGGTGGAGAGTTTGGAATCTGATTGATTGATTGCTTCTGTGGACAGGTGTCTTTTATACAGGTAACAAACTGAGATTAGGAGCACTCCCTTTAAGAGTGTGCTCCTAATCTCAGCTCGTTACCTGTATAAAAGGCACCTGGGAGCCAGAAATCTTTCTGATTGAGAAGGGGTCAAATACTTATTTCCCTCATTAAAATGCAAATCCATTTATAACATTTTTGACATGCGTTTTTCTGGATTTTGTTGTTGTTATTGTGTCTCTCACTGTTCAAATAAACCTACCATTAAAATTATAGACTGATCATGTCTTTGTCAGTGGGCAAACAACAAAAATCAGCAGGGGATCAAATCCTTTTTTCCCTCACTGTACCTCCAGGAACTGTGCGTTGATCTTGAACTCGGGTACAGGCTTGCCCTGCTCTGTGGCGGCCTGCCGTCGTTCGTCAATGCCCCTGAAGAGGTGCTTGACTGCCCGGGGAATGATGCCCAACTCCTCGTCACTGATGTTCACGTCAAACCCTGTACCCATGGTGTAGGTCTTCCCCGAACCAGTCTGGGGGAGAGGGAGAAGAAGGGGGAGGATATGATAGGATAAATAACCAATGACATTGTTTCATTTATTTACTAATTTATCTTACTTCAAACTTATTCAGACAGTCAGTGGGCCTATGCTGCTATTTCATGAATAGGGCAAGTTATAAACGGGGAGCGGGGATCAGTTGAGCTTTTCTTACTGAAATACAAAAACAGTACAAAACACCAATGTTCAGAATAGAAGAAAAACAAGCCCTGCCAAAATTATTATTCTGGACTAAAGCCTACTCCTAATATATGTAGCTACTACTGCACAGTGCACAGTGCACACACATTGGGATTGGGGGCTTGGTTGTCATGGTGACTACCAAAGGAATGCGACGCTAATTCACACATCACCTGAAAGATCCTCTGACAGTAGTGTGTGTGTGTGTGCCCGTGCATTTGTGTAGATGTCATGTGAGTGTGTGTGCATGCATGCGTACATATAAATTGTTGTGTGTGAGTGTGCATGTGTATGTGCATCCGTGTGTGCGCGACCCGCTGTACCCCCTGAATGAGAGTCTGACAGGGAAACAATGGGGCTGAGAAGAA